>NC_072493.1:19811250-20135000 GCF_027574615.1 Eptesicus fuscus
AGACCCCAATCAATAACTCCTTAGCCAAGGCTTTTTCAAATTCCTGACCTACAAAATGGTTACATCTTTTGAATTAAATTTCATATGTATAAAAGCATTATAAATAAATCAAAATGGGACTCTAAAAATGTTTGATCAACTTACAAGAAGGCAAGGAAAAAGAAAGAAGAAAAAGAAACAGAGGGAAGCAGCCAGCAAAGAACAAATAAAATGACGCTAACATAGCAATAATTACTTTATTTTTTTTTAATATATTTTATTGATTTTTACAGAGAGGAAGGGAGAGGGATAGAGAGCCAGAAACATCTATGAGAGAGAAACATCGATCGGCCGCCTCCTGCACACCCCCATTGGGTATGTACCCGCAACCAAGGTACATGCCCTTGACCGGAATCGAACCCGGGACCCCTCAGTCCGCAGGGTGACGCTCTATCCACTGAGCCAAACCGGTTTCGGCTCAATCATTACTTTAAATGTAAATGGTCTAAACCAGTGGTCAGCAAACTCATTAGTCAACAGAGCCAAATATCAATAGTACAACGATTGAAATTTCTTTTGAGAGCCAAATTTTTTAAACTTAAACTTCTTCTAATGCCACTTCTTCAAAATAGACTCGCCCAGGCCGTGGTATTTTGTGGAAGAGCCACACTCAAGGGGCCAAAGAGCCACATGTGGCTCGCGAGCCGCAGTTTGCCAACCACGGTCTAAACCACCAGGTGAGAAGCAGAGATTGGTACAATCAATAAATAACATGACCCCAATTACATAGTGACTATAAAAATGTCATGTCAAACATAATGATATAGGTATGTTGAAAGCAAAAAATATATAAATAGTAAATATAAATAGTAAAATATATAAATAGTAAATGTAAATAGTAAAAGAAAATAGAAATGGCTATAATAATATCAAATCAGACTTCGGAGTAAAGAAAATTAGTACCACCAACAGAACTTCAAAATACAGGAAGCAAAACCTGGTTATAAGTTTAAAGGAGAAATATACAAATCAGAATTATATCTGGGAACTCAAATACTTTACTCCCAGCAACTGATGGAATTATTTGACTGACAAACAGCAAGGATATTGAAGAACTGAATGGGACCATCCACCAAATAGGATTACTAACATTTATGGAGCATGCCACCCAAAAACAGTGGAATACATGTTTTCAGGCACACATTGAACATTTCTCAAATAGACCATATTCTAGGTCATGAAGCAAATTTTAAATTTAAAACAAACATATAGAGTATGTTCTTGTGATATATAGTAAAGAACTTAATCTTAACCAAAGAGAGCTCTGGCTTTTGTATTCATCTCCAGGGAGGTGATCTCTACAGAATATTTGTTACCTGGAGACCACAGCCACCAGAGAGTCTAACAGTGGAATTTATGATGTTTTGAGACATGTGGCATCAGTTCTCCTCTAAAGAAACTAGAGACTAGGGTATCAGTTCTACCTCCTGGGAGGTTGGGCACTAAAAGTCAGCTGGCAACCAGGAGACACAATAAAAGTTCTTGACATCAGGTCTCAGGTGAGCTTCCCTATTTGGCAATACTCCATGCATATTGTTATGCATGTTGATAGGAAGAGTTAACAATGTTTATGATTCTGCTGTTAAAGGACAACTGGAAGTTCTGTGTTTAGAACCTTCCTGAGCTCTGCCCTATGTACTTCTTCCCTTGGCTGATTTTAATGTGTATCTTTTTGCTGTATTAAACTGTGAATATGATAGCTTTCAGTGAGGTCTATGAGTCATTCTAGTGAATTATCAAACCTAATGGTGGTCTTGGAAACCCCTGAAATTGCAATTGGTGTCAGAAATAAGGGAAGACTTTTGTGGATTGTGCCCTCACATGAGACAATAAAGGAATCAAACTATAAATCAATAAAAGAAAAGCAACAGGAAAATCTCCAAACACTTCCAGATAACATACTTGTAAATAATCCATGAATGAAAGAGAAAGTCTAAAATATTTTTAAAAAGATTACAAGGATATGCATATATATTACATATATATATATATATATATATATATATATATATCTCCTTCATATACATGGATATATAATCCAGTTGCCCTTTGAACATGGGGTTAGGGGCGCCAACCCCTGCACAGTTGTAAATCTGTACAACATTTGACTCCCCCCAAAAATTAACTATAGTCATCCCTTGGTTTCCACAGGGAAATGATTCCAGGACCCCCATTGATAACAAAATCCATAGATGCTCAAGTCCCTTATATAAAACTAGAGGCCCTGTGCATGAAATTCATGCCCAGGAGGGGGGAGTCCCTCAGCCCAGCCTGCACCTTCTCCAATCTGGGACTTCCCTCTCACAATCCAGGACTGCTGGCTCCCAACTGCTCGCCTGCCTGCCTTCCTGATTGCCCCTAACTGCTTCTGCCTGCTAGCCTGATCACTCCCTAACCACTCCCCTGCCAGCCTGATTAATGCCTAACTGCTCCCCTGCCAGCCAGTTTGCCCCGAACTTCCCTTCCCTGCAGGCCTGGTCACCCCTAACTGCCCTCCCCTGCAGGCCTGGTCACCCCTAACTGCCTTCACCTACAGGCTTGATTGCCCCAACTGCCCTCCCTTGCAGGCCTGGTCCCTCCAATTGCCCTCCCCTGCTGGCCATCTTGTGTCCACATGCGGACAACCATCTTTGACCACATGGGGGCAGCCATCTTATGTGTTGGAGTGATGGTCAATTTGCATATTACTCTTTTATTAGATAGGATAGAGGCCTTGTGCATGGGTGGGGGCCAGCTGGTTTGCCCAGAAGGGTGTCCCAGATCAGGGTGGGGGTTCCCTCGGGGCTTGGGGCGGCCTGGGTGAGGATCCTGTGGTGGTTTGCAGGCTGGCCACGTCCCCTGGCAACCCAAGCGGAGGCCCTGGTATCTGGGATTTATTTATCTTCTGAGGTCCATTGAGAGACTGAGAATAACAATTAGACTTCAGGCAGAAGCACTGTCCCACCCTGTTGGAAAACCTCTCACTCCACTGGTGGATAATTGCCTTAAGACACTCCAGACTGAAGCCAGTTAGTCTGAAGGCAGAGGAGGTTCTCTAGAGGCGTTCAGTCTTTTCCTGATCTAATTAGTCAGAAACAGCAGTTTGGGTCCCTGCCACAGACACTATGCCAGACTGCTCAGCAAGGCAAAAGCCAGCAGGACCCCAAGCACCTGCAGCTAACATCTGTAGGACCAACTCCATGGGAGAAGGAAGTATAGCCCAGAACAGGATCAATGAAAGTGTGAGACGCAAGGCACACACAGCCTCTGACCTAAGGAGTCCCTGACCACTGGACAGCTGGCACAAAGACATTGGGGTTGAACCTCACTGGCACCAAGTAGGAGGAGAGACACCCCCCCCCCCGGAGACACACACACACACACACACACACAAATGAGACATCAACAATGAAATCCCAATTACAACAGGAGAGCCCAAACAATGCACACAAGGGGAATTCCTAGAGTATCCAGCTCAGTTGAGCAAAGAGAGTATACCACTGGATCCCCCAAGGCACCTTCTACATAAGGCCATCACACAAATTCTAACACATAGAAGTAAATTTAAGAGACAGCTAAAATGGGGAGACAAATAGCCCCCAAATGAAGGAAAAGAAGGAAACTCCAGAAAAATAACTAAATGAGATGGAGGCAAGCAACCTATCAGACATAGAGTCCAAAGCAATGGTTGTAAAGATGCTTAAGGAACTTAGTGCAAATTACAACACCATGAGAAGGGAAATAGAGGGAATTAAGTGGAACTAGAAAGAAATGAAGAATGATATACCTGACAATGAAGAACACACTGGAAGGGATTAAAAGTAGATTGGATGAAGCAGAGGATTAAATCACAATTTAGAAGACAACATAGAAATAAATACCCAGTTAGAGCAGAAAATAGAAAAAAGAATTAAAAAGCAGAAAGATAGCTTAAGAGAGCTCTGCATTACAGGAATACCAGAAGAGGCAGAGGATGAGCAAGGAACAGAGAACCTATTTAAAGAAATAATGATGGGCCGGGGGGGGGGGGGGGACCAAGATGGCAGCATAGGTAAACACCTAAACTGCTGCCTCGCATAACAATTTCAAAACTACAACTAAAAGACAAAATGTCTATCACCCAAACCATGGGAAAGCTGGCTGAGTGGAAGTTCTACAACTAGAAGGAAAGAGAAAAGAGCATTGAGACGTGCACAAGCGCTGAAAAACTGAGGTACGGAGGTGCGCGAATCGGGCTGGCGGCGAGCGAATGGGTGCGCTGCTTTTTTCAACCAGAAGGGAGACAAGCTCCTGATTACTCTGAACTCCAGTTTCTGGGGAGACGCTGGGGACCCAAACTCCTATGGGGAGAAGCTGGACCGTCTGCCATCGGGTTGGAAAGTGAGGGTGGCTTTCTTGCAGAGGTGCATGTAGCAATCATTGTTTACTACACTGGGGTGCAAGACGCAGGGACAGGGAAACTCAGAGAGGCAGAGACGGCTGACTGGCAGCCATCACTGTTTGCCACGCCCTAGCCTAGTGATTCCCTGAGACCCCGCCCCACACAATTTACAAACCCACCCAAGCTCCACGCAGCGGCTTTTGCATATAAATGGCCTGCCCTATTGCAGCTTAACCTAACAAACTGCAGCTCTGGTCAGACAGCTCCAAAACCTCCAATCTCCAAGCAAAGAAAAGAAAACTGTAGTTCTCATTGTAGCTCCTGCTGGGTGGCCTCAATCAGTAGCTGACCTGCACGGCATTGGAGATCCAGAAGCCACTGTACCTAGTGGTCAGTGTGAGACAACAGCAGATTTCAACTATTCACATCCATAAGTGACACATTCAAGAGGCAGACTCAGTAAGTACCAAAGCCCCACTGAAACAAGTTCTGCCCCATAAGCGTGTCTCCAGCACAGCAGTTCTTCCATTATAGACACAGCGGGTCCTCACAGCCAATTGGCCTGGAGGTCAATTCCTCCCAGTGATACCAACAGCAATCAAGGCTTAAATACACTAAGACTTTGCACTCAGCCCACAAAGGGGTGCACCAAGAGTGTCCACCTCAGGTAATATGGGAGGCTGAACCATTGGGCCCTATACATCACCCAGCACAGAAAACCACTCCATCAACACAGGGAAGCAGCAAAATATGGAGACAAAGAAACATGTCACGAATGAAAGAAATGGAGGAAAGCAAACTACTGGACATAGAGTTCAAAACCACATTTATAAGGTTACTCAAGAATCTTCTAAAAACCGCCAAGAAACTTGATAAGACCTCTGAGCTTAGTGAGACCTTCAAGGACCTTAATGAGAATGCAAAAATAATGGAAAAGGACGAGTCAGAAATTAAGCATACACTGTCTGAAATAAATAATATACAGAAATTCAACGGCAGATCAAAGGAACCCAAGAATCAAACCAAAGATCTGAAATATGAGGAAACAAAAAACACCCAACCAGAAAAACAAAAAGAAAAAAGAATCCAAAAATATGAAGATAGTGTAAGGAGCCTCTGGGACAACTTTAAGTGTACCAACATCCGAATTTTTGGGGTGCCAGAAGAAGAGAGAGAGCAAAATATTGAAAACCTATTAGAAGAAATAATGACAGAAAACTTTCCCTACCTGGTGAAAGAAATAGACTTACAAGTCCAGGAAGCGCACAGAACCCAAAAAAACAGGAATCCAAAGAGGACCACACCAAGACACATCATCATTAAAATGCCAAGGGCAAAAGACAAAGAGAGAATCTTACAAGCAGCAAGAGAAAAACAGTTAGTTACCTACAAGGGAGCACCCATACGACTGTCAGCTGATTTCTCAACAGAAACTATGCAGGCCAGACGGGAATGACAAGAAATATTCAAAGTGATGAACAGCAAGAACCTACAACCAAGATTACTCTACCCAGCAAAGCTATCATTCAGAATTGAAGGTCAGACGAAGAGCTTCACAGACAAGAAAAAGCTAAAGGAGTTCATCACCACCAAACCAGTATTATATGAAATGCTGAAGGGTATTCTTTAAGAAGAGGTAGAATAAGAAAAAGGTAAAGATAAAAATTATGAACAACAAAATGACAAAAAATACATACCTACCAACAAGTGAATCTAAAAATCAAGTGAATAAAAAATCTGATGAGGTTCGCCTGCGACGCTCCCGGAGCTGTGGAAGCACCGAGCTCCCTGCTGCCGGCTCGCTGCCCGCCGCCGCCATGCCCTTCTCCAACAGCCACAATGCGCTGAAGCTGCGCATCCCCGCGGAGGACGAGTACCCCGACCTCAGCGCCCACAACAACCACATGGCCAAGGTGCTGACCCCCAAGCTGTACAACGAACTGCACGCCAAGAGCATGCCGAGCGGCTTCACGTTGGACGACGTCATCCAGACCGGAGTGGACAACCCGGGCCTCACCCAGATTGAAACACTCTTCAAGTCGAAGAACTATGAGTTCATGTGGAACCTGCACCTGGGCTACATCCTCACCTGCCCTTCCAACCTGGGCACGGGGCTGCGGGCGGGTGTGCACATCAAGCTGCCCCACCCGTGCCAGCACGAGAAGTTCGCGGAGGTGCTCGAGTGGCTGAGGCTTCAGAAGCGAGGCACAGATGGTGTGGACACGGCCGCGGTGGGCATGGTCTTTGACATCTCCAACGCCAACCACCTGGGCTTCTCAGAGGTGGAGCTGGTGCAGATGGTGGTGGACGGCGTGAAGCTGCTCATTGAGATGGAGCAGCAGGTGGAGTAGGGCCAGGCCATTGATGACCTCATTCCCACCCAGAAGTGAAGCTCCAGCACCTGCCACCGCCACCACCCTGCCGTTTCCTAATGTATTGCCTGGGCAGTGCCCACACGCACCCTACACTCGCCGCCGCGGCTGAGCCCTTAGCCTCGCTGTAGACAGATTCCCGTTGCCCCAGGTAGAGTTTATTTTTGTGATGGCTAAGATGTTGCTGATGCTGAAATAAACTAGGGTTTTGGCCTGCCCTGAAAAAAAAATCTGATGAACAGAATGGACTGATGAATATAATAGAATCAGGGACATAGAAAGGGAGTGGACTGACAATTCTCAGGGGGAAGGGGGTGTGAGGGTTGCAGGAAGAAAAAATCTTACACCTATGAATGAAGACAGTGGCGGCGGGTAAGGGCATGGGGTGGGGTGGAGAATCAGTTGGAGGGGAGCTACGGGGGGAAAAAAAAGAGGAACACCTGTAATAATCTGAACAATAAAGATTTATTTTAAAAAATAAGAAATAATGACAGGAGATGTGTATAGATACCAAGTTGACAAGGGGTGGACTTATGATGGCTAATTTTATGAGTCAACTTGGCTGGACCACAATGCTCAAATATTTGGTTAAATATCATTGTGGAAAAAACATGAAGATGGGCTTTTTATTTTTATGAGATTAACATTTAAATCAGTGGACTCTGAGTAGAGTCAATCACCCACCTCAGTCTGGGTAGGCCTCATCCAATTAGTTGAAGGCCTTAATAGAACAAAGATTGACCTCTCCCAGGGCAAGAAGGAACCCCACCAGCAGACAGCTTTTGGACTCAAACTGCAACTGTTCTGTGAGTTTTCAATCTGCTGGCCTGCCCTGCAAATTATGGATTTTTTAAGACCCCACAAACTCATGAGCCAATTCCTTAAAATCTCTCTCTCTCTCTCTCTCTCTCTCTCTCTCTCTCTCTCTCTCACACACACACACACACACACACACACACACACACACACACACACACACAGTTTGGTCTGTTTTTCTGGAGAACCTTGACTAATACACTATTCTAAATATTTTATACTAGAGGCCCAGTGCATGATTGAATCATGCACGTGTAGGGTCCCCTACATGCTTTCCCTTTCGATCACGGGAGCTGGGTGCCTGTCTGCTGGTGCACCAGACGCCGGAGGCTTCTGAAAGGCCTGGTGCCTGAGTGGACAGGCACCCAGCTCCCATGCTTTCGCTTTCGATCGCTGGTGCACCAGGCCTTTCAGAAGCCTCCGGCGTGGCGGAGGCTTCTGAAAGGCCTGCTGCCTGAGTGGACAGGCACCCAGCTCCCACGCTTTTGCTTTTGATTGCGGGGAGCTGGGTGCCTGTCCGCTGGTGCACCAGGCCTTTCAAAAGCCTCCAGCGCCGCGGAGGCTTCTGAAAGACCTGGTGCCTGAGTGGACAGGCACCCAGCTCCCACACTTTCCTTTCGATCGCTGGTGCACCAGGCCTTTCAGAAGCCTGAGCGGACAGGCACTCAGCTCCCCCGCTTTAGATGGTCCACGCGGTGGGACATCAGCTCGCTGCCCCAGAGGCCCCTTCTGTGCCGCAGCACAGCCATGGTGCAGACGCTGAGCTCGTGCCGCTGCTGGCGACACAGCTCAGCGTCCCGCTGGCCCAATCAGCTACCCCGGCCACCCTGAGTCCCGCCCCCCCACGCCTCCTGGCCAATCATGGGCATAGCGAAGGTATGGTCAATTTGCATATTTGTCTATTATTAGGTAGGATGTATTGTCTCATTAGTCCTCATGATAACCCTGTGAGGGAGGTGTCATCACCCAGTAAACTGATTAGGCAAGTGAGGCACAGAGAGCTGAAATAACTAGTGAAGTGTCGCAGAGTACCTGAGATGGAATCAGAATCTGAATTCCAAGACCCTCATTCTTTAACTAGATTCTATTTTTTAACTTTCCAACTCTATGCCTTCTGCTCCATATCCTGTCTGTTTCACTAAGCCACTCCTGATGAGTATCTCTTTGATAATTAATTTGGAAACAAAATAATAATTATAAGGTAGTTTGTCATATTTTATTTAATACATTATTATAGAACATTTTTATGCTTATTATCTGGAATTCTTCAATGTACATCCTTGTAATAATTTTTTGCTCATTTTTATTTCTTCCTAAGACAAAGTGTCCTAGAAGTGGGATTTCTGTATAAGACATTGGGCGTGCCTGCAATATACAAGAATTTATGCATGTGTACTTGGAAGAAACAGATTAATAAGTATAATTGCTACCTTTCTGTAGTTGTTCTTATTCAACAGGAGAAATAAAAATAGGTCAAATCCAGAGCATGACAAAGACTTCCAGAGAAGTACAGATGATAAACTGTGGGAATTGATAAAGAACTCTAACTATAGCAAATGTCCCAATTATTGTGAATTCACAAGAACTCTTGGTATGAATGAATTTTCTCTAGACAACTTTATGCTCTATAATTTTGATTCTGTTGATATTAGGCCCAAAGGGAAACTAATGGGGCAAGGTGATTTTCTCACTGGTTGCAGGGTATTATGGCTAATGTTTCAGAAATGAAATACTTGTTGTCAAGAAGATATAAAACAAAGCAGCAAAACCAAGGTTTGAATCTCTTAGCTCTTCTTCTGTAGACATAACACTTACAGACATGCTTGGAAACCAATAGTTTGTTAGAAGACATTATAAAAGAAGTCACTTATAGCCAACTGTATTTAGAACATGCTGAGCTGTTAAATTACAGCAAATTTTTTTTACCTATTTTTTAAAAGAACTTCTCTTTAATAAAATACCTTAAAAAATATATTCTACTAGAGGCCCGGTGCACGAAATCCGTGCACCAGAGGCGTGGAGTGTGTCCCTCAGCCCAGCCTGCACCCTCTCCAATCTGGGACCAATTAATAATATTTTACCTCATTATTGATAATCTTCCTGCTGAAAGTATTTTCCTTTATTATGAATCTCTCAAGAGACTTTGAAGAACTGATTGGACATTTGTATAACTGGAAACAAAGAACTGCATTTTGTTATTACTGTGAACCCTGAGGTAGGTAAAAAGGACCTACTAAGAAGGGATGGTGACTAACTTGGCTCTATATATATGCTTTTTATTGATTTTTTAGAAAGGAGGAAGGGGGGAGAGAAACATCAATGTGAGTGAGAAATATCAATGGTTGCCTCCTATACGCACCCCAACTAGACTGAACCCACAACCTAGGTACGTGCCCTGACTGGGAATCGAAACCACAACCTTTTTGGTGTACAGGATGATGCTCCAACCAACTGAACCAAACCACAACCTTTTTGGTATACAGGATGACACTCCAACCAACTGAGCCACCTGGCCAGACCTTGGCTCAAATTTTTAAAAACAGAGCCTAGCAGCCATTTCTGCACAGGGCCTCTCATGCAAACTGCACTTCATAGAGAAACCTCTGCACTAAACTGCCTACACCTGCTGTTGGACTGTCTGCTTGCAATGTTTCTGCCATCTGAGCTAGCCTTTAGAAAGGAGTTCCTCTTTTCTTTCCAACTTGCCGGCACGATGGCTCCCACAAAGAAGGGTGGCGAGAAGAAGGGCCGCTCCACCATCAACGAGGTGGTGACCAGGGAGTACACCATCAACATCCACAAGCACATCCACGGCGTGGGTTTCAAGAAGCATGCCCCTCAAGCACTCAAGGAGATCCAGAAATTTTCCATGAAGGAGATGGGGACTCCAGATGTGCACATTGACACCAAGCTCAACAAAGCTGTCTGGGCCAAAGGAATAAGGAATGTCCCATATCGTATCCGGGTACGTTTGTCTAGAAAACGTAATGAGGATGAAGATTCACCAAACAAGCTGTATACATTGGTCACCTATGTGCCTGTCACCACTTTCAAAAATCTACAGACCGTTAATGTGGACGAGAACTAATGCTGATGGTGGAATAAAGTTATACAACTGCCTTGGAAAAAAAAGAAAGTTCAACCAATAGGACTGAGGGGTTTCCATATCCAATCAAGTTGCGCTGCTCCTACCAATTAGAGCGGTTCTATTCTGACCAATCAGGACAGTGCCTTTGGACCAATCGAACTGTGAAATTTGTAGTCCTCAGTTGCATGAGGACAGACCAATCAGGGACTTCTGCCCAGCCAGCTCCCCTCTGAATGAATGAAGACTGAATTCCCCTGGCTGAGCTGAGTCACCAAAGATGTCTCACCAGAACAAAGTGGAGCAGAGTGAAGCAGACCATCGTAAATGGAGCAGACCAGCATAGCACAAAGCAGATTGTCATGGAGCAGAGCTGAGCAGACCATGGAGGAGCAGTGCTAAGCTGTCTAGCTGGAGAGGGACCTGGCCCCAGAGCTGTTCTACAGCTGTGCTGTTTGCACAGCCATACTGTATCACAATTAAGCTGTTTTGCACTGAATAAAGTTTCCTTCTTTGTCACACCCCTTGTTGACTTTGAATTGGTGCCAATGACTATCTTTTGACATTACCGAGGCTTCTTTTGCTTGACACCTAAGGTGACCTGGTCTTCCTCTGGCCCTTTTATTCCTCTTCCCCGATAGACATCATCATAGCAAAGCCCAGTCCCACTTTTTTTTGCTGACCCTTTTGGGTGAGGGAGGCAATCCAAGGTCCTTTTGCCAAGAACCGTTCATGCTAAAAATAGAAAGAGACCGAGTTCAATAAAGCAGAGCAAAAACTTCTTTCTTTGATTAAGGAATGGAGCAGAATGAGCTCATGTTGGAAAGGTACCTTCTCTATGGTAAGGGTGGGGGCGGGTAGTTAAAGAAACTGGTTGGGTAGGCAGTACCAGGAGAGCTGGGCTATGTGTAGTGCTTATGGCTCCCTTATGCAGGGTACTAATTGTGCCTAGCAATGTCCATTTCTTCCCCCTGGGTGTGATTTTTAATATGCATATGAGGACAAGTTCACTGGAGGTCAGTGGAGGTTGTGGGGGTAGCAGGTTCTGAACACCATCTTCATTGATCTGGATCCGGCTGGCTCTGGCACTGAGCTGTTTGTAGGTGCTGTGGTTAACTGTCAGCAGTTCACCTGTAAGCAAGCACAGCTTACGATATAGTTTCAATATTCGGGAAGAGCAGGGTTTTCTAAACGTTAGCCTGGTGACAATTTCTTCTATGTACAGGAGTTTATATCTCTAAGTCATGTGTGATTTCCTCATTGCAGGAAAGGAGACAGCTCTGAATAGTGGCAAGAGCAATGACTAAACAAGCTCCAAGAAGAGAAAAGCCATTGCAATTCAGCTGGTGTGGAGAGTCAAAAGTTTAAGATGTTTGAGCAGCTTTCTTCTCAGAGGCTAGAGGAGAGTACTGAGATCCCTTGAGCCTGAATTCCCAAAGACTGGTCTCCATTCTGAACAGAATCATCTGAAAATGGAATCAGCGGTGTCAAGGGGCTCTAAATTGGACTCAGGACATCATTAGGAAAGTCAGGTTCAGGCACATCCACACCCAGATGAGGTTTGGACTTTTGTGCCTGCCATAGAAGCTCATCCTGGAACGCCTATCATGCAGAGGCTTACCTCAGAGTATCACACAGGGACCTGATCAATCCTTTTTGAACTAGTCCTCATATCCAGCTAAATAGCCAATAGGAAAAATTGGTTTTTGCCTTTATAAACTCAGGCTTTCTCTTTTCCAGGTCTTCCCCTGAAACTGGGTGGTTTAAAACCATAGACATTTATTCTCTCTTACAGTTCTGGGGCCAGCAGTACAAAATCAAGGTGTCAACAGGGCCTCATTCCCTTGAGAGACTCCAGGGGAGAATCTCTTCCAGCTCCTCGTATTCCTTGACCTGTGGCCCCATAATTCCAATATTTTTAAATCATGTTTTAGCATAGAAGTTAACCTTTTTTTAAAAAAATTGAGGCTTAGAGAGAGGAAGAGAGAGAGACACAAAGACATCAACTTGTTGTTCCATCCTCTCATGCATACATTGTATGTGCCCTGACCAAGGATCGAAACCACAACCTTAGTGAAACAGGACAATGCTCTAACCCAGTGGTCAGCAAACTGCGGCTCGTGAGCCACATGCGGCTCACGAGCCGCCGTTTGCCGCTCTGTTGACTAATGAGTTTGCCGACCACTGACCTAGACTCTCGATTCCAATAATTACAGGCTGTTGTTCCTTGTGATTAAGCCCCTATCCCAGTGGTCGGCAAACTCATTAGTCAACAGAGCGGCAAACCATGGCTCGCGAGCCACAGTTTGCCAACCACTGCTCTAACCAACTGAACTACCTGGCCAGGGCCCATGACTCTAATTTCAGCCTCAATGATCACTTGCCTCCTTTTGTCAAATCTCTCTCTGCCTCACTCTTACAAGGACACCTGTCATTGGATTTAGGTCCACCCAGTCAATCCAGGTTGAATTCCTCACCTCAGGATCCTTAAGTACATCTATAAAGACCATTTTCCCAAATAAAGTACCATTCACAAGTTCCAGCGATTAGGATGTGGACATACCTTTTTTGAAGTTGCCGTTCTACCCATTACACCGTCTTACCAACAATATTTTAATTTTTAATTAATTTTAATGTTCAACTTTTTAATTTTTGACATTAAAAAGTATAAACAGTTTCAGGATCATATTAATATACATTTCTCTTTTCATACATTTTAAGGGCCACTTTTACATATTTTTTTGTGAATTGTCTTTTATCCATTTTTTTCTGTCAAGATTTTTGTTTGTTTTTTGGTCTTTCCATCAATTTTAAGAGGATTTTTTATTTTAATTGAGGTATAATTGACATGACATTATATTAGTTTCAGATGTATGACATAATGATTCAATATTTGTATATATGGTAAAATGAAGAGGTTCTTTCGATATTAGAAATTCTATGGACTGAATTATGTCCCCCACTTTCCCAAGTTCATATGTTGAGGCTCTAATCCTCAGTACCTTAGAATGACTATATCTGGAGATAGGGCCTTTTAAGAGGTAATGAAGTTAAACTGAGGCTGTTAGGGTGAGCCTTTTCCAATCTAAGTACTGTCTTTCTAAGAGGAGATTAGGACATACAGGGAGAGATACACCAGGGATTCCTTTTAATAATAAAAAGCCATATGAGCACACAGAAAGCAGCTATTTGCAAGCAAAGGAGATGAGACCTCAGGAGAAACCAAACCTGTCGATGCCTTCATCTTGGACTTCCAGCCTCTGAGAATTGAGAAAATTAATTTCTGTTGTTTAAACCTCCTAGTCTATGGTATTTTTGTTATGGCAGCCCTAGGAAACTAATACAGAAATATTAGCCCTTTATCTATGATACATTTAACAAATATTTTCTCCCAGTATGTAACTTATCTTTTGACTTTACTTTTCCAATGTAGTCAAACTTTTGAATATTTCAGATTTTTCAATATTTTCTTTTATGATGTCCATTTTCTGGGTCATAGTTAGAGAGTTCTTTCTAACACTGAAGTTAAAACAGGAATTCACCCATGATTTCCTATATGGTTTCATTTTTTTATGTTTATATCCCTGATCTATTTGAAGTTTATTCTTTGTAGTGTGATGTGAGTTCTGGATATAATTTTATATTTTTCCAAATGCCAAACCACTTTTTCCATCTATATGCTTATATTTTAACTTTTTATTTTGAGATCATTGTAAATCTATATGCCGTTGAAAGAAATAATATAGAGCCCTGGCCAGCTTGCTCAGTGGATAGAGCATCGGCTCGTGGACCAAAGGTTGCAGGTTCGATTCCCGGTCAAGGGTACATACTTTGTTTGCAGGTTTGACCCCTGGCATGCAGGAGGCAACCAATCAATGTTTCTCTCTCTCTTTCTTGCGCGCATGCTCTCGCTCTCCCCTTCCTTCCTCCCTTCCCTTCTATTCACACTAAAAATCAATGGAAAAATTATCCTTGGTTGAGGATTTTTTTAAATGAATAAGAAAGGAATAGGAAAAACCAAGATGGCGGCATAGGTTAAACACCTAACCTGCAGCCGGGCACAACAATTTCAAAAATACAACTAGAGGTCAGAACGGACATCGTCCAGAACTACAGGAAAGTTGGTGGACTGAAATGCCCACAGTTGGGGGGAAGGAGAAGGCCACGGGGACAGTCGGGGAAGCCGTAAAAGCCTGAGGTATGGAGAAACGGGTGGAGACACGAGCACACGCGCCTGCGGGGAGGATGGAACCGGAGAGGAGGGGGCGGCTGATGACCTGGCCGGAGTTCACTGGCAGGAAGGAGATAAAGGCTCCGGAGTGCGCTGAGCACCGGCTCCGATTGCACTGAACCCCATTCCGGGCGAAACCCTGGGAAACTCACTCACTTTCGCAACTCCGCCGCCCCCACAGGCCGCCCGGCCCGGGACGCTGGGGACGCCGCCGCAGCGGCGGCGCCCTGAGCCCGGCGGCCTCCCAGCACCCGTCCCCGCCGCGCAGCCCCCCGCGCGCCTGGTGCCGCGGGCCGCACGCCCCGCACACCGGACGGAGGCCCGGGCGCCCTCTCCGTGCACCTCCCGGCGGCGCTAGACTTCAGTAGAGTTGACTGAATTCAAGGGATTAAGAAGTATAAATTGGGGGGACGCCGCGGCGGCGACGTCCGGAACGCGGCGATGGCGGTGCCTGGAGCTCGGCGGCCGCCCAGCGCCCGTCCCAGCCGCGCGGCCCTCGCGCGCCTGGTTCCGCGGGACGCGCGCACCGCGCACCGGACGGAGGCCCGGGCGCCCTTTCCGTGCACCTCCCGGCGGCGCTAGACTTCAGTAGAGTTGACTGAAATGAAGGGATTAAGAAGTACAAATTGAGAAGTTTGAAAAAGATAGCGGCGGAGGTTAAAGGCTGTTCTGTTGCCTCGCACCCAGCGAAATCGGAGGGGATGAGGTGTGGAGGTGCGTGGGTCTGGCTGGTGGCGGGGGAAAGGGGCTTTTGTTCCAAACCTAAGGGAGATTAGCTCTCCATCACCCTGAAACCCATCTTCTGGCGAACCCCGGGAGACCCAGATGCCTGCGGGGAGAGGCGGGACTCTTGCGGAGGTGCGCCCAGCAATCAGTGTTTGCTGCGCTGGAGTGCGGAACGAGGGGACTTAGATACGTGGAAGGCAGAAGGACCAGACTCACAGCCATCGCGGCTCGCCGCACCATGGCCTGTTGGCGCCCTGAGACCCCGCCCCGCCCTGGGACCCGCCCCGCACGTTTTGAAGACCTGCCCCGCAAGTCTTGCAGGCACACCTGCGCCCCAAGCAACGGCTTATACATGTGGGTGGCCTGCCCTCTGGCAGCGGACCAGATGATCTGCTGTTCTAGTCAGACTGCTCCAGGGCCACTCAGACAGGAGGAAGAAACTACAGTTTTTGCTGTAATCCTTGCTGAGTGCCTAAGGCAGTAGCTGATCTACACCCCATTGGAGACCCAGAAACGAGGGCATCTAGTGGTCTGTGGGAGATGACACCAGATTTCAACCACGTGCATAAGGGACACATTCAACGGGAATATTCAGTGAGCGCCAAAGCTTTGCTGCACCAAGACTCGGCCCATAAACGTGTCTCCTGCACAGCAACTCTTCCTTTATAGACAAAGAGAGCCCCCCCCAGTGACACCAACAACAATCAAGACTTAACTATACAAAGGAGGACCAAGATGGAGGCATAGGGCGGAAGCCTGATTGTTGCCTACCACAACAACTTTGAGACTACGACAAGACAGCAGAGCAGACACCATCCAAGACCACCATAGGGCTGGCTGAGTAGATGCTATACAACTAGAATAAAAGAGGGGTATGTGGGATGATGCTGATGCCGGTGACCCAAAGACCACACTTTAAGAACTACGGCTCAGGCGACACAAAAGAACTATGGCTCAGGCGATACAACAGCGGCCTGGAACGTGCTCGGCACAGTTCCCCCGGCGGTCTCCGGCTGAGGGGACGGCTCCACTGGCAGCCAAGCACGGACAGACGAGCCCCTATGAGACATGGGGTGGGAGACTCCGCGCTTGCTGACCTCTGAGTCCGTCAAGAATCTCAACGCCCCGGAAGTGGCCAGGTGCGCATGCTCGGCGACCGGCCACCGATGCAGACCCAAGGGCCGACGCAGCGACGCCAGACTGGCCCACCGCCATGCACCGGGTGCACCGGAGCTTCGCTGAGCCGCCGCCCGACGAGTTCTGCAGCAGCCATACTGGAGCTCTGGAAGGATGGCAAGGGGAATTGCTGAGGGGGGATTGACCGGCAGGAATTGGGATCGGGAAGACGGGGCCCCGCTGAGGCCCGGGTACGGGCGGGGTTGCGCGCCTCTGGGCTCGGGTGTGGTCACACGCCTCTGGGTATAAGTGAGGCCTCACGTCCCTGGGTCTAGGTGAGGCCACATGCCCCTGGGTCTAGGTGAGGCCGGACTCCGGGTCCGGGTGAGGCCAAGTGCACCTGGACCCGGATGACGCTGGATCCCGTGCCCGGGCGAAGCCAAGCGCCCCTGGGTCTGGGAGAGCCCACACACCCCTGGGTCCAGGCGAGACCATGTGTCCCTGGATCCGGGTGAGGCCGCGTGCACCTAGGCCCGGGTGAGGCCACGTGCCCCTGGGTCTGGGAGAGGCCAAGCGTCCCTGGGTCCGGGCGAGACCATGCGTCCCTGGATCCGGATGAGGCCTCGTGCACCTAGGCCCGGGTGAGCCCAAGTGGCCCTGGGTCTGGGAGAGGCCAAGCGTCCCTGGGTCCGGGTGAGACCATGTGTCCCTGGATCCGGGTGAGGCCTCGTGCACCTAGGCCCGGGTGAGCCCAAGTGGCCCTGGGTCTTGGAGAGGCCAAGCGTCCCTGGGTCCGGGTGAGACCATGCGTCCCTGGATCCGGATGAGGCCTCGTGCACCTAGGCCCGGGTGAGCCCAAGTGGCCCTGGGTCTGGGAGAGGCCAAGCGTCCCTGGGTCCGGGTGAGACCATGTGTCCCTGGATCTGGGTGAGGCCTCGTGCACCTAGGCCCGGGTGAGCCCAAGTGGCCCTGGGTCTGGGAGTGGCCAATCGTTCCTGGGTCTGGGTGAGACCATGTGTCCCTGGATCCGGGTGAGGCCTCGTGCACCTAGGCCCGGGTGAGCCCAAGTGGCCCTGGGTCTGGGAGAGGCCAAGCGTCCCTGGGTCCAGGTGAGACCAAGTGTCCCTGGATCCGGATGAGGCCTCGTGCACCTAGGCCCGGGTGAGCCCAAGTGGCCCTGGGTCTGGGAGAGGCCAAGCGTCCCTGGGTCCAGGTGAGACCATGCGTCCCTGGATCCGGATGAGGCCTCGTGCACCTAGGCCCGGGTGAGCCCAAGTGGCCCTGGGTCTGGGAGAGGCCAAGCGTCCCTGGGTCCGGGTGAGACCATGTGTCCCTGGATCTGGGTGAGGCCTCATGCACCTAGGCCCGGGTGAGCCCAAGTGGCCCTGGGTCGGGAAGAGGCCAAGCGTCCCTGGGTCCGGGTGAGACCATGTGTCCCTGGATCCGGGTGAGGCCTCGTGCACCTAGGCCCGGGTGAGCCCAAGTGGCCCTGGGTCTGGGAGAGGCCAAGCATCCCTGGGGCCGGGTGAGACCATGTGTCCCAGGATCCGGGTGAGGCCTCGTGCACCTAGGCCCGGGTGAGCTCAAGTGGCCCTGGGTCTGGGAGAGGCCAAGCATCCCTGGGTCCGGGGGAGACCATGTGTCCCAGGATCCGGGTGAGGCGTCGTGCACCTAGGCCTGGGTGAGCCCAAGTGGCCCTGGGTCTGGGAGAGGCCAAGCGTCCCTGGGTCCGGGTGAGACCATGCATCCCTGGATCTGGATGAGGCCTCGTGCACCTAGGCCCGGGTGAGCCCAAGTGGCCCTGGGTCTGGGAGAGGCCAAGCGTCCCTGGGTCCGGGTGAGACCATGTGTCCCTGGATCCGGATGAGGCCTCGTGCACCTAGGCCCGGGTGAGGCCACGTGCCCCTGGGTCTGGGAGAGGCTAAGCGTCCCTGGGTCCGGGTGAGACCATGTGTCCCTGGATCTGGGTGAGGCCTCGTGCACCTAGGCCCGGGTGAGCCCAAGTGGCCCTGGGTCTGGGAGTGGCCAAACGTTCCTGGGTCTGGGTGAGACCATGTGTCCCTGGATCCGGGTGAGGCCTCGTGAACCTAGGCCCGGGTGAGCCCAAGTGGCCCTTGGTCTGGGAGAGGCCAAGCGTCCCTGGGTCCGGGTGAGACCATGTGTCCCTGGATCTGGGTGAGGCCTCGTGCACCTAGGCCCGGGTGAGCCCAAGTGGCCCTGGGTCTGGGAGAGGCCAAGCTTCCCTGGGTCCGGGAGAGACCATGTGTCCCTGGATCCAGGTGAGGCCTTGTGCAACTAAGCCCGGGTGAGGCCACGTGCCCCTGGGTCTGGGAGAGGCCAAGCGTCCGTGGGTACGGGTGAAGCCAGATTCTGGGTCCGGGTGAGGCCGTGCGCCCCTGGATCCATCCGGGTGAGGCTGGGTCCCAGGCCCGGGTGAGACCACGCGCCCCTTGGGTATGGGTGAGGCCACGTGCCCCTTAGTCCGGGTGACGCCGTGCCCCTGGGTTCGGCCGAGACCAAACCAGAGGGAGTCGGACCTCCATTACCACCATTTGTCCACCATCCAGAGCTGAGGGGTCAGTGCTGACATGTACACATAAGGAACTACTGGACATCGAAATTGGGTCTCAAAAGAACTGTTGGTCCAGGGGGAAGCTCGCTACAGATTGATTCATTTGCCTGTCAGCATAAATATTATTGCTCGTCTCACATTCAGTTCTTATTAGTATATATCTAGTGACATATGATCTCGTTCATCTAGAGGAAATGATGAACAACATAGACTGAGGAACAAGAACAGAACCAGAAGCAAGGAGGCATCGATCGGACTATCGGGCCGCAGAGGGAGGATAGGGGAGGGGAGGGGGAGGGTGGGGGGAGGGGGAGAGTTCAACCAAAGGACCTGTATGCATGCATATAAGCCTATCCAATGGTTAAGTTCAACAGGGGATTGGGGCATGCGTGGGGAGAGGGGTGGGATGGGAATGGGGGGATGAGGACAAATATGTGACACCTTAATCAATAAAGAAATTTAAAAAAATAAAAAAATAAAAAAAATAAAATAAATAAAAAAAGATAGCCAGTAAAGTAAATCTCAAAAAAAAAAAAAAAAAAAAGAAAGGAATAATATAGAGATTCCCACATCACCTTCATCCACTCTCCTTCACGGGTAATTTCTTGTAAAACTACAGTACAATGTCATAACCCAAGACATTGATATTGATACAATCTACAGACCTTATTCACATTTTCCCAGTTTTACATGCACCCATTTGTGTATGTCTGTGTATATTTAGTTTTATGCAGTTTTATCACACGTGTAGAATCACATGACCACCTCCATCACTTCAGAACATGATTCACAGGGATCCCTTGTGCTACCCTTTTATAGTCACACCATCTCCTCTTCATTCCCGTTCTCCATCTCTGTATTTTTGTCATATTAAGAACATTATATAAATGGAATCATGCAGCTTGTAATTTTATGGGATTTGCTTTCTTACTCAGCATAATTCACTTGATATCCATTTAAGTTGTGGTTCAATGGCTCACCCCTTTTTACTGATGAGTGTTTTTCCATGGTATAAATATGCCCTACTTCATTTAACCAGTTACCTATTAAAGGATATTTGGGTTGTTTCCAGTTTTTTGGTTATTATAAATAAAGCTGCTATGAACACTCATCTATAGGCATTTGTGTAAACACAAGTTTTCACTTCTCTGGGATAAACTGCCAAGACTGCACTTGCTGGGTTACATGTAAAATGTCACTTATTTCCGTTTTGTTCATTCCAGCTCTGTGGCTAAAAGAATTATTCCATTGTCCATAGGAAGTGATGTTTGCAGCATCATTGGTCATGAGGGGAATGCAAAATAAATGTAAGTGTACCACTATGCACCCACTAGAATGGTTAAAATTCAAAAGACTGATAATAATAATGCCGATTATGTGGAACAACTGGAATTCTCATACATTGGAATTCCTGGTGTATCTCTCCCTGTATGTCCCACATTGTAGGTGGGAGTGTAAAATGGAACAATCACCTTCAAATATTAAAGCTAAATATATGTGTACTCTCCACCCACAAATTCTGATTTCATATGTACACCAAAAGACTGGTATAAGAATGCTCATAGCAGCTTTCCTCACAATGGCCAAAAACTGAAAACACCCAAATATCCCATCAACAGGAGAACGGATATAGTTTATTCAGACAAAGATATACTATATAACAATGTCAAACTACAAACTTCTGCTAAGTACAACAATATGGATGACTCAGGTGGGACTTAGGACTGATGTGGATATGCAGAAATTCAGACCATTCCCTTGATCGCAGGCAGAAAAGGAAGTTGAAAAAGTAATATGAAGGATTGGGATGGTGACATCCTATATACCGTATTTTCCAGTGTATAAGACGACTTTTTAATCCAGGAAAATCTTCTCTACACCCAGTCGTCTTCTACGCCAGAAAATACTGTAATGAAAGGGTAATATGCAAATTGACCCTAATGGCACAACAACCAGAATGACCGCTCGACCAGTCACTATGAGGCACACTGACTACCTCTTAGTTCCTTTCCCTGGGCTGGCAGGCTCTCATCGCCTGATGGTGAACAGGGAGCCAGGGGAGGGTGGCAGGGGACGTGGGCGGTGCCAGGCCAAGGCCCCTGCTGTGGGTCACCCTCTGTGTGTGGGACCAGTGAGCGGGTGGGAACGGCTGATCTCTTGGTTCCTCCCCTCGGCCAGCAGGCTCCGATTGCCCAATAGTGAATGGGGAACTAGAGGTGGGTGGCAGTGGGTGGCAGGGCCGGCTGCCAGCAGCCAGGGAAGATGGTCCTGATCGCAGGCCGGGCCTAGGGACGATACCCATGCACGAATTTCGTGCACCATGCCTCTAGTTTAGAAATAACACAGCAGAGATGCTCATTTCCACCTCTATGAATTTTAAGCCAATCCTTCAGAAAGTTACCTAAGCACTCTAAAGAGTTGCATTCCCCAATGAGTCACGGTAAAGAAAGTAAGATGGCTCCAGAATGCAGATTTTGAATTGGAAAAGGGAAAAATTATTATAATCAGGGAGACCCAATTGATCAGTTAAATAAATGTGCATAGGTCCTATATCACACGTCATTGAACAAATTCCTTTGAGTGGGGTAAGTCATCTAATACTCCACTCAGCAGAAGTCAATGCCACACTCTGAAGTCTACAAACCCCTATAATGACAGGAACCCATCACACATACACACACACACCCCGTAAGGTCTGGAAGGAAATGTAAAGTTTGGTGAAGACATTGGAGTTGGACAGCAAAGAGAAAGAGTTGCCCAGGAAAGTTATTGGTTAAATACATTACAAAATAACTTTGTAATATGCAAATGCAAAGTTGTAGAAAATAATGCAGGACATTGAATATTTTAAAGATACACTATCAGCAAAAAAAGTCACTTTACAAAACAGGTGGACCAATATAATTATGTCAATATAAGGTAATAAAAAAAAGACCAGAGTTAAACACTTATTTCAGTTACCTATTGATGTGTAACCACCCCAAAAGTTTGTGGATGCAAATAAAAAGACATTGATTACCTCATTATTCTGGGAGAAGTGGGAGAAAAGGAAGCAGCAGGAAACCCGGAAATACAGATCCTAACAAAGGAGAGAAGCTAAAATTGGCCCCTGGTAGGGACACTCCATTCATTCTCTCTCTCTCTCTCTCTCTCTCTCTCTCTCTCTCTCTCTCTCTCTCTTCACACACACACACACACACACACACACAGAGCCTCCACGTTTTCAGGGGCAGATATAGTCTCAGAGAGATCTTCAGCAGAACTTCTCAGTCCCAACTGTTAAAGCCAGAACTGCAGAAACGGAGCTCCATCCCAGTGACACAAGCGAAATGAACGGATCCCAGTCAAAAGCCTCTCGCAGGGCGCGAGGTAAGGGCAGCACTGTCTTCTGATAGGTGGTCTCAAACCCCACCCTGCCACATACTCCACGGGACAGCCAACTGCGGCCATTCCAAAAGTCCCGCATGGGGGGCGGGGGGGGGGGGAGGCAGACACAAAGACACACACCAATCCCGCACCCTTCCCGACCCCCGTCCCGCGCGCCCACACCGTGAGCGCCCGGCGGGCCCAGATTCCTAGGTTACCACCAGGAGAAGGAGGTATTTGAGGACTCCTGGAGGGACACCAGTAACAAACCGAGATCAAAGTTCTTTTCCAAAGCATCCAGCGGGGCCGGTGGGAAATGTAGTTCAAAGCTGGAAAGGCCCGACGTGCAGGAGGCGCGCTGAGGCGTGAGCGGCGGAGCGGCGGCGTCTGCTGGGCTGTAGGGGCGCGGAGTGCGCAGGCGCAGACGGCTGGCTCGAGGTCGCAGGTGAGGCAGCGGCGCGTGCGGGCCGGGAGGCGGCGGGCGGGCGGCGGGCGGCGGGCGGCTGGCCCGGGGAACGCTGAGGAGCGGGGTGGGAACCTGGGCTGGGGAAAGCGTGAAAGGAAGCGGGAACCTAGGCTGAGAAGGCCCGGAAGGAAAGCGCGAGCCCTGGCCCTAGAGAGAGCGAGAATGGAAGCGAGAACCTAGGCAGAGGAAGGAACCGGGAGCCGAGGCCGGGAACGCCCAGGAGGGAGCCGGGAGCCCTCCGGCCGCGGTCCAGGCCGGAGAGGGAACGGGAAGCGCCAGGCGGGTCTGAGCTCAGCGTGGGCGGGAACGGTGTGTGTCCGCCACCCCCAGCCCCCAGCCCCCACCCCCTTCTGAGGAAACCCCAGTTCTCGGAGCGCGGCCTGGCCCACGCGGGCGTTCCGTGTGTGAGTTTTTTGTGCCCGTCCGTGTGTGTATTTGGGCACGTGTTACTTCGGTGTGACGTTGTGACACCGATTGGTTGTGAAAGTGAGAGGGTCTCTGTCCGATTTTTAAAATAGGTGCGAGTCGATTTGTGCTTCAGACTGTGCGATTTTGGAGAGACGACAGTAAAGGGTTTGTGAGTGAGGTTTTGCTGCTTTGTGAAGAAGTAATGGGATGAGCTCCCTGAGAGGATGCGTGACGTGTCTGTGACATTGTAGTGGGTGCTATAACTGTACGTATGTCTACTTTTTGAAGTGTTCTGTGTGCACAGATCGCGGCTACTATGAATGTGGCTCACTGTGTAACTAGACGGAACGCTTGAGAATGGGGTGCATGATTAGTTAAATATGTATTGTTTAGATTATCCGAATATTGGTTATTTTATATGCCTGTAGAATTTGACTCTGTGGAATTTAAACAAGTGGGGAAAAAATTAGAGATTTTTTAAATGGAGAGATGAGATAAAATTAAAATAATTTTCAGATGGCTTAAAATAATTTTCAGATGGCAGGATAGTATATTGGGAAACCCCGTATTGACTAATGACAAATATGTTGAAACTAGAGACCGGTTGCACCAATTAGTGCACGGGTGGGGTCCCTCTGCCTGGCCTGCGCCCTCTCACAATCTGGGATCCCCCACCTCCCCATCATCTGGGGGGTAGGGACCATGGGAGGGCTCCAGGGATTGGCCTAGTCCCAATCCACAGGACCCCAGCAGCAAGCTAACCTACCCTTCCCAGCCTCTGCCCCCTAGTGGTCAGTGTGCACCATAGCTACCCATGGAGCTGTAGATTGGTGGCTTAGGCTTTTATATATAGACTAGAGGTCCAGTGCACAAAATTTGTGCACTTGGAGGGGAGTCCCTCAGCCTGGCCTGCTCCCTCTCACAGTCCTGGAGCCCTCAGGGGATGTCCGACTGATGGCTTAGGCCCACTCCTCACCACCACTGCTGGGCTCGCCAGCCATGAGCCTGGCTTCTGGCTGAGTGGAGCTCCCTGTGGGAGCGCACTGACCACCAGGGAGCATCTCCTGCATTGAGTGTCTGCCCCCTGGTGGTCAGTGCATGTCATAGCGACCGGTCAATTTGCCATTCGGTCAATTTGCATATTAGCCTTTTATTATATAGATGAGTAGAACCCAAAACTGACACTCTCAGAATTTCCATTTGGGTGGGTTTTGTTTTTTTCCCCTTCCTGCTGCTGCTGCTGCTGGATGAATTCCTGGGCAGATTTAATAATTTCTTCAGTCATTCTGAAGACAATAAAAAATCTGTTGGATATTTAAGCATCAGTCCCATCTTACAATAGTCATTTAGCTAAGTAAAATATTCATTGCAGAAGTTAATACTTCAAAACTTGTTTTAAAAGCAGAAAACTGTCCTTCTGCTGGAAACCTGCAATGTCTTCTCTAATTCCTCAACCTCTGTTTTGTCTCCTCTTTACTCCTTCTAGGTGGTTAGTCTCCAGTTAGAATGGATTGGAAGCTGGAAAAGGGAAGCGAAGTCAGAAGTCAGGACAGGAAGAAGCTGGTACCTCTTATATTATAATTTAGTGTAAGTCATCTCTTACCTTCTGGGAGAACCCACTGCTGGGAACTTCCATATATACTTTTCTTCTCATGGGCACAGCCACTTCTTCAGCTGCCTCCCCACTGCTTTCCTCTGGATATGCAGTGGCCCATCTGCTCTGGTGGGGCTTGTCTCTCCAGTCAGTCCTCTTGGATAGGAGGATCCAAGCCAACGCAGGCAGCTCCATGCATGGGTTCCTTATCTAGAGCTCAGGTGAGAATTAGCCACGCTAGTCACTTTGCCCTCCTAAGTCCTGGAAACATGTACAAGTTCCCTGCACATTTTCTCATCACTTTGGTTCCCAGTAGCATCAGGATGTGAGAGGCCACTTGTATGTTATCAGGAAGGGAGAAGACCCACTTCTCTTCCCCCTGGAAAACTGTGTTCTAAAAATAATTTACTCCCTTATCTCAGCCTCTCCAGCCAGTTGAAGTAGGGGTTAAATTAATGGTAGAAAAACTATAGTCAGCTGCTTTACAAGACAGTATTTTAGAATGAGGGATACTTGTTTCACTCACCATCTTGGGGCATCCGCTGAAACTGAGGAAGAAGATTTCTCAGTTACCATCCTGTTAAAAATTAACACTGACAACAATTAGAAAACTCGGAGGTTTACTGTGGGGAAGAAACATTAGCAAGGCACAGATGTGTGTAAGTGTGTGTGTGTGTGTGTGTGTGTGTGTGTGTATAGCTGCATAGATATAGACATATAATAGATATATCTGAAAACATGAAAGTGACCAGTGGCTATCAAAAATAATGAGATATAAAGGATTGCATGGGGTGTTCAAATTTTTAAAAAATATTCCTAAGAGACTTAAAAATAAGACAAGTAAAAGCACAGGAAGACACAATACGATAAAATGTCCAAACTCCCAAACATTTCATGCAGCTCCATTAAAATTTCAGTAAAATGCCGAAACCGGTTTGGCTCAGTGGATAGAGCATCGGCCTGCGGACTGAAAGGTCCCAGGTTCGATTCCGGTCAAGGGCATGTACCTTAGTTGCGGGCACATCCCCAGTAGGAGGTGTGCAAGAGGCAGCTGATCGATGTTTCTCTCTCATTGATGTTTCTAGCTTTCTATCCCTCTCTCTTCCTCTCTGTAAAAAATCAATAAAATATATTTTAAAAAAAAAAAAAAGAGTTGTCTAGCTCATCCCCCCGCCTCCCATACTGTTTATGTGGGATGTTCTGAGTTGACAAGGGCCAAAACAAGGGAAATGAAGGCAATTTTAATTTGAGTCATAAGAGAGCTGTAAGTATGTGTGTGGTGAAACATGGCATCTTTTCATCTTGGCTTTGCCTTCTTAGGAACCACCCCTTTTCCAAAGAGGATCCCAAAGGAAGACTGGTTGCCTCTTGCAAATCTGAAAACCATGGCTCAGGTGAGATGATGGTTTCTCTGTGAAATAGTTTTTTGTTTTGTTTTTGAAGGATATTTGAGCCTTTGTGGGGGTTCTTTGTTTGTTTTGTTTTAAATCCTTCTGCCTATCTTTCCCTTAAGAGAAGTAGTTCTCATTTCTTTCCATATTGGCCAGATAAACATATATCTTCTACAAGTGCTCCTTCTAATTTTAACCAGTGTTTACACATTAAGAAGGTATATCATTCAACATCTTTCTCAGTCTTCACCCAGAAGTATTGCTGGGACTAAAATGCAATTCCTCAAATTAAATGAGAATAACCCTTGCCGGGGTTGCTAAATGGATAGAGTATTGCCCACATGCCAAAGGGTCATGAGTTTGATTCCTGGTCAAGGACACATACCTGGGTTGTAGGTTCTATCCAGGCCTAGGTCAGAGAGCACCTGGGCTGGAGAACATGCAGAAGGCAGCCAATCTGTGTATCTCACATTGATGTTTCTCTCTCTCTCCCTCTCCTTATCTCCCTCCTTCCTCTCTTCCCCCTTTCCTCCCTCCCTTCCATTCTCTAAAAAGCAATGGACAAAATATACTTGGGTATATTATACTCAGGAAGAGGGGGGCGCATGGGGGCCTGAGGGATCAGGTGCTGCCCAGGGCTCAGAGATCAGCTGGGACCTGCCCTTCCACGCCAGACACTCACGCTTCGATTGCCATCCAGGCCTAGGGACTGCACCCATGCATGAATTTTGTGCACTGGGCCTCAAGTAAATAAATAAATGAGAATATATTACTGCACAACCTGTCTTGCTTAGATAAGACAGTCAAGATGGATATGGAATTGATTGCAATTATTAAATGACAGGAAATCCTATCTTGAGGCTTTGAGAATCTGTGCTTGACAAATTATACACAGAATTGAGACTCCTGTATTTCTGCTGTTTGATTCTTAAAGTTTGCTTATGGCTGCTAACAATTCCTAAAATGTGTGGCCTGCCAATAATACTCCCCCAGGATGCTAATGGTGTTATAGATTTATTTCTATTTTAAAATTTCTTCTATTTCTATATGCAGATGCATTAGAGGTAATTGTATGTGATTAGGTCACCTACTGAACTGGAATTGTAACTCTTGAAATATTCTGCCCTTGGTTTCAAAGAGAATAGTCTTGGTATTTTCTTTCAGGACATTTATCTTTTTATGTGGATCTAGTAAATACTGGTGTTGCCCAGATTCTGTATTGGTTCTCTTCTCTTTGCAGTCCTCTGTTCCTATTCACAATCCACTACTGTTACTCTAATGATGCTCAATTAATTTCAATTGAAAACCACTATTCTGAGTGTCAAAACTATATCCAACCTCCAAATAGATATCACCATCACCTGCATGTGCCACAGATACTTCAGGCACATGCCCAAGATTTATTTATCTCATCAACTCCTGCCCATTCGATTTTGTTTCCCCCCTAGTCTGCTTATGGCACCAGCCCACCTACTAATACAGCTAACTTGAATTAGATGTATCACTTCTACTACAGAACCATTTAGTGTTGAATCTTATTCCTTCACTAGAGGCCCAGTGCACAAATTCATGTACCAGTGGGGTCCCTTAGCCTGGCCTGCAGGATCAGGCTGAAACCAGCTCTCCGATATCCCCTGAGGGCTCCTGGATTGCGAGAGGGCGCAGGCCAGGCCAAGGGACCCTACTGGTACATGGTGCATGATTGGAGCCAGGGAGGGATGCAGGAGGTTGGCCAGCTAGGGAGGGGCAGTGGGAGGGCTCCAGGGTATGTCCAGCCCATCTCACTCAGTCCTGATTGGCCGGACCCCAGCAGCAAGCTAACCTACAGTTCAGAGCGTCTGCCCCCCCAGTGGTCAGTGCATGTCATAGCGACTGGTCGATGGGTCAGCTGTCTGCCCCCTAGTGGTCAGTGCACGTCACAGCAAGCGGTTGAGCAGCCTTAGCATATCATTAGCATATTATGCTTTGATTGGTTGAACGGCTGACTGGACAACTGGACACTTAGCATATTTGGCTTTTATTATATAGGATAAGATTACCACTGATGTATCTTTATTTGGGTGCCTCTTTCATAGCAGTCACTTGTCTTCCAATTTAACACCTTTGCTCCTTCTCCAGTCTTTTAAGCTCTCATTCTAGTACTCACGAATCTTTGTGTTTAACTTTTTTTTTTAATTATGACATACCATAAAATTTACCATTTTAACCATTTTAAATGTATAATTCAGTGCCATTAAGTACATTCACATTGATGTATAGCCAGCACCACTATATCCAGAACTTTTTTTAGAATTTAATTTTATTACTTACAGTTGATATTCAATATTATTTTATACTAGAGACCCGGTGCACGAAATTCGTGCATGGGGGGAGGGGTCCCTCAGC
Source organism: Eptesicus fuscus (assembly GCF_027574615.1). Taxonomy (NCBI): domain Eukaryota; kingdom Metazoa; phylum Chordata; class Mammalia; order Chiroptera; family Vespertilionidae; genus Eptesicus; species Eptesicus fuscus. The sequence goes on from NC_072493.1 coordinate 19,840,178, forward strand.
CCAGCCTGCACCCTCTCCAATCTGGGACCCCTCTAGGGATGTCTGACTGCCCATTTAGGCCCGTCCCACTGGGCAGTCGGACATCTCTCTCACAATCCAGGACTGCTGGCTCCCAACTGCTCGCCTGCCTGCCTTCCTGATTGCCCCTAACCGCTTCTGCCTACCAGCCTGATCATCCCCTAACCACTCCCCTGACAGCCTGATTGATGCCTAACTGCTCCCCTGCCAGCCTGTTTGCCCCTAACTGCCCTCCCCTGCAGGCCTGGTTCCCCCTCAACTCCTCCCCCTGCAGGCCTGGGTCTCTCCCAACTGCTCTTCCCTGCAGGCCTGGTCGCCCCCAACTTCCCTCCTCTGCTGGCTTGGTCACTCTAACTGCCCTCCCTGCAGGCTTGATCACCCCCAACTGCCCTCCCTTGCAGGCCTGGTCCCTCCCAACTGCCCTCCCCTGCTGGCCATCTTGTGGTGGTCATCTTGTGTCCACATGGGGGCAGGATCTTTCACCTCATGGGGGCAGCCATCTTGTGTGTTGGAGTGATGGTCAATCTGCATATTACTCTTTTATTAGATAGGATAGAGGCCTGGTACATGGGTGGAGGCTGGCTGGTTTGCCCTGAAGGATGTCCCAGATCAGGGTGGGGGTTGCCTTGGGGCGTGGGGTGGCCTGGGCAAGGGGCCTGTGGTGGTTTGCAGGCCAGCAACGCCCCCTAGCGACCCAAGCGGAGGCCCTGGTATCTGGGGTTTATTTATCTTCTACAATTGAAACTTTGTAGCCTGGAGTGGAGCCAACCCTTCTGCTTGCTCCGTTGTGGCAGCCATTTCTGTTGGGACTTATGTATCTTCTGTAATTGAAACTTTGTAGCCTTAAGTGGAGGCCTGGGCCGGCCAGGGTGTGTGGAAAGCTTGGATTCCTCCATCGCCCAGGGCAACCCTAGCCTCCTGCTCTTTCCAGTTCTATGGCTGCCGCCATTTCTGTTTGGATTTATGTACCTTCTATAATTGAAACTTTGTAGTCTTGAGTGGAGGCCTAGGCTGGCAAGGGCAGGTGGAAAGCTTTATTTCATATATTTTGAAACTGTACACATATGTATACATTTGTAATTGTTATATTTTACTACATAATGGTTTATTTACTTTTATAAGAGACTTTTTGCTTTTACTATAGCCAAATCAGCTTTTCCATGGTTATTGTTTATATGTTTTTCCATCCTTTTTCTCATAGTATATTTGTGACTATGTTATTTAAAATATGTCTCTTGTAGACTGAACATATTTGAATGTTGCTCTTTATACATTCTAATAATTTTGGCCTTTTTATTGCAGTGTTTAGTCCATTTACATTTAACACATTTAAAGGTATAGCTGGATTTAGGGCTGCTGTTTGGTATTTGTTTTCTGTGTGCCTAATCTGTTGGTTTGGGTTTTTTTATGAATTTAATAGACTTTATATTATAGGGGAGTTTTAGGTTCACAGTACAAATGAGGAGATAGTCTCAATTTACCCCCTACCCCACACATGCATAATCTCTCCCACTATCAACATCTTCCACCAGAGTGGTACCTTTGTTACAGTCAAGAAACCCACACACATCATTATCTCCCAAAGTTCATAGTTTACATTAATGTTCATTCTTGGTGTTGTGTGTTCTATACATTTTGAGAAATGTATGATGACATATATCCACCATTATAGTATTATACAGAACAGTTTTACTGCCCTAAAAATCTTCTGTGCTCTACCTATTCATCACTTCCTCTCCTCTAATCTCGGGCATCCTCTAATCTTTTTACTGTCTCAATAAATTTGCCTTTGCCTTGTATAGTTGAAATGATAAAGTATGTAGCCTTTGATTGATAGGCTACATAATATTAAACTTCATAATATTCATTAAGGTTCCTTCTAACATGTTTTTGTTCATCTTTTTCTAATTCTCTTTTATTTTGTGTCAGTCAAATACATTTTAATAATATATTTTTATTTATCTATTGATATTTTAGTTACCGCTGTATTATTATTTTTTTAAATATATTTTATTGATTTTTTACAGAGAGAAAGAGAGAGGGTTAGAGAGTTAGAAACATTGATGAGAGAGAAACATCGATCAGCCGCCTCCTGCACACCCCCTACTGGGGATGTGCCCGCAACCAAGGTACATGCCCTAGACCGGAATCGAACCCGGGACCTCTCAGTCCACAGGCCGACGCTCTATCCACTGAGCCAAACAGGTTTCGGCATACCGCTGTATTATTTTGTTATTGCTTTAAGGAATACAACATGCATCTTTTTAAAAAATATTTTTTTATTTATTTCAGAGAGGAAGGGAGAGGGAAAGATAGAAACATCAATGATGAGAGAGAATCATTGTTCGGCTGCCTCTTGCACATCTCCTACTGGAGATTGAGCCCACAACCCCATGGTTCATAGATCGATGCTCAACCACTGAGCCACACCAGCCAGGCACAGCATGCATCTTTAACTCATTATGATTTACTTAGAGATAATACTGAATTACTAAAGGAATATACATCAATCTTACAACATTATAGATATGTTTCCTGACGTACCCATCTTTTGTTTTTTGGGTTTTGGTTTTGCTTTTGCCATGTATGGGATATTTATGTTTGTAAAAAAAATATGGTTTTTGAATGCTTATTTTAAATCAACGACCTACAACCCACAAGCTAAATCCAAACTGATATCTGCCTTTGTACAAACTGTGAGTTAGGAATGGTTTTTATAGTTCACAAATGTTTGAAAAATGCTAAAGTAAAATATTTCTGTTCTATGAAAGTTTTATGAAATTCAGATTTAGTGTCCATACATGAAATTTTATTGAAACACAACTTTACTCATTCATTTTACATACTGTTAATGCTTCCTTTTATGCTAAAAGAACAGAAAATGTTCACCAATACCTGCTTAACATAATCATGTCTTTTAAAGAAGGAAAGAAATTTTTATAGTCTTTCATATATAATTTTTTTCATCCTCTTCATTCCTTCCTAAAGATCTTAGTTAACATTGGGTGACTTTTTTTATCTTTAATCTGAAAAACTTCCTTTACGTGGTTCAGTATTGTTAGTGATGAATTCTCTCAGATTTTATCTGACAAGAGCTTTATGTTGTCTTTATTTTTAATAGGTAATTTTGCTGAAAATATTATTGGTTGATGTTATCTTTGACTTTTAACAATTTGATTAGGGTTTTCCAGGCTGTGGTTTTCTTTGATTTTTGTCCTTTTGAGATTCATTATGCTATTTGGTATGTAAGCTAAAGTTTTTGCTAACAATGAATGTGCTAGGCCATTATTACTTAAAATTTTTTCAAGCTCTTTTTTTTTCTCTTTCTGGCACACTAATTACATCTGTGTTGGGTTATTCTGAAATTGACCCACAGGTCTCTGATTCTATTAATTTTTCCTTATTCTTTATTCTTTCTATTCAGATTGCTTACTTTCTATTGACCTGTTTACAAAGTTGCTGATTCTTTTTTCTATTTCTGGTCTGCTATTGAGTCTATGTGGTGAATTTTTCATATGAGTTATTGTACTTTTAATTCTAGTATTTTATTTGGTACTTTTTTATAGTTTATATTCTGGCACTCCGTGCCAAGTTTTCCATTACTTCTTTGAAACATTTAGGACAGATACTTTGAAGCCTTTTTGGGCAAAATACAATATAATAGCCCACTAATTACTTAGTTACCGTACTCTGACTCTCTTTTTCTGAATATGGGTCATTTTCTTCCTCCTTTATTTTTGTTTTGTTTTCTTTGCATGTCCAGTAATTTTTGCTAAAAACTTGGGCTTTGTGAATATTTAGTTACAGTAATTCACAATCAGTTATATCTATTGTTCTAATGATTATTGTGTGTTTTTTCTAGCAGACTATTCACTTAGTTGGATTCAAGCTTCATATTTTGCCCTACTGTGCCCCCCCGGCCCCCACCCTCAATTTCCACTTCAAGTATGAAGCAGCTTATATATTAGCTTAGTTTTTTAAACTCCAGCTACTGCTTTTTACCTTGGCCCCCTAAGGAGAGGTAGGTTCTCCTTCTCCTCATGTTCTTTAGCTCTCAGGCAATGAATTGATGAGTGCTTATACATAGATTTGGGGGCTTACTTTCTACTGTTTTCTTTTTCCCAGGGTTTTACCCTTTATACTATCCTACTATTTTGTCAGCCTCAATTTCTAAAACCTGAGCCTGTAAGAGTTACTTTTTCTTCTCTTTGAGCTATCAGCAAGTTGTGAAATTCTGGTAATCAAAAATACAGAAATCTCAATCTCATTAGGAGCACTTTTATTTTTTAAAACTCTTTTCTGATATCTTTATGTCTGCTTTTCCTAAGCCCTCTGTGATCTATACAGTTGCTTAGTTTAACTCAATCTAGAGTTCTGGCTAAGTTTAGATTCAGATTTTAGGTCTCATCTGTTCTATAGTTCTCTTACTTTCAGAATTTATCCCTAAATCTCCAGCTCGTCTGCCATCTAGTTCTATTCTATACCACCTTTGAGGAAGTACTCTTGGATTTTCTACCTTAAGAGAAGGCCAGGGAGGGACCTCAGGAGGTTGGCTGGCTGGGGAGGGACCGTAGGAGGGCTCCAGGGCGTGTCCAACCTGTCTCCCCCAATCCCGATTGGCCGGACCCCAGCAGCAAGCTAACCTACCGGTCGGAGCATCTGCCCCCAGGTGGTCAATGCGCATCATAGCACCTGGTCAAACGGTCGACTGAACAGTCTTTTATTATATAAGATCTGAGAGATTGTTTTCCTGGCCATTTCACTCTATGATCCCTTCATGCCAGAAGTCACTCCCATACATTTTAAAACCATATTCTTCTTGCACATTACAGTAATCTTGAAGGGGGGAAAATTAACCTCTTCATTGAAGGCTGAGAAAATTGTTCTGCTGTTATGACTTACTGCGTCTTATACAGACTTCTGTTTTACTACTTGTAATACCTTGCAGGTTTGTGTTTACATATACTTTTTTGAAGGTATATGTTACAAGTTTTGAGGCTGTAACATCTTGTAAGCAGGGACAGTGTTTTGTATGTCTTCTTTTTAGTATGTTTTTATTGATTTTTAGAGAGAGAGGAAGGGAGAAACATCATCAATCGGCTACCTCCTGTACGCCCCCTATTGGGGATAAAGCCCACAACCTGGGCGCATGTGCCCTGACCAGGAATCGAACCAGTGTCCTATTGGTTCATGGGTCAATGCTCAACCACTGAGCCATACTGGCTGAGTTGTTTTGTATGTCTTGGCATCCCAGTGAGCAAATGCATCCCAGTGAAGTACAAAGTGACTTCACAGTAAATAGTTTAAAATGAGTTATTAAATAAATTTGGTGGCAGGTACTTATACTTTGATTTTGTTTTCCTCACAATGTAAATCACAAAAATGATAGGCTTTCTTACAAGTTTTCTTATGAATGCCACAAAGAAAAACAGGATCAAAACTAGTGCCTAATATGTGGTCAACTTGTTGTGATCACAGTTTCTATCCATTGCAGGGATTAGTGTCATTCAATGATGTGACTGTGGACTTCACACAGGAGGAATGGCAGCACCTGGATCCTGCTCAGAAGACGCTATACATGGATGTGATGTTGGAAAACTATTGCCACCTCATTTCTGTGGGTAAGAAAACCTTTCTGACACTTTAAGTAGCATGCGTTTGTTTTCAAAGTGCCTAAAGTATGTGTGATCTTCAATTTCAGAGATAACAGGTGATGATTCCTTTGTGGTCAATAGAAAGAATGATTGTATCTTTTACTTGCACAGTACAAGGTGTTAAGTTTACTGTTACACAAAGGTGTATCTTAATATGCAGTATTGAAAAAACCTTACTAGTTTTTCCAAGTATATTGAACCTTAAGCAACTTAATCCAAATCTTTCCTTATCAGGGTGTCACATGACCAAGCCTGATGTGATCCTGAAGTTGGAACGAGGAGAAGAGCCATGGACATCGTTGACAGGTCAGACCTACTTAGATGAGTTTCTGACTCTCAGGCAGATGAAACTAGTGGAAAAGAAATGTTTAAATGGTTATGAAGTTGGTGACAAGATATCTATCACTTGTTACTTATTATTTGTTTTTTATATGAAATTGAAATTCTTAATTATTCAAGGACTAACATAATAAGTCTTAATCTGTTCTTTTCAAATTTATTTCTCTCTTAGAAACTCTTCCTAATTTCCACTTAATCCAGTCTATTAACTTTTTCCCAACAATGTAGGATTTGTCATATCTGTGTTTTTCATTGTGTTGTATTCTCACTTTCACAAACTGTGTATCTTATGGTTCAGTCATGAGATTTCTTCTCCATGAATTATTGCTTGACTACTCTTCATACCACTGTTGTGTGTTTTTTCTGTGAATTCCCTTGCTACTTATGAATTATGACATATATAGTAGTTGGATATGATTATATAGTGTAATATCTGATTATACATGGTTGATGCTTAAGAATTCTTTCCCTCCAAGATAAGATCCCTTGTTTCAGAATTTGCTGTAGTATATAACATGTTATGTATTTAATACTTTCTTCATGAACTGTTTGTGGAGCTATACAGGGGAGATACCTTGTTTCCCTCATTCAGAAAGGATGTACAGTAGGTCCTCGGGTTATGTCAGAGATCCTTTCCTACAGTGCGACATAACACAATTTTCGTCATAAGTCGGAACCCAACTACATAAGCACCTACATCACTCACATGGAGCATATACACAGCAGTAATGAAGTGAAACAGTAAAAAAATTTAAAAGAAAGATAACAATTCCTGTTTTACTTGTGGTTAATAAATAATAAAAAACATAAAGCACACATGTACATACGTCGAAATGACGGAACTTTCTTTTTTATAAATAAATGGGAGATGGCGATGTAACCACGAAACAATGTACATTGATTCCGACATAACCCGAGGACTACCTGTACTTATAAGTTCCTTTCAGGATATACCTGTTTAGGCCATGGCAGTATACATTCTAACTGAAATGTTTTATTTCTACAAAACACTACCTATGACACATAAAATCAATGTAAACTTTTTATGGCTGAGATTTGTCAGATATAGGAACAACTCTTAAAACTTGGTTGAATATAAAGTGATTATAAGGGATGTAAAGTTTTATTTACAGAATAAATTCCTTGTATGTTAGTATTGATGGTAATGGACTCAAGGCAGAAAAATATTTTTGAGCCTAGGTTTAGCATTGCCCCACTAGATTTGGATGATTGCAAAGTAATAGAAGTCAAATATAGCTCTAACCTTATAAGAGAAATGAAGGTGAAAGTTAAAGAACAACCTAGAACCAGAAGAACAATCTCATCTGGAGTTGGGAATGTTACTGTAAATAGGGGAAAGACTTGAACAGTCTTTCTTTAAACCTGAAAAAGTAAGTCAGCAATTGAAAAGAGGAATTTTTATAATTGGTGGTTATGAGAGGTTTTTTTTATTGTACAATTCTGAAAGAATTGGTAGTAACAGCAATCTGAATACACCAGTGAGTATAACCCTAGTCTGTTTTAAATTTCCTGTTGTGTTCTCTTAGTTTTTTGTTTGTTTGTTTTTTGTTTTTCAGAAGAGAAAATGATTCTCAGCTATATGGAGAATTAGACCTAGACTATAGGATAGTTTTTCTAAACACTAGGAAATTAATTGATGCTTAGAATTATTAATTAACTATTGATGGCTACAAGGACAGGAGTGGTAGAACAACTGAAAGTGTTTTACCTTGCAATCCAAAAGTGATAAATAAAAGTATTGCCTCTGATCTGTGTCCTCCCAAAGTAATCCTTTTTCTAATATTTTCCCTGAATAAGCTTTTCTACTAATCTTGTCCATCCTACTTAAAGCTCAATGCCCTTGATAGTTTCACTTTATTGCCTATGAATCTACCTATCAAAACATCATTTCCTCTTCCACCATTTTTGTCTTCTCTTCACTGCTTCTTATGTTTGGTCAACTTTATGTATGATGTTCTAGTGCAAAGTGGAAAAGTTATTAGCATTCATTGCTTATTTTTTTATTCTTTTCCACACTGAAGCAGATGTTTTATTTAGCTTTTGTGTCCCATGCAGTGAGTAATTTGTCTGAGGTCTTCTTTTGCCTCACATAATAGACCCTAGTTCAATTCCTTTTCATAGCAAATGTGTGAACATTCACAAGTTATTATTAATTATATTCTTTTCTAGAAAAAAACTGGAAAGCTGAAGACATTTTAGTGAAATTCAAGGAACACCAACATAAGTATTCTAGATCAGTTGTATTCATCAGTCACAAAAAACTGATTAAGGAGAACAATAATGCATATGACAACACATTTACTTTAAGCAAAAACCCTATAAATTCAAAAAATCTAATTCCTGAATATAACCATCATGGAAAGATTTTTAAAAATGTATCAGAATTAATCATCAGTAATATAAATCCTGCAAGAAAGAGGCGTAGTGAGTATGATGGATATGAGAAGTCACTCTTTAGTGCTAAATCAGAGACAGCTCACTATGGAGTCAAATCCCATAATCAAAAAGGTAGGGCTATCAGTCATAATGAAGTTTGTATGCAATATCATAAGATGGAAACTCCAGCTCAGTCATTTGGATATAATGACTGCGAGAAATTATTGCTTAAAAGAGGAAGCTTACTTACATATCAGAGAACATACATAAAAGAAAACACATCGGAATATAATAAAAGGAGAAGAGCAACTAATATTGAAAAAAAACATATTTGCACTGAATGTGGAAAGTCCTTCTGCAGGAAGTCAGTATTGATTCTGCATCAGGGAATTCACACAGAGGAAAAACCCTATCAATGTCATCAGTGTGGAAGTTCATTTAGAAGAAAGTCATATCTCACTGATCATCAGAGAACACACACAGGAGAGAAACCCTTTGTTTGTAATGAATGTGGTAAGTCCTTTCGTCTAAAGACAGCTCTCACTGATCATCAAAGAACACATACAGGGGAGAAATCATATGAATGTCTTCAGTGTAGGAATGCTTTCAGATTGAAGTCACATCTCATCCGTCATCAGAGAACTCATACAGGAGAGAAACCGTATGAGTGTAATGACTGTGGGAAGTCTTTCCGCCAGAAGACAACCCTCTCTCTACATCAGAGAATTCATACAGGCGAGAAGCCTTATATTTGTGTTGAATGTGGGAAGTCATTTCACCAGAAAGCAAACCTTACTGTACATCAGAGAACTCATACAGGAGAAAAGCCTTATATTTGTAATGAATGTGGGAAATCCTTTTCCCAGAAGACAACTCTTGCTCTTCATGAGAAAACTCATAATAAGGAGAAACCCTATATTTGTAATGAATGTGAAAAGTCCTTCCGCCAGAAGACAACCCTTGTATCACATCAGAGAACACATACTGGGGAAAAATCTTATGAATGCCCTCACTGTGGGAAGGCCTTTAGAATGAAGTCATACCTCATTGATCATCACAGAACTCACACAGGAGAGAAACCATATGAATGTAATGAATGTGGGAAATCCTTCAGTCAGAAGACAAACCTCAATCTACATCAGAGAATCCATACAGGGGAAAAACCCTATGTTTGTAATGAATGTGGGAAGTCCTTTCGCCAGAAAGCAACCCTCACTGTACATCACAAAATACATACAGGTCAGAAATCCTATGAATGTTCTCAGTGTGGGAAAGCCTTTAGTAGGAAATCCTATCTTGTTCATCATCAAAGAACTCATACAGGAGAGAAACCATACAAGTGCAATGAATGTGAAAAGTGCTTCCGCCAGAAGACAAATCTCATTGTACATCAGAGAACTCACACAGGGGAGAAACCCTATATTTGTAATGAGTGTGGTAAGTCCTTTAGTTATAAGAGAAACCTCATTGTCCATCAGAAAACTCACAAGGGAGAAAAAATGGACATGCAATAAAATGTGATTTCTTTGGGAAACCTTCCTTCCCAAGTTATTGTAAAATTTTAGTTTTTAAAATAATGCTAATGTCATTTTAATCACAGATGTTATTAATTTAAAGTATCATACAGCGTAACTTTTTTACTGCTTACTAGCATAAAAATAGGTATGATTATTGTTACTGAACTCTATCAGCAATGAATCTAATTTTTGTTTTCAAGTTCTGCTGACTCAATTTACTTTTTAAAAACTTACACATGGAGAGGCAAGATTTTTAAATGGCTTATAAGCATTAGTCTCCATAAGAGAAATGAAATATGAACTATATTTCTCATTGCATTCAGTGAAAAGAAAAAACCCGTAGTTATTACTTCCCCAAAGATTATCACTTCCCTGGCTTATAACATCATGAAGTAGTTTTTGCATGTCTTTACCTAATTTTATCATGCATCATGAATTCTTTTGTGTCTTTTTTCATTCAACATTCTGAAGATTCATACATTATTGTATGTGGCAGTAGTGTTTTCATATTCATTTTGTATAGTATTCCACTTTAAGAATATCCTGATGTTTATCCTCTTGATAGTTATTTGTATTTTTTTATAATTTTGTGTTATAATAAAGTTACTATTATAAGTATTAATTGTATATTTCTTTGTGCATGTGTATAGGTATTTCTGTTGATTTTACATTAAGAATGGAATTACTCCATCCAAAGGGATATGTAAACTTTTTCAGTTTATGATAAACAGTGTCAAACATCTTAGACCTTTCTCAACATGAAATGGTTCACTTTGGAAAGTATCAGCTCTGATTGTAATCAATGTGGAGAAAGGTCTTTAGCAATCATTCAACTGGAGAATTCCTATTCAATCAAATTCTTATGTCATAATTGTGAGAATGTTAGTCAAGAATATATGAATGTCAATATAGAAAGATCTTTAGTTGTGGCTGAAACCTTACACAATGCTTTTGAAGGGAATCCTATAGTTGTCATGATTAAAGGAGTAATTTTAGGCATAGTTTACACCTAATCCAACATCAAAGAATTCATACTACAGACAGGGAGGTTAAGAAGGAACATAGGTGAGTAAAACTTGGGAGTATAGTTATTACAGAAGACACAGTTACAGTAAATATGTATAAATAATGCTATATATAATATAATTCCTGTTCTATCTAATAAAAGAGTAATATGCAAATTGATCATCACTCAAATACACAAGATGGCTGCCCCCTTGTGGACACAAGATGGCCAGCAGAGGAGGGCAGTTGGGAGGGACCAGGCCTGCAAGGGAGGGCAGTTGAGGGCGATCAAGCCTGCAGGGGAGGGCAGTTAGGGGTGCAGGAGGCAGCCAATGAATGATTCTCTCTCATCGATGTTTCTATCTCTCTCCCTCTCCTTTCCTCTCTACAACCAATACAAATATATATATATATATTTTTTTTAAAAATATATTTTATTAATTTTTTACAGAGAGGAAGAGAGAGGGATAGAGAGCTAGAAACATCGATGACAGAGAAACATCGATCAGCTGCCTCCTGCACACTCCCCACTGGGGACGTGCCCACAACCAAGGTACATGCCCTTCACCGGAATCGAACCTGGGACCTTTCAGTCCGCAGGCGCTGCTCTATCCACCGAGCCAAACCGGTTTCGGCCAAATATATATTTTTAACAATTGTCTTACTTGAAGTGTTCCTGCAAAAATTCAAAGAAGTGGCAAATTGTTCTTTGTATGATTTTTCTGTTTTAATTTTTAGCTTTTCCACTTAAAACTAAGTATGTCAAATTTAACTTTATAAATATATACTACTTTTTAAAATATATACTATAATTTTAAAAAAAATACACAATAGTTTACAGATTTAACTACTAAACTTGTGGTGCTTTGTTATGGCAGCCACAGAAAACTAATACACATATTTTGGTACCAGGAAATGGCAACTCCACAGAATATAATGAATTTATTATAAGTGCATTTATAGGGTTGTAGGATCAGACAAATGACCCAGCACTCTTCACTAACAGACTCCTAATACAGTATTTTTTCTTATAGTATTAACTCAGGTACAAATGATTGACAAGGCAAAGGGAATGCATATGTGCCAGGGTCCATACCTCCCATTGGATTTGTAATTGTTTATAATTGAATAGTGGCCCAGTGCATGAAATTCATGCACAATAAAAGGGAATTAATTAGAGGAAATATTTTAATATTGCTATTTGCCCTTTCTCTATAGTAGAAGTGTCAGAGATGAAAGTAAATTAGTAAAATGTATATGAAAATAATATAGAGGGAAAAAATGGCGGCAGAATAGACAGGTCTCGAGCCTTGTTCCAGAGCAGATGATAGAACAGCTGAGGATCACCCGGGGAGTGTTGGTGAGTTGAGGGACAGCTATACTCCAGGAGACGGTTGGGGACTGCTGGACGGGGCTCCCCTAACCGGGCAGCCCCCACTGCTGCTGGGTTCCCTCCTGGAGTGACTGGCTCGGATGCGGAGACTGCGCCATCTTGAAGGAGAAAGTGGATGTTATAGGAAGCCTGAAAATCTACAACTACAGCACCCACCCAACAGCTGCAAACCCCAGAACACCGATCCCCAATTGGCGAAAACACGCAGATTCAGAGGAGCTCTACACTCCACCACGGAAAGGTCAGGTTTCGCCTGGGATAAGGTGAGGTCTCTGGTCCCAGCAGGAGAGAGAAATGCGGCAGGAGAGAGAGATGCGCGCACTGCGGGAGCTGGAGGACCAGGGGAAGTCTGTGCCTAGAAAAATCCGTGGCTATTGGGGCTGGCATGACCCGTGAATGTGGAAGGGGGTCCTCAGAGCTGCTAACAGAAGGGATCTCTAAAAAGCAACCCATTTTGACCTGACGCAAAAGGACAGCCTAAAAATTTTAAAAGTGTGCCAGCTGCTTAGACCCAAGGGGGGAGGGAAAGACTGCACAGACTTGTGCACAGCCCTGGAGTTCGCACACTTAACGCTGGCTCTTTTTTCTTTTTCCTCTTTAAATCCTTGCTTCTGATTACTAAGCCCAATACATAGGATCACCCAACTGGGGACAGCCTAAGAAACTGCAGGGAAAAGTTGTTTTTCTGGAACTTAGGGATCAGAGCAGGGAATAACCATCAGAGAACCAGCTCTGGGGCAACCCACTCCCACAAACTGGTATTGAGTGCCACAGGGAAAGCAGGATCTAAGCACTGACTAGAGAGGACCTATAGACCTGGAGGCCAATCCGGAAACACTGCCACCAAGGGGTTGAATCACAAATAGACTCTTGTGTAATCACAAATAAAGGAATACAAGAAATTAAGACACACTGCCTGCTTAAATATCTGGACTGCCTTACAACACTGAGGAGAGTGGAACACAGGGAACTGCAATACTATCCTGACTAGGAAACAGGCGTGCCAAACACAACAGTAGAAGAAGTGAATGACCTTCACTACTGCACATTTTTATTTTATTTATTTTTTTTTTTCATCTTTTAAGAAACTAATTTTTTTCTTTTTTCCTCACTTGATTTTACCTTTTTAATTATTACATTTTTATTTTCAATCAGTATTATTACTACTATTTTTCCTTTTTTTTTTTAAATGTCATTTTATTTTCTCTTTATTTTACTTTGGGAATAGTGTTCTACATTCTATTTTCATCTTCCTTTAGCATCATTTTACTCTTTCTCAACTTTACCTTTATGCCATCACTCTCTTCCTAACTTTTCCCCTTTTGTTGTCCTGTTTCTCTTACCCTTTTCCTGCTTTAGATTTTCCATTCTTTCTTTAACCCCCTGTTAAAATTTCACCCTACTGATATATCTCATTTCCAATTCCCTGCTCCAAGTCCATACACACCTCTCTCTTCTCTGTCTTCACTATCCAAAAAATTGTTTTTCTCTCTGTTCTTTTGTTGTTGTTTGCTTGAATGTTGATTATATCGATTTTTTGTGAGATTGTTTTGCTTATTCTTTGTTTTGTTTTTTGTTTTTGTTTGTTTTTTGATTCTGTTTTCCCTCACCTCGCTTGATATTAGTTGTTGTTTGTAGTTTGTATTCATCTCCAGATACTTGTTGCTGGCATTTGTTGGGATTAGTGGATGTTCTATTGGAGTTTTCTCCCCATATATATAGTTTGTTCCCCTCTTCTTTCTTATTCTCTTTCTTTTCTTTTACTTTTTTTTTCCCTTTTCCCAATTTCATTTTTTGCATCCTTTTTTTTCCCCCTCTTCTTTCTCTCCTATCCTCTAATTTGTCTTTCTCTGGTGGTCACCTTTATTTGGGGTTATTAATATCGTGAATACATTTCTGTTCAGTGCCTTGTGCGTTGTACCTGGTTGTGTTGTATTTTGTGCCTTTAAATCAACACAGGAGTGGGGGAGGAAAGATGGCGGCAGAATAGATGGACGTGTCCTAAGCCTTGTCCCGGAGCGGTGAAACAAGTGGAATTCAGCCCGAATTTGGCGAGGAGACGCAGCTGGTGAGATAGTTTGCACCCGGGAAGGGCAGAAGTCCCTGGAAAAAGGTAAAATCAAGGATCTAGGCAGGAGAATCTGCCGAGCCTCTGTGGCCAGGCCGTGTCCCTGAGGACAGGCAAAGCATCAGTCTGTGAAAAAAGAAAAAAAAGAAAAGGGACCATGGGACTGCGGGAGGTAGGGGATTTTGGACCTTGGAGTCTGGATTTTGGATCTGAGCTGAGGCACCTCTGAAAGGCTAGCCGGACCACGCAGTTCCGGCAAGAGGAGCTTGCGGGGACGCGGTCCCTCCTCGCACTGGGGCGTGTGCCTTTCCCCACTGAACCTGGTTCGTGGGACCTTTCAGATACAGACACTTACCCGTGGCTGAAGTGCGGGAGAAAGTGTGGGCTTGTGGAATCTGGGGAGAGTAGGCGACGGTCCAGGGGAGGTGGTGGCTGGTCTAGTGCTGAGTCATCTAAACCCCAGTTGCCATTTTCTCCAGAGAGATGGCCCCTCCCTCCAGTCTCCAGGCAACCGGCAACCAATATAGCCACACCCAGATCACACCTTGAGTAATACAAGGAATCTGAATACTCCCTGAGGACATAGGACAGGCCTAAAGAGTAATCTTTAGGCCCTGCAACTGGAAACTGACAAACAGAACAGTACAGACAAATGGAATCATAAGCCAGCCAAAGGAAGACACTCTACTTTTTTTCACTTTTATTTTTATTATCCCTTTTTTTCTTTCTTTCTTCTTTGTTTTCCTGTTTTGGTTTGTTGCTTTTTTCTTCTGTCCACATTATTTTTCATCACTATTTTTTATTTGCTATTTTTAATTTTTTATACCATTTTTTAATCAATTTTTTTTGGTAAATTTATTTTTTCTTCTTTCTCTTTTGTCTCATCCACTTATTCCCTTTCTACTTCCTCAATACTAAATTGTGGTCATCCCCATATTCATCCAATTCTTAATCTTATTTTCACTATAAAAGCTCAGCCTCTACAGATTCTGCCCCAATCCTCTTATTCCTTTGTCTTTTATCACATATCTTTTTCTCTCTCCTCCATAGCATTTGTGCTCTCTTTTCTCTGCCCTATCTCTCTTTTCTCAGGTGGTCACTTATATTGGGGTTATTGGTGTCGTGAGTACATTTGTGCTTAGTTCCCTCAGTGTTGTGTCTTGTTGAGGTGAATTTTATCTGGTCAGGCCAAGGGGCTTGAGAGCAAGCCACATAACCAGACACCTGGAGAGGAAACTCCATCCACGAAAGGGTCAACAACACCCCAGACCCAACTACAGAGGCAGGAAGAATGCGGCAGTGAGGGAAAGAGCATGAGTGAGTGAGGGAGTAAAAGAGGAGCGTGTAGTCAGGTGGGGTATGTGTATGTAAGTGAGTGAGTGAGGCACAGTTAGATCCCACAGGACCTTCAGGGACAGGCTAATCAGGCTCGCCTAACTAGGCAGCTTCTGCTACCATTGCAAACAGTACCGGAAGGCCAGCTTGTCCTTAGGGGCCTAGCCTCTTTGAAGGGGAGAGCTGCTGTAACCGGGTTCCCAACCTCAACTCCAACCAGAGTGCCCTCAGATAACACCTGGGACTTTACAGCCACCCCTGCCAGGGACACGCTACCTAAGCTGTGATCCCACGGTCAATGAGGCTCCAGCTGCCCAGGGTGCAGGTTCCTGTGAGTTCGGAAGCAGGTTCCCCTCCGACCGTCCCAACACTTTAGCCCAGGGCACTGCAACCACGTGAAGAACAGACATGTGAGCAGCCTGCTCGGGTCCAAGGAGCAGCAGACCCGCAAGCAACCCGCCAGAGTCCTAAGAGCAACAGCTTCACGTGGCCTGCCCCTGTCCAAGGAGCAGCAGCTGTGGGAGCATCCAGTTCTGCAGCAACCTCATAATCAGCCCACCCCCGTCCAAGGAACAGCAGCTATACAAGCAGCCTCCCCCACCAGCCAGAGGAGGCACCACTGCTTCGAACAGCACCCACCAGAGGAACCGCTGCCAACTGAGAAGCAGCTGCTACCGTAACCGCCCAAGGAGCAACTGCAGCCAGAGAAACTACTGCCATCCAAGGAGTAGCCCCTGCACAGCTCACATCTAGATCAGTTGGTGAGACCAAAAATGGGTAGACAAAATACCCGCAAAGGAAAGAAAAGGAGGAAAGGCCAGAAAAGCAGCTGGCCCCACTCACACCCACTGCCGATACTGGAGCTACTGCTTGCACCCGCTGACAGCACCCAGCACCGGCCCCAATCACTTGGTGCCGTCAGCAGGTGTAAGTGGCAGCTTCTGGCCCCATCACCCCTCAGGGCATCTCCACCTCCCCCTGTGCCTGGGGGCTGGCAGCCGCCTCTCAGACCCACAACCGGCGACAGTCCTACTCATATCCGCTGCTGTTGCTGGAGCCGCCGGCACACATCTGCAGCCAGCATGGGCCCTGATCCCCCCTGAGGTTTTCTCCACCTCCTCAGGGCAGCAGCTGCCACTCACACCCACTGACAGCACTGGCCCAGCTCGCACCTGCTGCTGGTGACAGCCCCAGTCCCTCCAGGCCGTCAGCAGGTGCGAGCAGGGCGGCATAATCAATGTGTAGAAACAGCGGGAGCAGGGATGCTGACAGGGTGCCGGGGGCCACAGCGAGAGGGGCCAGGTGGGGGCGCAGAGGAATGGCCGAGACCCGCCCCTGTGCCCACCACAGCCTCGTATCCCACAGTTCAAGGTGCACTGCTTCGTGCACTGGGCCCATAGTGTCCTATAACTTTCCCACCCTATTCCACCCATGCCTCTTGGCACTCCCGAATTGAGACACAGTTCTCTAAAAAGATGTGAACCTTCCAACTTACACATAGCCCTAAGAGGCCAGCCTAAATGGTTACCCATAACTGTTGAAAGAAAAGATCCAGGTCAAGACCATGAAAAAATTTGGGAGTCAGTTCTCATCTCCTACCAAGAACTCCATCTCCCATCTTTTTAGGCATCCAAGTATAAGAAATTTTAAAGTGATAGAAATGTATTTAGAATTGGCTTTGCTCCAGTTTTAAAATATTGGGTAAATTTGTCAATTTGCTTTTAATTTTTGCTTTGTGAATATCCTCAGGCTATATTACTTAGGAACATACAAGACCAGAGTCATTACTTCTTCCTGGTGAATTGAAATTTTTACCATTCTCTAGAGACTAACTCTAACAGTGTATTTGCCTTAAAGACTATTTTGTTTAGTATTTAAATACAACAGCTTTTTCTTAGATACTATTTGCCTTGTATATCTTCTGTATTTGGTCACGAGTCATTATTTTTTATTTACTTATTTATTTCATAGAGGAAGGGAGAGTGAGATAGAAACATCAATGAGAGATAATCGATTGGCTGCCTTCTGCATGCCTCACACTGGGGATCAACCCACAACCCAGGCATGTGCCCTTTACTGGAATCAAACACAGGACCTTTTGGTCTGCAGGCCGACTTCTATCCACTGAGCCAAACCAACTAGGGCCATATCTTTTTAGATATATCCCTTATAAATACTTCAAAATAAAACTTCCATTTCACAATCTTTGATTTTAACTAAATAGTTCAGTCCATTTCCATGTTTTAGGATTACTTATATACTTAGATTTATATTATGTTTCTACTTATGTTTTTAACTCACTTTCCTGCCTTTCTTTGGTTTTTCTCTCCATTCTTTTCTTCTAGTTTAAAAGTTCTACCTGCCACCGATCCCTCCCTTCCTCTTAGTGGCTGCCTGGTTATTTTAACATGCACTGTACACTTAAGTCTGCCAACCACCTGAAATAAAAGAACCTTAGAATGCTTTAATCCAGCGATTTTTAACCTTTTCCATTTCGTTGCACACATAATTACTAAAATTCTAAAAAATATATTTCCTTATCTTACCAAACAAAATAGGAATAATTTTGATTCATTCATACCAGACAGCTATTGTTGTTGGCTGCTGTCATCTTTTTATTTGACAATCTCTTTAAGGGAAAAGAGGTCAGTGTAGCTCAATAAATAGGTATAGCATGCTTTAAAAATTCCTGTGGCACATAAGTGTGCCTCTTGTGGAACACTGGTTGAAAATTGCCGCTTTAACCCAATAACTCCCAAGTTTGTTTCTGAAAATTTTAGCTCTTTTAACTCCAGAAAATAGACATCATTTTTTAACTCACCATTTATTTAATCAAGTCATTGATATGAAAAGTTCTTTTGCCTATTTAACCCTTGGTATATTTTAGTCTGGACACTGGCATTTTCTGATTTTACATATCAACCTATTTCCCACAAGATTCCTGATATAGCATTGCCAAGAATTCCCTGGTTCCATATGCTAATTAACTCTACCCAGCTAAAGCAGACTCTCCCTAAAGTTCACTCCTCCAACTACCGTTTATCTTATAAACCTTGACTGACAATTTAGGTGTCCAACGTTCAAGTCACTTATATCTACCACTAGAGGCCTGGTGCATGAAATCTGTGCAGGGTGGGGGAAGGGGTGTGTCGCTCAGCCCAGCCTGCACCCTCTCCAATCCACGACCCCTAGGGAGATGTCCGGCTGTTGGTTTAGGCCCGATCCCTGTGGGCAGTCAAGCATCCCTCTCACAATCAGGACTGCTGGCTCCCAATCACTTGCCTGAATGCCTGCCTGATCGCCCCTAACAGCTTCTGCCTACCAGCCTGATCACCCCCTAACCACTCCCCTGCCAGCCTGATCGACGCCTAACCCTTCCCTGCTGGCCCGATTGCATCCAACTGCCCTCCCCTGCCGGCCCAGTCACCCCCAACTGCCCTCCCCTGTGGCCATCTTGTGACCACCTGAGCACAGCCATCTTGTGCAAGGGTGTTGACAGTTAATTTGCATATTACCTCTTTATTATATAGGATTCTATCCATTAGGATGGAGTAAGATAGATGCACTTAAAGGGTTCAGCTCATCTTCCTCCTGACATGCTGAGGAAAAATGATTCTGAATTTCAGATTCAATTTTCCTCTATAGGTCAACACAACCAGTCTTGCTGGGCAGGGACCCTAGGCCATGGCCCATAAATACATATTAAGGTATTCCCCTGTTTTGTCTTTGGTCATATGATTTTTTCTGTTGACTACAAAGTTACAATAACACATGAGCAGAGTTCAGAGCTAAGTGAAGCACAAGAGATTAAGGAGCGAAAAATCAGTTTAGGTAAACCTATCTTTTGGCTAAAATCTTTGTTTTTCCTTCTTTGGGTGACAAATGCAGGTAATTTTTAAATGGTGCACAAATATCTGGTTCAATTTCTTAGATTTAGTATATAACATTCTTTTTAAAAAAGTAGTAGAGGGGCTCAATATTAGAAAGGACTAAGTTTCATTTAGATAACTAAGTATATAATTCATGGTCATTCCTCCATAAAAGCTAACAAAAAAAAATACACAGTAATGATGTGGTATTTAACGTGTAAAAGATTTTTAAAAAGCAGCTTTTGAAATCAAGCTCAAAATGCTGTATTGCTGATGGTCACAATTATGTAAGAAACTTAGTATTTATATCAAGTTATACTGTAAATATGGACCAGAGAAAAACCATCTTCAGGAAGGATTGGTTTACATAATATAATTCTGTTCAGGGTCTGGACCACTTTTCTCCTATACATCCTATTCTCTAAACTCCTGTAAAATAAACAAACAGTAACTTGATGGCGGGTGGGGGTGTGTGTGTGTTGGGGGGATTCCCTTCACAATGCCTATGTATATAAAATCATCACATTGTACACTTTAAATATCTTACCATTTTATTTGTTTATTACTAGTACATCTCAATAAAGTTGGGTGGGGGTCAGATGGACCCAAAAGGATGTATTTGTCAAAGTACTGGGAGGAATGAAAGTCTGCAGGTTATAACTGAGATCCAGGTATTAGCATTTAACTCAAACTGTGCAAATTGTGGGCAGTTAAATGATTTTCTTTTAAAAATAAAAAAATCACAAACTTATTTTTAATGCACACACTGTTCCCATGGTAATTTATAGGACAGGAAATTTGACATTCCAGAAAGTTTATCTTAAAAGACAAGTTACACAAAGGCTGTGTAAACTTTAACTAAAAGTTATCAAAATTTTCTAAGCTCAAGTGATATGTTGTAAAATGCATAGAGAAACATATAGTATACAATGACATGTAAAAATAAATTAAACAGATTTGGATTATGCTATCATTTTTAATTTTAATAAAATAGATAATTTCATACTACATAGAGAACAAGTCCATCTACTCATCATTGATAAAATTTTAGAAATATTTTCTATAAAAAGTTTAGCATTTCATTGGGAATAAATCCATTGGAACATGATTTCTATAGATACAGTGATCCCATCCTCACCCTCATGATTTTGAGAAACTTTAAAAATACAGAAAAGTACAAAAAAATAAGACAAGATATCCATATTCCACAATCCAGAACTACCCAGTATTTATATATATTTACTCGCAGTCTCTCCTATTTTTTAGATTAGTGGATGTTTACATATAAAAAAATGAAGTCCTCTTTAACCAATTTCCCACTCCACCCCTCCCACACTCATCCCCTTCCTTTTTCAACTCTTCACAGGCAGCCACTATCAAGAGTCTAGTCTTTATCCTTGCAATCCATTTCAAAAACATTTTAAAAACATACATACATATATGTATTTCTATTACCAATATATAGTACTGAATTTTTGTAAGGGAAGTTAATTCAAATTTACAAAAATGTCATGGTATCAGAATTGTCATTCTGTGTCATTTTCCTCAACGTTTTTGATACCATTCTCTGTAATACATATAGATCTCATTTGTTACATATCCCATCATAAGTACTTTCTACTTTTTTACTGATGGGCATTTGTTTCCAACTTATGGCTACTACAAATCATGCCACAGTAAATAGCCTGGTACATATTTCCTGAGCATACAAACTCAAGAGTAGAAAAGCTAAATACTTTTAATTCATTATAAGGAATGTTTTCCTACTCCTAGGGTCATAACCATTTCAGTATGCAGCTTTTCAATAGTCCTGTTTGCTTGTTTTTTAAATGTGTTTTTATTGATTTCAGAGAGGGAAACATCAAAATTGATCGACTGCCTCCTGCACACCCCCTATTGGGGATCGAGCTTGCAACCCAGGTATGTGCCCTGAGTGGGAATGGAATCATTGACCTCTTGGTTCATGGGTTGAGGCTCAACCATTGAGCAACATATGCTGGGCCATAGTCCTGTTTTTAATCTCCACAGATTTTACTGTTATGCATAGTTCATGATCATTTTTTTCCTTGGAGAACCAATCACCTCCAAATCATTTTTTAAACAGTCAATTATCTTCTCCAATTCTAAATTGTAATAAATGCATAGGTATTCCAGAATCTCTTCTGTTCTGCTAAAACAATAAAAGTATTTGCCTTTCTAACATGTACAACTTATTGTTATTACTATGGTGAAGATCTCCAGATGAAGGCAGATAGACAGTAATGATAAGCATGTTTCCCATTCCCAATTTTAGTGGAAAAGTCTGAAGTTTCAGCATTACTTTACCTGTAGGTTTTTTGCTGGGCATAGGATTTTTATGACTTTATCTTCAGTATGAATTCTCTGGTATCCCATATGGTTTTAGTCTTTGCTTCCCTCATTTGTGACACTTTCCTTCAGAATGATTACTTTGATGTGCTTGCCATAAGCTGTAAATTCCTGATGAATTACTCTCCAATTTTCAAGATATTTACAGAGCTTTTAATGAGTATGAATTTTCTGGTGTCTAATGTGGTGTGACTTCTGGCTGAAAGCTTTCCCACATTCACTACATTGATAAGGTTTCTTACCTGTGTGAATTCTCAAATGCAGAGCAAGGGTTGAGAATTGAGAGAAAGCTTTCCCACATTCATTACATCCATAGGGCTTCTCACCTGTATGGCTTCTCGCATGCACAGTAAGAGATGAACTCTGAGAGAAAGCTTTCCCACATACATTGCATTCATAAGGCTTATCACCTGAATGGATTCTCACATGTACAATAAGTGATGTTCGTTGAGAGAAGGCTTTTCCACACTCATTACATTCATAGGGTTTTTCTCCAGTGTGAATGTTTTGATGTTTTATGAGATACTTCTTTTGGCCAAAAGCTGTTCCACATTCACTGCATTTGAAGGGTTTCTCACCAATATGAATTTTCTCATGCTCAGTAAGGTTTGATTTGCCACTGAAGGTTTTCCCACACTCCTTACATACAAAGGGCTTCTCTCCTGTGTGAGTTCTCTGGTGTCTGATGAGGTTTGACTTCTGAATGAAAGCTTTCCCACAATCTTTACACTCAAAAGGTTTCTCTCCAGTGTGAATTTTCTGATGGGTAAGAAGGTTTTCCTTCTGGCTGAACGATTTTCCACATTCATTACATTCAAAAAGCTTCTCTCCAGTATGGGTGTTCTGATGTTTAATAACATACTGCTTTTGGCTGAAGGCTTTTCCACATTCATTACATTCAAAAGGTTTCTCTCTATTATGAAAATGCTCATGCTCAGTGAGATTTGATTTGTGGCTGAAGACTTTCCCACATACCTTACAAGCAAAGGGGTTTTCCCCACTACAAATTCTCTGCTGACTGTGCTGTGACATCTGAAAAGAAGCTTTCCAACATTCACAAGTTCTCTTTCCTGTATGAATTTTTTGATAAATGAGGATTTACTTTTGGCTGAAGGTATTTCCACATTTCTTACATTAGTAGAGATTCTCTGTGTATGACTTTCAAAGTAAAGGATAGATTTGAGATAAAACTTTATCGTACTGAGTTCAAAGCTTTCAAAGTATAAATATTCTAATACTCAGTGAATTGTTATATTCAGTGGTTTCTCTTCAGTATGAATTTTTTTTCTGCTCAATGAAATGTCATCTAGCTAAAGGCTTTTCAATATTCCTTAGAAGCACAGGGTTTTTCTCCAGCCTGACTTCTACAATTCATAAGGTGTGACACAAGTGAAAATTTTCCCACATTCAGTAACTTCATAGGGTATAAATCTAGTACAAATGTTCTGATATCTGATGGGGTTCAAACTTTTTAACTGAAGGCATTTCTACACTGATTTACATTTAAACAGGGTTATTACCATAAGGAGAAAGTGTGGCAAGATTTTCAAATCAATAAAATCGATGATTTGTTCCTACACAATGTCCTCATGATTAAGTCTAATGATGTTTCAAATTTTTTCTAGGTAAGTTGAAAAGAATGTTGCCTTAAAAGATAAAAGGTCTGAGATCAGAGGAAGTATTTTTCCAATTTTCTTATATTTTCCTCAGTCTGTACTTTACTAAAGATGGATGCAACGTGACTCCAAAGTCTTGCTGCCCCTCTATATGCTCATCATCTTCTCAGGCTTTTTCTAAAATGAAATACAAAAGAAACATCATTTAAAAGAGTTAATGTATAAAGTGCTTAGAACTGCAGGTGGCACCTGGTAAGCACTCAATAAATGTTAGCATTATGTTATTATCGTTATTTATGAATTTACTATTACTAGCAATAAAATTTCAGATTGTACTTTTTGTGATTAACTCTACTAGCCCATTTCAAAATATTAAAGAAGCCTCATGTCCACTGTCTTCAACTAAGTTTTGAGAAGGAAACCATTGGGAAGGATATCTAGGTAGAAAATTAATATTCACTGGTACATAAAATTTAGATAACTCTTGAAAAACATTTCTCATTTCATAATTCAGCAATGAATATAACAAACAATGAAGAATTAAACTGAGAAAGTCTAGCTATGATGCCAAAGAAAAGGAAAGGATTATTCCCCTAAACTCCATTAAATGACAAAAGGTAAAATGGTCCAAACTCAAGAAAAAGGGATATACTATGACAAAGGACATCAATATACACAGATATTAACAATTAAAAAAATTTTTTTATTGATTTCAGAGAAGAAGGGAGAGGGAGAGATGGAAACATCGATGACAGAGAATCGTTTATCGGCTGCCTACTACATGCTCCCTACTAGGGATCAAGCCCGCAACCCTGGCATGTGCCCTTGATCGGAATCAAACCTGGGATCCTTCAGTCCGCAGGCAAACACTCTATCCACTGAGCAAAACCACCTACGGCTTAACAATTTTTTAATAGCATAAAGCAAATGAAAGATTTTCAACACACACAAGAGCTCAGGAAGTTCAAATAACATAGAGGTATTGCAGAAGAGGATGCCAAGGTCAGCAAGCCAATATGTGCCACAAACTATCAAAGACTCAGAAAATGGAGGGAAATCAAGTACCTCAAAACAAGAAATAAAGGATGGTGGATGAAAAAAAATATTGTATGAGGTGCAGTTGGACCGCTACACTCCCAGTGAGGACACAGGACCAATTCTGTATATGAAATGGAAGTTATACTTTGCATAAATTTAATCAGAGAGGCTTCAGACTCAGGGGACACCCAACAAAAGAAATGTCATGGAAGAGGTGCTACACTGAAACCAATGTGATTAAATCTGTATATAATATGGTGAGACCATCAGCATCTTTGCATCTTTCTGGAAATGATGCAAAAATAAATGTTGGCAACCAGGTATATGTAAATATGTGAGCAGAAGGTGAAAAGATCTTTCTCTGAACAAACTGAAAGCGCCATGAAAAACCTCAGTAGAATGCCGCTCTAAGATAGTAACTGTTGAATGTATTCATTTCTTTTGCTAAAACAAAGGATCTGGCTACACCTAAGTTCTTGAGAATAAAAACAGTATAATTCTTCTGCAAGGAGGAGACCCTGGATCCATAAGGCATTTTTTTTTTTCCATCCATTGAAACCTACCAGAGGATTAGAAGCACCCAGGCACAAGAGTTTACCTATTAGTGAATAATTCTTAAATATGACTGGATAGCCAATATTCCACAGACATTTGAGGAACACCAACATGAAAGATCAACAAGAGAAAACAAAAATCCTTTAAGGAAATAAAAGGCTAAATAAACAACAGGAACTTAAAACCAATCACAGTTATCCTATATAATAAAACCTAATATGCTAAGTGTACAGTCAACCATTCAACCATTCAAAGCATAATATGTTAATGACTAGAGGCCCAGTGCACAAAGTTCATGCATGGGGGGGGGGGGGGTGTCCCTCAGCTCAGCTTGCACTCTCTCCAATCTGGGAACCCTCGAGGGATGTCTGACTAAACGGGCAGTCAGACATCCCTCTCACAATCCAGGACTGCTGCCTCCCAAATGCTTGCCTGCCTGCCTGATTGCCCATAACAGCTTCAGCCTACCAGCGTGATCACCCCCTAACCACTCCCCTGCCAGCCTGACTGCTGCCCCTAACTGCCCTCCTCTGCTGACCTGGTCACCCCCAACTACCCTCACTTGCCATCCTGGTCGCCCCCAACTGCCCTCCCCTACAGGCCTGGTCCCCCACAACTGCCCTCCCCTGCAGGCCTGGTCCCCCCAAACTGCCCTCCCCTGCAGGCCTGGTCGCCACCAACTACCCTCCCCTGCAGGCCTGGTCCCTCCAAACTGCCCTCCCCTGCTGGCCATCTTGTGGTGGCCATCTTGTGTCCACATGGGGGCGGTCATCTTTGACCACATGGTGGCGGCCTTCTTGTATGTTAGAGTGATGGACAATTTGCATATTACCTCTTTATTATATAGGATTATGTATAACTGGATATTGTAAAAATTAAGTTGTGAAATTTTGTATTAAGACATTTCTTACCCCGTTATATTGGCTGGGCAGCAAAAATATTCATTGTGATCTACATGTGGCCCGCGGGCTGCGAGTTTGACATGCTTGCTCTACAAATTCAAGAAAATTGAAATCATATCAAGCATCTTCTCAGATTACAATGGAATGAAATTAGAAATCTGAACTACAATAAAAACACTCAAAAACATTCAAATACATGGAGGCTATTAAAGAATGAATGGGTTACCAATGAGATCAAGAAAGAAATAAAAAACATCCTGGAAACAAATGAAAATGAACACAAAACAACACAAAATCTCTGGGACACAGAAAAAGCTGTACTGAGAAGCAACTTAATAGCAATACTGGCTTACCTCAAAAAGCAAGAAAAATTAATAATAAACTTCTTAACCATAACTTAAAAAACAAGAAAAGCCCAGAGCAAGTAAAAGGAAAAAAGTAATAAAGATTAGAGCCGAAATGAATGACATAGAGGGTAAAAACAACAACAAAAAATCAATGAAACCAATGTGGTTCTTTGAAAAGAGAGACTAAATTGATGAACCATTAGTCAGATTCATGAAGAAAAAAGAGAAAGGACACAAATAAAAAGAAACTAAATCAGTGTAGTAATAACTGACACCACAGAAATACAAAGGATTTTAAGAAAATACTATGAACAACTATGTGCCAATAAGCTGGACAATGAGGATGAAATGGCCAAATTACTAGATAAATACCATCTTCTAAAAATCAATCAGGAAGAATCAGAAAACTTGATAGGCCAAAGAAATAGATGCAGTAATCAAGAAACTCCCAGCAGAAAAAAGCCCTGATCCAGGCAGCTTCACAGGGGAGTTTTACCGAACCTTCAAAAACACAACTAACACCTATCCTCCTCAAACTATTCCAAAAAATTCAAGAGGAAGTAACACTTCCAACCTCTTTTTATGAAGCCAGTATTATCCTAATTCCAAAACCAGATAAAGACACCACAATTACAGGCCAATATCCCTGATGAACACAGATGCTAATATCCTCAACAAAATATTAGCTAATCAGGTCCAGCAGTATTTTAAAAAGATCATACACCATGACCAAGTAGGATCAATTCCAGGGATGCAAGGCTGGCACAATATTCGAAAATCAATAAATGTGACACATCACATAAACAAATTGAAAGACAAAAATCCTATGATCATATCAATAGACCCAGAAAAAACATTCGACAAAATTCAACACCCATTTTTTGATAAAAACTCTCAGCAAAGTGGAAATAGAGGGACCATATCTTAACATAATTAAGGCCATATATGATAAACCAACAGACAACATCATACTCAATGGGCAAAAACTAAAACCATTTCCCCTAAGAACAGGAACAAATCTCACCACTTTTATTCAACATAATATTGGAAGCCCTAGCAACAGTGGCCAGACAAGAAGAAATAAAAGGCATCCAAATTGGCAAGGAGGAAGAAACTCTCACTATTCACAGATGAAATTATATTGCACATAGAAAATCCTAAAGACTCCACCAAAAAAATAGTCCTATATAATAAAGAGGTAATATGCAAATTGGCCATCACTGCAACACACAAGATGGCTGACACCATGTGGTCATAGATGGCCGCCCCCATGTGGACACAAGATGGCCACCACAAGATAGCTGGCAGG
Organism: Eptesicus fuscus; assembly: GCF_027574615.1. NCBI lineage: Eukaryota > Metazoa > Chordata > Mammalia > Chiroptera > Vespertilionidae > Eptesicus > Eptesicus fuscus. The sequence goes on from NC_072493.1 coordinate 19,867,907, forward strand.
GGAGGGCAGTTGTGGGCAATCAGGCCAGCAGGGGAGGGCAGTTGTGGGTGATCAGGCCAGCAGGGGAGGGCAGTTGGGAGGGACCAGGCCTGCAAGGGAGGGCAGTTGGGGGCGATCCTGCCTTCAGGGGAGGGCAGTTAGGGGAGACCAGGCCAGCAGGGGAGGGCAGTTAGGGGTGACCAGGCCAGCAGGGGAGGGCAGTTAGAGGCAATCGGGCCGGCAGGGGAGCTGTTGGAGGTCAATCAGGCTGGCAGGCAGAAGCGGTTAGGGGGCAATCAGGGAGGCGAGCGGTTGGGAGTCAGCAGCCCTAGATTGTGACAGGGATGTCCCAGATTGGAGAGGGTGCAGGCCAGGCTGATGAACACACACACACACACACACACACACACACACACACCCTGTGCATGAGTTTTGTGCACCGGGCCTCTAGTAGATTTAATAAATGTAATTCAGCAATGTAGCAGGATACAAAATTAACACCCAGAAATCAGTGCATTTTTATAACACCAATAATGAACTCTCAGAAATAGAAACTAAGTAAACAATACTGTTTCTCATTGCAACCAAAAAAAAATTAAGAAACTAAGGGATAAACTTAACCAAGAAGGTATAAGACTTATAGTTGAAAAAGATACAGAGGAAGATTTAAACAAGTGGAAGAATACGCCATGTTCTTAGATTGGTAGTCCATAATAACCAAAGCAATATACAGACTCTATACAATCCCTATTAAAATACCAACAGCATATTTCACAGATCTAGAATACTCCAAAAATTTATATGGAACTTAAAAAGACCCCAAATAGCCACAGAAATCTTGAGAACAACAACGTTGGAGGAATCACAATACCAGATTTCAAGGTATACTACAAAGCCACTGTAATCAAAACAGCCTGGTACTGACACAAGAACAGGCATACAGATCAATGGAACAGAACAGAGACCCCAGAAATCAACCCAAGGCATTATACTTAATTAATATTTGACAAAGGAGGAAAGAGCATGCCCTAGCCGGTTTGGCTCAATGGCTAGAGCGTCAGCCTGGGGACTGAAAGGTCCTGGTTTGATTCCAGTCAAGGGCACATGCCCGGGTTGCGGGCTTGATACCCAGTAGGGGGCGTGCAGGAGGCAGCCCAATCAATGATTTTCTCTTATGACTGATGTTTCTCTCTCCCTTTCTCTCTGAAATCAACAAAAAATATCTTACCTAATAATAGAGAAATATGTAAATTGACCATACCTTTGCTACACCCACAGCCAATCAGAGTATGCAAATTAACCCAACAAATATGGCAGTTAATTTGCATACATACCTGGGTTCGGGGGACCTCCTCGGCACCCAGGTCACTTCCAGTCGGCCATCAGGCAGAGGCTTTAGGCTTGAGGAGGTGCTAGGGGGAACCCCTTCCCAAGCCTAAAGCCTGGGACAGAGGCTTTCGGCTTAGGAAGGGGCCAAGCCTATGATCATCGGAGGTGCCAGGGGCGGGGGAACCCCTTCACAAGCCTAAAGCCTGGGGCGGAGGCTTTTGGCTTGGGAAGGGGCTGAGCTTGGGATTGGAGGGAAGGGGAAAATATCAATGGAAACATATCCTCAGGTGAGGATAAAAAGAAAAATAAATGTCATATCCTATGAAAGACACATCTTGAAAATGCTTAAAGAAAGCTGTCATTTTTTCACGGTGAAGGGACTGGAGTCCGTGTTGATGAAAATACCTTGGAAGCTGCGGTGACTGGCAGTGGCTGCAGCAGTGGGGTGATGCGTCTGGTGCCTTCCCCTGATCAGTCTGGTCGCCTCAAGCAAAGGGAGGCCAGACTGCGGCTCAGGTCGGCTCACAATGGGGAGCGGGCTTAAGCCATCCGTAAGACATCCCCTGAGGGTTCTCAGTATGTGAGAGGGAGCAGGCTGAGCTGAGGTACCCCTCCCTAGTGTACGAATTTCGTGCACCGGGCCCCTAGTATATATATATATATTGAAAGAAAAAAAAAAAAGGAGGCAAGAGCATATGATGGAGTCAAGAGAATCTCTTCAATAAATGGTGTTGGGAAAATTGGACAGATACATGCAAAAAATATAAAACTAGACCACCAACTTATACATACTCAAGAATAAACTCAAAATGGATAAAAGACGTAGACGTAGGTTGTGAAACCATAAAAATCTTAGAGGAAACATAAACAACAAAATCTTAGACATCTCTCATAGCAATATGTTTAAGGATACATCTCCTAGGGCAGTGGTCAGCAAACTGCGGCTTGCGAGCCGTGGTTTGCCGCTCTGTTAACTAATGAGTTTGCCAACCACTGACCTAGACTCTCGATTACAATAATTACAGGCTGTTGTTGTTCCTTGTGATTAAGCCCCTATCCAGTGGTTGGCAAACTCATTAGTCAACAGAGCGGCAAACCGTGGCTTGCAAGCCGCAGTTTGCTGACCACTGTCCTAGGGCAAAGGAAACTAAGGAGAAAATAAACAAATGGGACTACATCAAAATAAAAAGCTTCTGCACAGCAAAAGAAACCATCAACAAAATGAAAAGTGAGCCCACTGTGTGGAAAAACATATTTGGCAATGATATATCTGATAAAGGGTTAATACCAAAAATATATAAGGAACTCATACAACTTAACAAAAGGAAGACAAACAATCCAATTAAAAAATGGGCAAAGAACCTAAGTAGACACTTCTCCAAAGCAGACATATAAATGGCCAAGAAACATTATGAAAAAATGCTCAAAGTCACTGATCATCAGAGAGATGCAAATTAAAAAGACAATGAGGTAACCTCACACCAGTCAGAATGGCTACCATCAACAAATCAATAAATGACAAGTGCTGGCAAGGATGTGGAGAAAAGAGAACCCTAGTACACTGCTGGTGGGAATGCAGACTGGTACAGCCATTATGGAAAACAGTATGGAGTTTCCTCAGAAAATTAACTATGGAACTGCCATTTGACCCAGTGGTCCCACTTCTAGGAATATATCCCAAGAAACTCGAAACACTAATCTGAATGTACGCACCCCTGTGTTCATAGCAGGACAATTGTAAATTGTCCTGGAAACAGCCCAAGTGCCCAACAGTAGATGGGTGAATAAAAAGAGCTGTGGCCCTGCCGAAGCCGGTTTGGCTCAGTGGATAGAGCATTGGCCTTCGGACTGAAGGGTCCCGGGTTCGATTCCGGTCAAGGGCATGTACCTTGGTTGTGGGCACATCCCCAGTATCCCCAGTGGGGGGTGTGCAGGAGGCAACTGATCGATGTTTCTCTCTCATTGATGTTTCTAACTCTCTATCACTCTCCCTTCCTCTCTGTAAAAAATCAATAAAATATATATTTTTTTAAAAAAGCTGTGGCCCTGACTGGTTTGGCTCAGTGGATAGAGCGTCGGCCTGGAGACTGAGGGGTCCCAGGTTCGATTCCTGTCAAGGGCATGTACCTTGGTTGTGGGCACATCCCTGGTAGAGGGGGTGCAGGAGGCAGCTGATGGATGTTTCCAATTCTCTATCCATCTCCCTTCCTCTCTGTAAAAAAATCAATAAAATATATTTTTAAAAAAAAGAGCTGTGGTACAGTTATACCATAGAATACTATGCAGCAGTTAAAAAAAGAAGGATCTCTTACCCTTTGTGACAGAAGGATCCTGGAGTTATTATGCTAAGCAAAATAACTCAGCAGAGAAAGATAAGCATCACATGATCACAATAAACAAAATAAACTGATGAACAGAGTGGATACAGAGACATAGAAGCAAGGCACAGACTGGAATCTCAGAGGGAAGGTGGACATAGCAAGGGTAGGTAGGAAGAGATCAGCCAAAGACCTTGTATGCATTTATGCACAACCCATGAGCACAGACAATAGTGTTGAAGGTCTCAGGTGGGTCATGGGGACAGGTTATAAGGGGTCAATAGGTGGAGCAGGGGGAACAGAGTAATACTTTCAACAATAAAGAATTCATTAAAAAAAGAAAATTATCACTTTCCAACCCCTGAAAAAAGTACCCTATCAGACACAAATTATTTATTACTAGAGACCTGGTCATGGATATGTGCACCGGTGGGGTCCCTCAGTCTGGCCTGCACCTTCTCACAATCTGGGACCCCTCAGGGGATGTCGGACTTCCGGTTTCAGCCCAATCTGACAGTCTGACATCCCCAAGGGGTGTAGTACTGTGCATAGCAGCAGGCAGCCAGGGCACCACTCCTGCTCATTGCAGCCCTGCTGCGCCTGCCACTGCCACTTGGTAGCACTGCCATGGAGACGGGAGAGGCTTGCACTGCTACACCTGTGCTTGTCAGCCGTGAGCCAGTTGGTCGGCTGAGCCACCAGGGGCAGCTCCTGCACTGAGTGTCTTCCCCCTGGTGGTCAGTGAGTGTCATAGCTACCTGCCAGTCATTTGGTCAACTGGTCATTTAGGCTTTTATGTATATACTAGAGGCCCGTTGCACAAAGATTTGTGCAATAGGCCTTCCTTCCCGTGGCTGCCGGCACCGGTTTTCCACCGGTGCTGGTTTTCCTCCGGCACGCAGGACCCAAGCCTTCGCTCTAGCTGTTGCCTTCAGCCTTCGCTCCAGCCAGAGCACTGCTCCTGTAGCGCCCTCCGCCCTCACCCTCAAAGCAGGCGTCCTGCCCCACGTGTCTCCATGTGTGCTGCCTAGAGGCCCGGAGCAGCTGGGGAGCAGGGCCGCAGCCATCTTTGTTGGATTAATTTGCATATCCACTCGTGACTGGCTGGTGGGCATCACTAAGTGATGGTGAATTTGCATGTTTCTTTTATTAGTGTAGACTAGAGGCCCGGTGCATGAAGTTTGTGCACTAGGAGGGGGGGGCCCTTAGCCCAGCCTGCCCCCTTTCACAGACTGGGCACCCTTAGGGGATATCCTACTGACAACTTAGGCCCACTACCCGCGTTGTGTCTGCTGGGCTGGGGACATGCCCCGAGCCGCATGGCGGCTCAGAGCACACCCCCAGCCCAGCAGTTCTGCGTTGTGTCCCCAGCCATCCATCCGAGTCCTGCCCCAGCGCTACTGGCACCGTCATCTTTTTGCGGAGTGACAGTTAATCTGCATATTACCCTTTTATTAAATTATTAGATAGGATATATACACCAGAGGCCCAGAGCACAAAATTCGTGCACAGAGGGGGGGGGGTGGTTCCTCAGCCAAACCTGCACCCTCTCCAATCTGGCACAGAGGATGTCCGACTCACAATCCAGGACTGCTGGCTCCTAACCACTCGCCCGCCTGCCTACTTGATTGCCCCTAACTGCTTCTGCCTGCCAGCCAGATTGCCCTCTAACTGCTCCTCTGCTGGCCTGATTGATGCCTAATCACTCCCCTGCCAGCCTGATTGACCCCAACTCCCCTCCCCTGCCACGAGTTGCCTCTTCTGCCAGGCCCCGCCTCTGCTGTTCGAGTGGCCATCTTGTGACGGCCATCTTGTGACAATGTTAGGGCGTGATGAATCCCTAGGCTATTATTAGTTTAGACAGATTTATTGGTGTTAAAGCATTCATTGAATGACTGATGGGAAATTGACAACTGGATGGTAATAAAGTAAAACCACACATTACACTTTTGTCAAAAAGGGAAAAATATAATCATTAATGATGGCTCAGTTATATGGTATGTCTCTCCTGATATTATGCAATTTGAAGATCACCACCGCCAAAACCGGTTTGGCTCAGTGGATAGAGCGTCAGCCTGTGGACTGAAAGGTCACAGGTTCGATTCCGGTCAAGGGACATGTACCTTGGTTGCGGGCACATCCCCAGTGGGAGGTGTGCAGGAGGCAGCTGATCCATGTTTCTAACTCTATATCCCCTCTCCCTTCCTCTCTGTAAAAAATCAATAAAATATATTAAAAAAAAAAGAAGATCATCACCTACTTATTCTGGCTCTAAAGTGTCACAACTGACATTTTTAAAAAATATCAGAGGTTCTGAATTAGGACCATAAGAAAGTAAATTCTTATTTTGATTTCTGAGTCCATTGTCAGAAATCAAAGAACAAAGTTCCTGAAGATGGTGGTGATGAATTTCTAAGATGAACGTAACTTGAACACAGAAAGCTAACTTCCTCATTCCAGTTATAAAAAGAGATGCCCCTCATCCAAAAATGTTGAGGTGGAAATAAGAAAGGAGCATGTACACATCTGAATCTTTCAGAAATTTCTACCAGAAATAGTACAAATAACTATACTATTTCTGAGGAAGTATTATTTTGCACATAGTAATAACAGTACTATTTAACATTTATCCAGTACTTACTATATCAGGAACTATTCTACAGAATTCAGAACTCCATGATCTTTATAACCACCTTCTGAATCAAATACTATTATCCTATCTAATAATAGAGTAACATGTGAATTACCATCACTCCACTATGCCCATGATTGGGCAGCGGGAGGCTGGGGGGGCGGGACTCGGGGTGGCCTATCCGGCCGTTGAGAGGCACGGATCCGCAGCCACTGAGGGGGGCTACCCTGCAGTTGAGAGGCGCAGAGGGCGGGACTCCCACCCCCTGCACCTCTCAACGGCCAGATCCGCGGCCGCTGAGGGGGCCTGCCACGGACACCCGGCTGCGCCTCTCAACGGCAGGGTAGCCAGGTGTCCGCAGCAGCCCCCCTCAGCGGCCGTTGAGAGGGGGACGCCACAGACACCTGGCTACCCTGCCATCGGAGGCCAAAAGCCTAGGGTCATCACGACCAGAAAGGCCTACCGGTAACCAGGAAGTGCATGGAGCACCTCTTGGTCCCTCCCCTCCACTTCCCCAACCCCTGGCCCACAGGCTCCCATAAGGCTGGATGGCCAATGGAGAGCCACAGGGAACCGGGCTGGGTGGCAGCGAAGCAGGACTGGGGATTGGCGAACGGGCGCAAGGCAGACCTCCTGCTCCCTCCCCAGCTGACGTTCTTCTGAAAGGCACGTGGAGCCTCCACTGCACAGCCTTCCTGGACGAGGACTCACAGCTGAGAGGCTCCAGAGCAGAGTCTTCAACAAGGACTTCAGCGCCTCCTCAGGGGGAAAAACCACCACCTCCCTACTCCCCGGCTGCTTCAGTGTCTGCAAGAAACTGCGCATGCTCCTCCCTGAGAGATGGGCGGTTCCCTGATGGCGGCTGGGCCAGTGCAGGGATGGAGGGAGGGAGGGCGGGGTAGGAGCAAGGGGGAAGCCCCCGTTCCCTGCATCTCCTCCCACAGGCATAGCCCTTCCAGGTGTTAGGATAGAGTTGTGTTTTTCTAACTCTGTCCAGGTAAAGGAAACAAGTGTCTGTTGACTTCTGATCTTACTCTCCGAGCCGCCAGTTAATCCCTCTGAATGCATCATATCCAACCTCCAAAGGATCCAAGGGGCAGGTTCAACCTTCGTTCCATAGGTGAGGAAACTGACCAATAAACACATGGGTCTCATAACTCAGTGTCAGCTCCCGCAGAAATCTCCGGGTAATAACTCAGATTGTATATCTAAGGGTATATTTTCTTCTATTTTCATGTTTAATTCAACCCCAGGAACTAAATAATACAATAAAGAATAAAATGAGTTCAGAAGGCTCAGCATTGTATTCCCAGAGCCTTTGGTACCACACAAACCACAGAGCTCAGTTATCCTGAGATGAAAGAAAAGGAAAGAGAAACATGAAAGGTTTCCTAGCTTAGTCATAGAGACATCTCATAGCCACATACTAAGGACACGGCATTAACTTAGGGGTGGAAAGGACACAAATGGAATAGAAGATGGAGCCATTTCCGTTCAGATTGAAACCAAGTTAACAAGGCAGAAAAAACACTGGACACCATGAAAGAATGAGATGAAATGGTTTGGTAGGGAGTGTCACAGACCTCGCAGGGACAGCACCTGGGGCTCCGGACATGACAGGAGGAGGGAGGGGGCTGGTTGAAAGGAAGTGCATGGAATGGCCTGGGAGTAGGAACAAGAGGGTGATATGCAGAAGGTGGGCCCCAACCGGGTGATGATAGGGGGCAAGCCTGCGGGAGGTTGCCAAGTGCCCCCACCTCTGCTGAGGGGTGCATGCGTCTGTCCTGGGAGCTACGGCTGATGGAGAGGGAGGCTATGGCTCTATGTGGATGAGTTGCCAATGAGAGCTTCCCTGCAGCCGGAGTACTCAGTGTTTTCAACACGGCGGGAGCACAGGATCACATACACAACGTAACGAAAGAAAAAGCATCCTATTCCCAACTTATTCACAGACTTCTGTTTCTGGTATCTATATTCCCAATGTGTCCACAAGTAAATTTGGAAAAAGAAAAAAGATTTGTACATGATATGACTGCATCTTTAGAAAACCCAAGTGATCACAACCAGAGCACTTTTAACACCTAATGAGCCAAATACACTGATGAACAAAAAGAGACACAGATGCATGAATAGACTGTGGAACCTCAGAGGGAAGGCGGGGGACGGTGGGTGGGTGGGAAGAGATCAACCAATGGTCTGTGTACATATATGCATCATCCCTGGACACAGACAATGGGGTGGTGAGGGCCTAGGGGGGGTTGTAGGCTGGAAAAGATTAATGGGGGGAAAGAGGACCTATGTAAACCTTTCAACAATAAAGATTTAATAAAAAAGAGTAAAAAATAAAAATAAAATAAAAGCTAAGAATAACTGCCCTGGCCAGATGGCTTCAGTGGTTGGAGCTTCGTCCTGTACATTGAAAGGTTGCGTGTTTGAACCCATGTTGGGGTGTGTGTGGGAGGCCACTGAGCAAGTGGTGCCTGGAGAAGGGAGGCTCCTTGGAGCTAAACACAGTCCAGGCCTCACCCATGATCCCAGGCCCATCCTCTGCTGAGTGAGACCAGACCTCCCAGCTTCCTGTCAAGTCCCTGGTCTCTGAGTCATAAGGCCACTTCCCCATGTTCCCCAGAATGGACTGCTCAGTAACCATCCATACTAATAAAAGGGTAATATACTAATTAGACTAGGTGACCGGACATCTTCCGGACATCCAACTTCCTTCCAGACAAAGCCACGGTGGTTAGGGGCAATCAGGTGGGCAGGGGAGGGCAGTTGGGGGCCATCTGGCCAGCAGGGCAGGACAATTGGGGGCCATCAGGGGAGCAGTTAGATAGCGATTAGGCCAGCAGGCAGGCAAGCAGTTAGGAGCCAGCAGTCCCAGATTGCGAGAGGGATGTCTAACTGTTGCTGCCCTGTGAATGGGGCCTAAACTGGCAGTCGGACCTCCCCCAAGGGGTCCTCGATTGGAGAGGGTGCAGGCTGGGCTAAGGGGGATTCCCCCCGCCACCCTGTGCACAAATTTTGTGCACCGGGCCTCTAGTTTTCTCTATATTACTAGATGAGAAATTGAGGCACAAGGTTTAAGTACTTAAGATTATCAAGGTGCAAAGTGGCAGAGGAGTTAACAGAGGCAGTCTGGCTGCATGACCTGCTTCCTCCTTTAAAAACAAACAAACACTTTAACTTTTGAATATGTACTAAATTCATAGTTAGAAAACAAACATAAAAAGGTATTTGCCTTTGCCCCATCTATCCTTGTACCACAACCCCCAACAGAGATAGCCACTTTTATTAGTGTCTTGTGTATCTTGAGTTTTTTAATGGAAACAAATATATGTACATATTATTTCTCCCGCTTCTTACTCCAAATGAAGCCTATCATACATTCTGCATCTTGCTTTTTTCACTTAATTTATTTTTTGAGTTATTTCATGTGTCAGTATACAGAAAGCTTCCTTTTCATTCTTTTGTACAGCTGCATATTATTCTGTTCTGTAGATATACCATAATTTTATTCAACCAGTCTCCAAATGATGGGCAAGAATTGTTCCTAATCTTTTCCTATGCCAAACATAAATGAAATGAACAACCTCTTACCTGTATAATTCAATGCAAATGCAGATACATTTGTAGGATTAATTTCCAGACATGAAACAGCTGGCTAAAAAACAAAAGAAAAATATTTGCAATTATAAATATTGCTGAATTGTCCTTCCCAGGCCAGCTCCATGCTAATACTAATACTATTTAAATTCCCAAGAATTTATATTTTCAAATATGTTACCAGTGGGTTCTCACATCCCCACGCAACTGCTTTTCTTTTTGTTTTATTGACTATTTTAGCTTGTCTATTTTTCCATATGAAGTGTAGAATCAGCTTATCTAGTTACAAAGGGGCAGGGACTATAGATAATTTTATTAAGATCACTTTAATAAACTTACTTAAGTTTGCACACACTTCCTTATATATTCCTATTGAAAAATATGGTATATTTATTTGTTCACATCTAATGGTACAACCCTTGCTATTTTAAAATTCTTTTCTAATAGTTTTGCCTATTTCTCAAGTTTACTCAATCTTTGATTGCTCTTATAAATAGTGGTTTTCTTCTGTTATGTCTTCTAACTGCTGTTGTTTGTCTATTTTAATTTAGTGCCCAATAACTTTAATTCTCGTTACTAAAAATTATGTGAGGGCTAACTGCGGGTGGATTCCTTACAAAAAGCATCTTTGCAAGTAAAAGTAATTTTCTTCATTACTTCACAAAATCTATACAATCTAAGAACACCTCAACTCATTTAGGAGTTAGGTCACTAGACTCTAGTCCAGACTCACAGATAAAGATTGCAACTAAATTGTCTTCAAAGAAGGAAGTAACTGTCTAACCTAGGACCCCAAACCCTTGACTCCCTAATCCTGGGCTTTCTGCGCTGTACGGCACTGCTTCTCAAAGTGCAACGCTGATACTCGGTCTACGATTTAGTAGCAGCCCTATTTAAGTACCCCCAAACCAGCGGAACCTGATACCGTCTGAAGCAGGCGCAATCTAACAGCATCCTTGGTTGCTTAACACAGTAAGCGCCCAGTCCAGTCACCGGTGACTGACACTATCCTTTCCGTCCGGGAGACAAAACAGGCTGGGCGCTTAACGTGTTAAATAAAAAATCATGGTGAGTTGCATTCTACCCCAATTAAAAAGAAACTCGGTTTTATATAAAAATCTACTTATAAAGTATTTACCACTTGGCTCTTGCCCCCCTTCATATCGTCAAGGAAAACTGATGCTCCAGGAAGATGGCACCGTTATCATCAGCACTTTCGACAAGGGGAAGTGCTTCTCAAATGTTATTCCCTCACTGCTGGTCTCCCATGGCTCCCTCTCAAACTCATCCATACACAATCCTGCAACCAGTTTCTCACTCAATAACCTCAATCATCCGGTCAAACTGAGGTTCACACACGCTCGAATCCTCCTCAGAGCCCCCCTCCCCCCGCAACCCCACCCCATACGCAGGCCAGAAACTCTTAAACCCGCTCCCTCTCCCCCGCGCCGTACCCCAATACACCCGGAATCTCCCCTTTAACCTCCCGGACCCCACCGGCCCAAGACCCCCACATCCCACCTCCTACTTTAACGCCACGTGGACCCAGGGGCCGGCTGACCAGAAGACAAAGACCAAAATGTCCACTCGGTGCGCCGCGCCTGCGCATCTGGAGCGGGGGGAGGCGGGGGAGGGGCCTACGGAGCACTCCCACAATTCTCCGCGAAGCAGCACGCACAGTTACCACGGCCAGGCGCAGGGTGGTATCAGATTACCTTCTATCAACAATGCCGCTTTTCCAGCTTTGGACTACATTTCCCTTAAGGCTTTGCTGGTCGACACTCTGCCCCTGTCCTATGAGAACTTGACTGCCTCTTTCTATCATCATGGCGCTCTCCAGGTGAGTAGACTTACTTGCCTTGGAGGAAGATCAGCGCAATCCTGGTGTTAGGTTTGGATCGGGGACTCCCTCTTTGAAGTCTCCCGAGTGCCGTGTCTAACGAGCCAAACTCAAACTCTGAACTGCGAGGACGCCATCTTGTCTGGCTGGTCCGGACCTGGACTACGTTTCCCAGAGACCACAGCGGCCCGACGTTACGTCTCTCAACGTGGTGGCAAGATCGTTAAGATAAGTTAGTTCCGCAGGGACCCGGACGCTACCAAGGGGAGGCCGAAGGTGAGGGGTCTGGGAATCCGGGGCGGGATGGGGCGTGTCCAGAGTTTCAGGTCTTGGCGCGCTGGCGGTAGCGGGCTGAGAAAGCCAGATTCGGAGTGAGTGCTTGTAGCTGTGCTTGGGTGACTGTGAGGGTCCGGTTGTGTTCACCTGTCTTCAGGGTACGTGTCTGGTTGTGTTTTTGTAACCAAGTGTGATGCTGTGATTGGAGTGTGGTTTGGTCCTTGTGACTGTGTCCCCGTTGTGTACGTAGGACCGCATGCCTTGTTCTCGGAGGTGTGAGTGTGATGGGTTCGGGTATCTGGGTTATGATTGCATGTCTCCAAGGTGGGTGTATGGTTGCGTGATGTTGTGACCGAGTGTGGCACCATGTGTAATTGTCGTGTGTCTGTGACTGTGTGATGACACTGCGTGTGTATTCCAGCTGTGTCCCTTGGGGTGTAGTGTGTGCGGGTGTGGTTTGTCTTTGCCTGTGTAAGTGTGACTGTGTCTCCAGAGTAAATGTTGGATTGTGACTGTTTAACGAGTTGGACGGAGTAGAGTGCCAGTAATTGTGTGTATCCTCTAAGGGGGTATGTACTTGTGACTGCTGGGAATTTGTAGGTTTTGGTTTAGGAAGTCTGTGACTGTATGAGAGTGACTGTGTGTCATGGTGATGAGATTGTGTGACTTTGTGTCTTCTTAGTAGGTGTGAGATTATGGCTGTGTCTATGATTGTGTGGTTGTGTCCTGTGTGTCTCAAGAGTGGATGTGTGGTTATGTTTTTGTGTCACTGACAATTTATGCAGCACCAAGTGTATGGGAGTGAGGTGCCTGTGACTCCAGTGCTCTGATCACTGCAGAACCTGTGAAGTTAGGGCAGACTATGGCCCTAGAGCGTGAGAACCTCAGCCTAAACTGCAACACTGCGATTGGGCAGGATGGCAGGTCTTCCCTGATTTCCTTCCTTAGTGTGGGAGGATAGGGAGATGACCCTTCAAAAATGTCTTGCTCTCTCATGATTCCTTTTTCTTGACTCTTCTCCAAGAGAGATGTTGAGAGGAGAAGAATTGCTATTGATATAGATTTCCCATATACTCTTAACCCAGCTTCTTTTTATGTTAACATTTTACATAATCACAGTACCTGATCAACACCAGATTAACAATGATACACTATTAATAACTAATCTACATACCATATTCAAATTTTATCAATGTCCCTCAGTGTCCTTTTTCTGGACAAGCATCCAATCCATGATCATATATTGCAGTTAGTTGGTAAGTCTCCTTAGTCTTCTTCATCTGGCACAGTTCCTCATTCTTTGTCTTTCATGACCTTAACACTTGAAGAGAACTGGCCCTTTATTTTGTAAAGTATGCAGTATAGAATGTTCCTCAAATTGAGGTTGTCTGCTGCTTCCTCATTATTAAATTCAGATTATGCATTTGAGGCAAGAATATCCCAAAAGTGTTATGTTCTCAGTGCATTATATCAAAAGACCCATGAAGTCAATTTGTTTCATTACTAGTGGTGTTAACTTTAATCACTTGATTACAGTGGTGTCCCCACAATTTTTCCCATTATAATTAAAGTGTCTAATGGAGAAATACTTTATATAAATATCCTGTTTCTCATCCTACTGTCACCTACTAATCTTAATCCATTGATAATTCTTACCTGAATATGTTATTGCCAACAATTTGCCAAATGGTAATTTTTTTTCTTTTCCATCATTCCTTCTTTATTAACTAGAGGCCCAGTGCACGAAATTTGTGCACAGGGGTGTGTGTGCCTCAGGTCAGCCTGCACCCTCGCCAATCTGTGACCCCTCGAGGGATGTCCAACTGCCCATTTAGGCCCGATAAACAGAAAGTCAGACATTTCTCTCACAATCCAGGACTTCTGGCTCCCAACTGCTTGCCTGCCTGCCTACCTGATTGCCCCTAACTGCTTCTGCCTGCCAGCCTGATCACCCCCTAACCACTCCCCTGCCAGCCGGATTGATGCCTAACTGCTCCCCTGCCCTACCCTGCTGGCCCAATAGCCCCTTACTGCCCTCCCCTGCCGGCCTTGTCAACCCTAAATTCTCTCCCCTGCCGGCCAGGTTGGCCCTAACTGTCCTCCCCTGCAGGCCTGGTCACCCCCAACTGCCCTACCCTGCAGGCCCGGTCCCCCTCAACTTCCCTCCGCTGCAGGCCTGATCCCCCCAACTGCCCTCCCTTGCAGGCCTGGTCGCCCCCAACTGCCCTCCTCTGCCGGCCCAGTCACCCTTAACTGCCCTCCCCTGCTGGCCTGATCTCCCCCGACTGCCCTCCCTTGCAGGCCTGGTCCCTCCCAACTGCCTTTCCCTGCTGGCATGGTCACCCCTAACTGTCTCCCCTGCAGGCCTCGTCACCCCCAACTACCCTCCCCTTTAGGCTTGGTCCTTCCCAACTGACCTCACCTGCTGACCATCTTTTGGTGGCCATCTTGTGTCCACACGGGGGTGGCCATCTTTGACCACATGTGGGTAGCCATCTTGTGGGTTGGGGTAATGATCAATTTGCATATTACCTTTTTATTATATAGGATTGGAATCCTACTGTTAGAGGTTTTCCTTCTCTCCCATTTACTACCTACCTAATAAAAGAGTAACATGACCGTACCTTCACGATGCCCACCAGCCAATTAGGAGTGAGCATGCAAATTAACCCAACAAAGATGGCGGATTAATTTGCATATACAGTCGCTGAGTGGCCAGGGGCCGGGCGGGACACTTGCATCATCGCCATGGTAACAACGCAGGCGTTCTGCACCACCCCAGCCGCTCCGGGCCTCTGAACAGCATGGGAAGGCAGAAAGGCTGCTCTGGGCCGAAGCAGAAAGGTGGCTCCAGCCCAAGTGAAGGCATTGCCGGCAGCCAGGTGAAGGAAGGCCCATTCTTGCATGAATCTCGTGCATCAGGCCTCTAGTATTACATAAGTATATACTGGTTAATTGTTATTTATAGGTTATAATCCATTACTATCACTATTTTGTTGCTCAAATTATTCCAAATGTGGCCACTGGGAGCCCCTTTGAGTTGGCTCCTGTGTCATTTCAATGTGTTCTCCTTTTCTCTTTCCCTTTCTCTCTCCTTCTCTCACCTCTCTCTTGATTTCTTTTAGTACTTATTTTCATGCACCACAATATATGTTCCAAGCTGATACTGTACTTTCTCAGCCCCAGCCCTGGAATCAGATTCCCAAGGAGCACTAGCTCCTTTAATCAGAAAACTAGAGGCCTAGGGGCTCGGCCCCCGCAGCCACAATGGCTTGCCTCGGCCCTTGCAGCCCCAGCTTCGTCTGGAAGGACGTCCAAAAAGTCATTTGGCTGTCCAGTCTAATTAGCATATTACGCTTTTATTATTGTAGACTAGAGGTGCATGAATTCGTGCACCAGTGGGGTACCTTGGCCTGGCCTGCGGGATTGGGCCAAAACCAGCTCTATAGCATCCCCTGAGGGGTCCTGGATTGCTAGAGGATGCAAGCCAGGCTGAGGGATCCCACTAGTGCATGATTGGGGCTGGGAGGGATGCAGGAGGTTGGCCAGCTGGGGAGGAACCACAGGAGGGCTCCAGGTCATGTCTGGTCTGTCTTGCTCAGTCCCAATTGGTCAGACCCCAGCTGCAAGCTAACCTACCATTCGGAGTGTCTATCCCCTGGTGGTCAGTGCAGATCATAGCAAGCAGTTGAGTGGCCTTAGCATATCATTAGCATATTATGCTTTGATTGGTTGAACGGCTGACCAGTCAACCAGACACTTAACATATTAGGCTTTTATTATGTAGGATAATGTGTTTAAATAAAATTTATTAGAGACTTATAATAATTGTTATGTAACTTAACATATAATGCAAAAATATTAAACTGGATACTTCCATTTCCATTTTTTGTTATAGTCATATATTTTATTTCTAAATATGTTTAAACCACACATGCTTTTTTCCCTCTTTTAAATGTATTTTTTATTGTTCATAGTATTACAGATGTCTCTTGTTTTCTCCCCTTGCCCCCTCCTCCCAGTCCCTTTCCACTCCCCAAAGTCTTCACTACTCTATTCCCATGTCCATGGTCTGTGTATATAAGTATGTAAGTTCTTTGGTTTATCTCTTTTCATTGCCCCAACCCCACTTCAAGATATGTCAGTCTGTTCCATGCTTCCTTGCTTTGGGTCTTATTTTGTTGATCAATTCATTTTGTTCATTAGATTCCATAAATAAGTGAGATCATGTGATATCTGTCTTGCTCAGTTTGGCTTATTTCACTTAGCATTATATTTTCCAGGTCCATTCATTCTGTCCCAAAGGGTAAGAGATCCCTCTTTTTTACAGCTGCATAGTATTCCATAGTGTAAATGCCCCAAATCTTTTTTATCCTTTCATCTACTGATGGGCACTTGGGCTGTTTCCAAATCTTAGCTATTGTAAATAACATTGCTATGAACATAGGGGTGCATGTATTCTTTCTGATTGGTGTTTTGGGGTTATTAGGATACTAGTGGCCCAGTGCACGAAATTCGTGCACCCGGGGGGGGGGCGGTCCCTCAGCCCGGCCTGCACCCTCTCCAATCTGGGACCCCTTGGGGGACATCCCTCTTGCAATCCAGGACTGCTGGCTCCTAACTGCTCACTGCCTGCCTGCCTGATTGCCCCTAACCACTCTGCCTGCCAGCCTGCTGGCCTGCTCGCCCCCAGCTGCACCTGCTGGCCTGCTCGCCCCCAATTGCCCCCTGCCAGCCTGATCACTCCCAACTGCCCCCTTGCCAGCCTGTTTGCCCCCCACTGTGACCCCTGCTGGCCTGCTCACTCCCACCTGCCCTCCCTGCCAGCCTGCTCGCCCCCCTGCCAGCCTGTTCACTCCCAACTGACCCCCACTGATGGCCTGCTCACCCCCAATTGGTTCCCCCTGCCAGCTTGCTCACCCCTAACTGCCCCCCCTCCGCTGGCCTGATTGTCCCCAATGGCCAACCCCACCAGCCTGATCACCCACAACTGCTGTCCCATCCTAGCCTGATCCCCCACAGCTGCCCCCCCCCCTTGGCCCCTAACTGCCTCTACCTTAGCCCCGCCACCATGGCTTTGTCCAGAAGAACGTCTGGAAGGTCTCCCAGTCTAATTAGCATATTACCCTTTTATTAGTATAGATAGAGGCCTGGTGCATATTAGTATAGATAGAGGCCTGGGTTGGGGCTGGCTGGTTTGCCTGGAAGGGTGTCTCAGATTAGGGTGGGGGTTCTCTTGGGGGGCAGAGCAGCCTGGGCAAGGAGCCTGTGGTGGTTTGCAGGCTGGCCACGCCCCCATTGGGGTGGGGGTACCCACAGGGGACGGTGCTGGCCTGGGCAAGGGACTGGGGAGTTTGCAGGCCAGCCACGCCCCCATGGGCTTAGGGTCCCCGCTGAGGGGCATGGCCAGCCTGGGTGAGGGGCTGAGGGCTGTTTTCAGGCTGGCCACACCAACTTCAGGGTGGGGGGGTCCCCACTGGGGTGCCTGTCCAGCCTGGGTGAGGGGCTAATGGCTGTTTGCAGGCTGGGCATGCCGCCCAGTGGGGACCCTCACCCCATGGGGGCATGGCCAGCCTGGGTAAGGGGCTGAGGGCCATTTTCAGGCTGGCCACACCTCCCAGCGGGGACCCTCACCCCGATGGTGGCGTGGCCAGCCTGGGTGAGGGGCTGAGGGCCATTTACAGGCCCCGCCCTCGGCAGCTGGCCTGGGCAACCCAAGCCTCCCGTGTGCTCAGGCCGGCTGCGTTGCTGCCATCCACAGGCCCTTCCTTCAGCAGCCGGCCCAGGTGGGCAGGAATCATAGATTCCTCCATCACCAGGGACACCCCAAGCCTCCCACCCACTCTGGCTGGCTCCATGGCAGCCTCCATCTTTGTCCCACTAATTGGCATATTCCCTCCTGATTGGCTGTGCGTGTCGCAGAGTGACAGTCAATTACCATATTTCTCTATTAGTATAGACTAGAGGCCCAGTGTGCAAAATCACACAAGGCCCCAGACCCGCTGCACGTGCCAGCAGAACCCCAGACTCGCCACACCAGCGTAACCCCAGACCTCACCACCACCACCACAGGCCTCGCAAGCTAATTTTTGCCTGGCTGGTTCCCATTCCTCTCTCCCTAGTGTTGAGTGTCTGAGCCATTGGCTGCTCAGAACTGTTTGGCTCTTTCCCTTAGTAACAGCTTACCTTCTGACTCAATTCCTCAATTCGCCCTTCCTCCTGGCTCTGCCTCCCTCCGCCCCCGGCCGCATGCGTCTTTGCCCCTCCCCCTGTGACGAGAGCTCCTCCGCTCGCCACCTGGGGACCCACACCACTCTCCCTGTCCCTGCCCTCTGGACCCATCCCCCATGCCCTCTTGGCCACGCGGCCCTGCCCACCCGCCTCCCACCTTGCTGCTATCGGAACCTGTGGGCTGCGGGACCGAGAGGTACTCCATGCACCTCCAGGTGACTAGTCTTTGGTCATTATGGCCACTGGCTTTTTATATATATAGACTAGAGGTCTGGTGCATGAAATTCATGCATGAGCAGGGTCTCTCAGTCCGGCCTGCACCCTATCCAATCTGGGACACCTCGGGGGATGTCCGACTACCTCTCTCAATCTGGGACCGTTGGCTCCTAACCGCTCGCCTGCCTACCTAATCACCCCTAACCCCTCTGCCTGCCTGCCTGATCGCCCCTAACCACCTCTGCCTGCCTAATTATTCCTAACCACCTCTGCCTGCCACCCTGATCACCCCTAACTGCTCCCCTACCGGCCTGATCGCTCCTGACTGCTCCCCTGCTGGCCTGATTGCCCCTAACCACTTCTGCCTCGCCCCACACCCGGGACCCAGGATTCCCTCCCTCTGGCTGGCTACAGGCACCCAGGACCCAGGTCGGTTTCGCCCAGACCTGCCGCAGCCGCAGGGGACCGTGGGCTTCACCTGGGCCACAGCTGCAGGCACCCGGGACTGCAGGGTGGGCAGCTTGTCTCACTACCAGGCTGCAGCCACAGGCGCTGGCGCCCAGGACCCATGGGGCAGGCAGCTTGTCCCCTTCCCAGGCCACAGCCTAGCTGGTCCCCATTCCTCTCTCATGAGCTCATTTGTGCCTGGCTGGTCCCCATTTCTCTCTCCCCAGTGTTGAGTGTCTGAGCCCTTATGGCTTGATGGCATGAGGGTGTGACAACCATTTGCATATTAGCTCTTTATTATATAGGATGGTATTTAGAAATCAAGATTAGATGTGCTCATTGCTACTGGGATGTCTTTGCTTCTGGACCCACTCGACTATAAAATAAATGTATGTATCTATACACACACACACCTGTATATATCTGCATGTATACCTATACAGATAATCCATGATTTCATATGATGTCGCCTATTCTGTTTCAACACAACAGGGTTTATTCTTACAACCTTCATTTCTTTTCTTCTTTTCTTTTTTGTAATTCCTTTCTCTGACAGTGGAAAACTTGGCTCTATTTAACCACAATATATTTTTGGGTTTGGGTTTGGGTTAGGGTCTTGCAGTCCTGGAAAATAGTTTAAGAATTGCTAACCATATTCCCATACCCCATACAGTTCTTTTTGTCTTTAGTCTTTTTGAGTATGTGAAACATTAATATTGTTCTAAAAGTCAGAATTAGACAAAATGATATACTCAGTCACTCCTTCATCATTTCTTCTCTCCCAACTCCATTGCCCCATTTATTTTAAATATGTTCTGATTGATTTCAGAGAGGAAGGGAAAGGGAGCGAGAGATAGAAACATCAATAATGAGAGATTCATTGTGCCCCCACCAGGAATCGAACTGTGATCTCCTAGTCCAAAGCCAGACACTCAACCACTGAGCTACACCAGCTGGGCACATTCCCCCATTCTTTTTTTTTCCCCCATTCTTTTCACACTGTATCCAATCACCCAATGTAGGTTATCAATGTCATCAGTTCGTTAGGGGGGTTTTTATGGATAAATATTCATAAAGTAAAATTTACTATTTTAACTTTTTTTATAATTTTTTTTCTTTTATTGATTTCAGAGAGGAAGGGAGAGAGAGATAGAAACATCAATGATGAGAGAGAATCATTGATTGGCTGCCTCCTGCATGCCCCCCACTGGGGATGAAGCCCGCAACCCCAACATGTGCCCTTGACCGGAATCGAATCCAGGACCCTTCCGTCTGCAGACCGACGCTCTGTCCACTGAGCCAAACCGGCTAGGGCTATTTTAACTATTTTTAAGTGTAATATTCAGTGGCATTAAGAAAGCAAAGCATTATTACACAGCCATCACCACCACCCATCTCCAGAACTTTTTTCATCTTTTAAAAATGAAACTCTGTACCCATCATATATAATAAAAGGCTAATATGCAGCCCTGGCCGGTTTGGCTAAGAGCATCGGCCTGCGGACTGAAGGGTCCCAGATTCGATTCTGGCCAAGGGCACATGCCTGGGTTGCAGGCTCGATCCCCAGTAGGGGGTGTGCAGGAGGCAGCCGATCAATGATTTTCTCTCATCATTGATGCTTCTATCTCTCTATCCCTCTCCCTTCATCTCTAAAATCAATAAAAATATATATTTTTTAAAAGGCTATTATGCAAATCGACTGAACGGCAACACGCACTGACCACCAGGGGGCAGACGTTCAGTGCAGGAGCTAACCCCTGGTGGTCAGTGCGCTCCCACAGGGGGAGTGCCGCTCAGCTAGAAGTCAGAAGTTGGGCTCATGGCTGGCGAGCGCAGTGGCGGCAGGAGAGGCTCCCACCACTGCCACTGCACTAAGGAGCCTCTACCCCCTAAGCCGGCAGTTGGACATCCCCCGAGGGGTCCAGGACTGCAGGACCCTAACCCAAACCCAAACCCTAAACCAGATGTCCTCAAACTACGGCCCGCGGGCCACATGCGGGTGTTTTTGCCGTTTTGTTTTTTTACTTCAAAATAAGATATGTGCAGTGTGCATAGGAATTTGTTCATAGTTTTTTTTAAACTATAGTCCAGCCCTCCAACAGTCTGAGGGACAGTGAACTGGCCCCCTCTTTAAAAAGTTTGAGGACCCCTGCCCTAAACCCTAACCCTAAATGTTGTGCACTGGGCCCCTAGTTAAACAATAACTCTCCAGTCCCCCCCGCACTCCTCTAGCCCCTGGAAACGACCATTCAGCTCTTTATAATCTAGACTATTCTAGGGACCTCGTGCAAGTAGAATAATCATACAGTATTTGCCATTCACTTAGCATTAATATCTTCAAGATTCATCCATGTTGTAGCATGTATCAGAATCTCCTTCCTTTTAAAGTCTGAATAATATTTATTTGTACACATAAACCACATTTTGTTTATCCATTCATCTGTCAATGAACTTGGGTTGCTTCCATCTTTTGGCTCTTGTGAATATTTGGCTATGAACATGTATTTACAATATCTGTTCGAGTCCCTGCTTTCACTTATTTTGGATATATACCCAGAAGTGGAATTGCTGGATCACATGGTAGTTCTACTTAATTTTTTGAGGAATCATATTTTCTTCCTTTTTTTAAAAAAAATTCTATTGTGTGTTTTTTTAATATATTTTATTGATTTTTTACAGACAGGAAGGGAGAGGGATAGAGAGTTAGAAACATCGATGAGAGAGAAACATCAATCAGCTGCCTCCTGCACACCCCTCACTGGGGATGTGCCCGCAACCAAGGTACGTGCCCTTAACCGGAATCGAACCTGGGACCCTTCAGTCCACAGGCCGATGCTCTTATCCACTGAGCCAAACCGGTTTCGGCAGGAGTCATATTTTCTACAGCTGCTGCACAATTTTATATTCCTACCAGCAGTGCACAAGATTTCCAATTTCTCCGCATCCTTGCCAGTGCTTGTTTACTGTTTTTTGTTTGTTTGTTTTTTAAATAATAGCCATCCTACTGTGAAGTGGTATCTCATATGATTTTTTTTTCAATTTTTTATTAAAATATTATATGTGTACATATTTTACCCTTGCCCCCCCCCCAGCCCACTCCCATACATGCCCTCACCCCCCGGCGTTTTGCATCCATTGGTTATGCTTATATGCATGCATACAAGTCCTTCAGTTGATCTCTTATCTCCCCCACCTCTCCCTAACCTTCCCGCTGTAATTTGACAGTCTGTTTGATGCTTTACTGTCTCTGAATCTACCTTTTTCTTCATCGGTTTATAATGTTCTTTATTATCCATAAATGAGTGAGATCATGTGGTATTTTTCTTTCATTGACTGGCTTATTTCACTTAGCATAATGTTCTCCAATTCCATCCAGGTTGCTGCAAATGGTAAGAATTCCTTCTTTTTTTGTGGCAGCATAGTATTCCATTGTGTAGATGTACCACAGTTTTCTGATCCAGTCATCTGCTGACGGGCACCTAGGCTGTTTCCAAATCTTAGCTATTATAAATTGTGCTGCTATGAACATAGGGGTGCATATATCCTTTCTGATTGGTGTTTCTAGTTTCTTAGGATATATTCCTAGGAGTGGGGTTACTGGGTCAAATGAGAGTTCCATTTTCAGTTTTTTGAGGAAACTCCACACTGTTCTCCACAGTGGCTGCACCAGTCTGCATTCCCACCAGCAGTGCACGAGTGTTCCTTTTTCTCCACACCCTCGCCAATACTTGTAGTTTGTTGATTTGTTGATGATAGCCATTCTGACAGGTGTGAGATGGTACCGCATTGTCGTTTTGATTTGCATCTCTCAGATAAATAGTGACTTTGATCATGTTTTCATGTGTCTCTTGGCCTTCCTTCTGTCTTCTTTCAAAAAGATTCTATTTAGGTCCTTTGCCCATTTTTTTTTATTGGATCATTTATCTTCCTTTTATTAAGTTGTATAAGGTGCCTGTAGATGTTGGAGATTAAACCTTTATCAGTGATAACATTTGCAAATATGTTCTCCCATACAGTGGGCTTTCTTGTTGTTTTGTTGATGGTTTCTTTTGCTGTAAAAAAGCTTTTTATTTTGATGTAGTCCCATTTGTTTATTTTCTCTTTAGCTTCCATTGCCCTAGGGGCAGTATCAGTGAAGAAGTTCTTTTGGCATATGTCTGAGATTTTGCTGCCTGTGAATTCCTCCAGTATTTTTATGGTTTCCTGTCTTATGTTTAAGTCCTGTGTCCATTTTGAGTTTACTTTTGTGTATGGTGTAAGTTGGTGTTTCATTTTTTGGCATGTATCTGTCCAATTTTCTCAACACCATTTATTGAAGAGACTGTCTTGACTCCATTGTATGTTCATGCCACCTTTGTCAAATATTAATTGAGCATAGTGGTTTGGGTCGATATCTGGATTCTCTATTCTATTCCATTGATCTATATGTCTGTTCTTGTGCCAGTACCACCAGGCTGTTTTGAGAACAGTGGCTTTGTAATACAGCTTGAAATCTGGTATTGAGATCCCGCCTACTTTATTCTTCTTTCTCAGGATTGCTGTTGCTATTCAGGGTCTTTTTTTATTCCAGATGAATTTTTGAAGAGTTCTTTCTAGGTCTGTGAAATATGCCATTGGTATTTTAATGGGGAGTGCATTGAGTCTATAGATTGCTTTGGGTAGTATGGACATTTTAATGGTGTTGATTCTACCAATCCATGAACATGGTATGTTCTTCCATCTGTTTACATCTTCCTCTATCTCTTTTTTCAGTGTCCTGTAGTTTTCCGCATATAGGTCTTTTACCTCCTTAGTTAAGTTTATTCCTAGATATGTTAATTTTTTTGGTGCCATGGTAAATGGGATTGCTTTTTTAGTCTCTCTTTCTGTAAGTTCACTATTGGTGTATAGAAAGGCCATAGATTTCTTGGCGTTAATTTTGTAGCCTGCTACATTGCCGAATTCATTTGTTAAGTCTATTAGTTTTTTTATGGAGTCTTTCGGGTTTTTTATGTACAATATCATGTCATCTGCAAAGAAGGACAGCTTTACTTCCTCTTTTTCAATTTGGATGCCTTTTATTTCTTCTTCTTGTCTAATTGCAATGGCTAATACTTCCAGTACTATGTCAAACAAGAGTGGTGAGAGTGGGCATCCCTGTTTTGTTCCTGGTCTTTTCTTCTAAGAGTTTCGTAGTATTGGTTCTTATTATTAGATCATTGATCCATTTTGAGTTAATTTTTTATGTGGTATTAGGTAAGAGTCCAACTTCATTCTTTTGCATGTGAATATCTAGTTTTCCCAACACCATTTGTGGAAAAGACTCTCCTTTCTTCCTTTGAATGGTCTTGGCTGCCTTGTTGAAAATAATTTGACTAGAGTAGCAGCAGCGTCAGCTGACTGCAAATGTGCCTTGTTGTTTCTCCAGTGGCAGCAGTTCTTACTACAGTGCCAGGACAAGTCCGGTTCACGTTAGACCTCGATCTCTCTCATCTCGCTCGACTGTGGGAAATGCAGCTGAAACAAATGAGTCCGGGATGGAGATAGAAAAAGGAACAGTTCTGTAAACTCTGTATTGGTCGTTTCAGCTTTGAAACCACAGAAGAAAGTTTGAGGAACTACTATGAGCAATAGGGGAAACTTACAGTATGGTAATGAGAGATCCTACAATCAAAAGTTCAAGAGGATTTGGTTTTGTAACTTTTTCATCTGTGGCTGAGGTTGTTGCCGCCATGGCTGCAAGACCTCATTCAATTGATAGGAGAGTGGTTGAGCCAAAACGTGCTGTTGCAAAAGAGGAATCTGGAAAGCCAGGGGCTTATGTAACTGTGAAGAAGCTGTTTGTTGGTGGGACTAAAGATAATAGTGAGGAACATCATCTTAGAGATTACTTTGAGGAAAATGGAAAAATTGTTACCATTGAGATAATTACTGATAGGCAATTTGTAAAGAAGAGAGGCTTTGGATTTCTTATTTTTGAAGACCATAATCCTGTGGATAAAATTGTATTGCAGAAATACCATACCATCGATGGTCATAATGCAGAAGTAAAACTGTCTAGACAAGAAATGCAGGAAGGACAATGAAAACACAACAATCCAAAATCTATGGGACACAGCAAAAGCAGTCTTGAAAGGGAGGTTCATAGCTCTACAAGCCTACTGCAAAAAAAAACAAGAAACAATGGTAATAAATTACCTAACCCTACAACTCAAAGAATTAGAAAAAGAGCAACAAGAAAAGCCCAGTGTAAGCAGAAGGAAGGAAATAATAAAGATCAGAATGGAGATAAACGACATAGAGACCAAAGAAACAATACAAAAGATTAACAAAACCAAAAGTTGGTTCTTTGGAAGGATAAACAAGATTGATGAACCTCTATTTTAGGTCTTCTGGATTTCTCTCTTCCATATCTCTGATCTTTATTTTCAGAATTCATTCTTCTGTGTATTTTTCCTCTGAATTCTGAGATGTTCTCTTAGGCTCCCAACCATCTCCAATATCCCAATTTCTAACACA
Source organism: Eptesicus fuscus (assembly GCF_027574615.1). NCBI lineage: Eukaryota > Metazoa > Chordata > Mammalia > Chiroptera > Vespertilionidae > Eptesicus > Eptesicus fuscus. The sequence goes on from NC_072493.1 coordinate 19,893,276, forward strand.
TCTGGTAACTTCTCTAATAATCCTTAGAAGAAACTATTGTCACAAAACCACTGTCTTCTGTGGCAAAGCACTTACAGAGGTTCTAGTTTCCTTCTCCTATTAACCCCTAACTCTTTCAGTTGCCCCCCTTTCTACTCTGGGATTTATTGTTTATTCATAATGGCAGTAACCACAGGGAACCAATTCACTCTGATAGAAACTTCCATCGGCAATAAAATAGAACACTTGTTTTTTTATCCATCTCAGATTTTACTAGCACTGTGGCTTTGGGTGAATCTCATAACCTCTCAGGCATTCTAGCTTCTCTTCTGTATAATGTGGAAAATATAATCAACTTTAACTCACAGAGTGGTTGTAAAAATAAAAGTAAATGAAAAGTATATATGAATGGCACCAAATCACCTTGCCCTGGAATCCTGGGAATCGTTTCTATAACTATGTATTCTGCCTTCCCCAGGGATAAACTATCTGTGATCTGTAATTCAGTCCCCAACACTTGAATGCTAGTTCCCATCCCCTCTCCTACTCAAGATCATTTCTCCAGCAGTTGTCTCCTATGTTCCTGTCATATCAATTTCTCTCTGTATATTATTCCCATTACTATAAAACATTCCGGAATTTCTCCCACATTCAAAACAAAGAATTCTGCCTGGACCGCATATCCACTGCTACCTCTGTTTTCCTGTTCTTTTCAGCACAGCTCCTTGAAAAGGATGGCTCTTCTGTCTCTACTTTCTGTCCTTCCATTATCTCTTGAACCCCACTCCAGCCAAGCTTTTGTGTCCTCCACTCCAGAGAATCAGCTTTTCTCAAGACTTCTAATGATCTCTATAATACCAAGTGGACAGTTCTCATTTTTCATTTGGCCACTGTTCTCGCCTTCCTTCTTTTTTTCTTTCTTTTTTTTGTTTTTGTTTAATACATTTTATTGATTTTTTAAAGAGAGGAAAGGAGAGGGATAGAGAGTTAGAAACATCAATGAGAGAGAAACATCAATCAGCTGCCTCCTGCATGCCCCCTACTGGAGATGTGCCCACAACCAAGGTACATGCCCTTGCCTAGAATCGAACCCGGAACCCTTGAGTTTGCAGGCCGAGGCTCTATCCACTGAGCCAAATCGGTTAGGGCTCTCATCTGTACATTAGTAATTTCCAACTTTATATTTCTGCATTTGAACTCGATCCTGAACTCCAGAACCAAATGTCTAATGGACACTTGACATTTCCACTTGGGTATGTAATAATCATCTCAAGTATTAAGGTCTAAAACAGAACTCATAATGGTTTCACCAAACCTGCTCCTCTCACAGTCCTTTGTGTTAAAAAATAGCAACTTCATACTACTAGTTGCTCAAGCCTAAAATCTTAGTGTCATCTTGCCTTTATTTTCTTATATACCTAAAATTAGCTAATCCTGTCAGTTCTGCCTTCAGAGAATATGTAGAATCTGATTTGATCAGTTCTCATCACCTCCACCACCACCACCCTAATGCAAACCACACTCCCCCCTTGCCTGGATTACTGCAATGTCCTCACTGGTGTCCCTGCTTCCCCCGCCTCTTTATCCTTTTTAGTTCATTCTCCGTGAGTAAGTCTTTCAAGTGTAAATCAGATTATGCCATTCCTTGGCTTAAAAACATTTCAGTAGCTTCCTGTTTTACTCAAGAGTAAAAACCTAAGTTCTTACAATCTACTTCTCTGACCCTCTTTTTCTCATATACTTCATTACAGCCACTCTAGTCTCCTCTGTTGATCAAAGAAAGCCTGCTCCTGCCTTGAGGCCTTTGCAATTGCTGTCCCCTTGCTAGGAATGTACCTCCCATAGGTATTTGCATTGCTCACTCACTTCATTCTTATATGTCACCTTCTCAATAAAAAGTCTCCGGCTACCCTCCATTGCCCCCAAACTCCCTATCGACTTCCTTTTTATTTTTCTCCATAAAACTTTGGCCACCAGGCATATAAAAAGAAACATTAGTATATTTGCTACTTCCTCTTTCAATTAGAATGTAATAGATTTACTGAGACAGTAAATCTCACATTTTTTTATCTTCCTCACAGATAAGAAAATGCCAATTGAGGTAGAAACTTAGTAAATAAGAGAGAATTCCTGACTTCTTTTTCTCTCTGCCAGCATGTCCAATTAGATGCCAGAGCCTGTTAATTTTACTTCTTTTCTTTTTTAAAAATACGTTCTTATTGATTTTAGAGAGAGAGAAACATCAAACATCTGTTAGTTGCCTTCCATATGCACCCAAACAAGGGTCTGAACCCAAAACCTGGGCATGTGCCCTGACCAAGAAACGAACCAGCCACCTTTTGGGGGGTGCATGAGAAGACATGCAACCAACTGAGCCACACTGGCCAGGGCTGATTTTACTTCTTCTCTATACCTGAATGTATCCCCTTCCTTCTTTTTCCCACTAACTATCCTAGGACAGATCCTTAGTTTGCTTGGGTAAGTACAAGCACCTTTCAGTTGATATTCCTACCTTTAGTTTTACTCCTCTCCAATAAAATAATCTAGTCATATTGGCCTTATCACTTCCTTCTTTAAATTCTTCACTGGCCTTCTTTTTATTAATGAATGAAAACCAAACTTATATATTCAGTCAGTGTTCATTGGTCACCTGTAGCCTTCAGACACAATGGCAATTGCCAGTCACAGTGATGATGAGACCTGGTCCTTGCTCTTATAGTTCTTTTATTTCATTCATACACCTTCATTTTCCAACCCCTAAATGTCATCTCCAGCATTGTCATCCTCTAAGTTCTAGAGCTCATTGAATTTAAATTTGAATTCATTTAAATTAAGTAAAAATTTTAGTTATCCATTCATATTAGCTACATGGGGCTAATGGCTACATTATTGATGATACAGATTTCCATCATCACAGAAAGTTGGTTGGACAGCACACACTGATCTAGACCTTTTCCAAACTATATACGTCATTCCAGATGCTCCTCGAACACACCATGTAGTTGGTCCACCATTTTACCACTGCTTTCCACTCTGCTCAGAATGCTCTTCTGTGCCTTTCCTAGCTATTAAATTTTCTGATTTTTAGATCCCAAATCATGTTCTGTATCTTACAGGAAATTTTCCTCAACACCACCCCCATTGGTTACATTAGTCTTCCTTCTGACAACCCCACCATGCTTTTTGCCCCTCTAATTAAAACCAACCTTGCTACTTTCCTTAAAACCCCTGAGATCTCATTACCTGGGGTACAGGCCATTCTCCACAGAACTTCAGCCATGGTAACTGCTAGTCAGTGAGGAAGCCATGTTCTGCAGGAAAGCAATGGGGAGGGTTTAAATGGAAAATAAGTGCTGGACCAAGAGGCTGCTACAAATTGAGTTGCCACTCAGGTCAGCTTGTAAGATGCCTGTATTACTGTGGTTTTCCTGCTCCTGTCCAGTGAATCCAGCTGGGATGGAGGCTTTGATGAAGTCTCTGGTGGTATGGGCAGCATGGCACCCTTTTGGACTTAGAAAGAGAAAATAAACCAAGGAGGTACCCAAGAAATTTTGCCTGTAGAGCCCACAGAAGCTGGAAGACATTGTCTAAGAATTTTATTTTTTTTTCACAAGGTGGTACTGTCCTCAGCCTTAGAGGGTAAAGTGGGTATGAATTATGATCCTCCTTGCTGTAGCTGCAAAGGAAGATCTGCTTGGTACAGGTGGGGAGCTATCTAGGCCCTATCTAGGGTATAGACCAGGAGTCCTCAAACTTTTTAAACAGGGGGCCAGTTCACTGTCCCTCAGACCATTGGAGGGCCGGACTGTAGTTTAAAAAAAACTATGAACAAATTCCTATGCACACTGCACATATCTTATTTTGAAGTAAAAAAACAAAACGGCAAAAACACCCACATGTGGCCCGCGGGCCATAGTTTGAGGACGCCTGGTATAGACTATCAGAAACAAGATAAGGGACTGTTCAGGCCAGAATCCCTCCTGCTGAGGTGATGGGTCCTGTGTCAGTGCTGGAGCACATCTGCATGAATCCATCTTTTGGTTTCCCTAGGGTTTCAGGAGGGGCTGGGTTTTGTTAACTCTGTAGTTCTTTGCATTAGGGTTGTGTGGCAAGGCCAGGGGAGGGCAGGGGAAGCAGAGCAGGAACAGCTCATCTATTTAGGATTGCTGAAGCAAGCTCAGTTTATAAGAGATTTGCTCCTTCTTCCTCTGCTTTTTCAGGACTCTACTTGTCCAAGAGAAGAACCTAGAGAAATCTGAGCAGGTCAGGTAGTTCTAAAAGCAATGGCCCAGGTAAGTTGAAATTTCCTCCATCCTTTTTTGTTTTGTGTGGGGTTTTTTGTGTGGGGTTTTTTGTCTGTTTTGTTTGTTTGTTAATCCTCACCCGAGGATATTTTTCCATTTTTAGGGAGAGTAGAAGAGAGAGACAGAGAGACAGAGAGAAACATTGATGTGAGAGAAACACATTGATTGGTTGCCTCCTGCACGAGCCCTGACCAGGGCCCAGGTCTGGGAGGAGCCTGCAGCCAAGGTATATGCCCTTGACCAGAATCAAACCCAGGACCCTTTAGTCCACAGGCCAGTGTTCTATCACTGAGCCAAACTGGCTACGGCCCCTTTATCCTTGGATAACCTGTCTTCCCTTCATATTATATGAATATTTGTCTTTATCCTAAAACTTCTCTATTTCAGTTGAGTTCTATTCAGTAATCTGTTTCCAATTCTTCCATTCCACGTCCCTTAGTGGCTCTCTCAAATAGTGTTCACATGTGTGCACAGTACTTTTACCAGAGCACCAATGGAGCAAAAATATATTCTCTTGAGAGCCTCTCTTATTTTTTTATTTTTTTTAAATCCTCACCCAAAGTTATTTCCCTTTGATTTTTAGAGACAGTGGAAGAGAGGAATATCGATGTGAGAAAAACCACATCAATTGGTTGCCTCCTGCATGCGCCCTGACCAGGGCCTGAGTCAGGGAGGAGCCTGCCACCGAGGTACATGCCTTGACTGGAATCGAAACTGGGACCCTTTGGTCCGCAGGCCTAAGCTCTATCCACTGAGCCAAACCGACTAGGCAGAGCCTCTCTTATTAACACCTCTAGAGGCCTGCTGCACAATATTCGTGCAAGAATAGGCCTTCCTTCCCCTGGCTTCACTTCCTCCTGCCTGCAAGCCAGCAAGTCCTCGCTTCTATCCAGAGCACCACTCCTGTAGCTCCTCCACCACCCCCCTCACCCTCATAGCAGGCATCCCGCCCCTCCTGGCTGCTCTGTGCCTGTGTATGCAAATTAACCCACCATCTTTGTTGGGTTAATTTGCATACTTACTCTGATTGGCTGTGTGCATAGCAGAGGTACAGTCAATTTACATGTTTGTCTGTTATTAAGTAAGATGTTGAAAAGGGTCAAAGATCAGATAGATTTGATCTTTTTTATTAAACTGGGTAGTTTACTTTTTTTCTATTTTTAAATGTCATCCCCTCTTTAAAAGTCATAAAATATTTCACACTATCAAAACTTCTTTATTTTTGCAAAGTGATTTATGAGAGATGAATAACTGTAAAATGGTCCATTTTGAGGTTGAACAATATGCATTGGTTATGGGCCACATTTATGTGACTAAGGTATACTCTGTCAGTTTTAAAATATATATATTTTTTATTGATTTCGGAGAGGAAGGAAAAGGGAGAGAGAGAGAGAGAAACATCAATGATGAGAATCATTGATTAACTGCCTCCTGCACCCCCCACTAGGGATCCAGCCCACAACCCCAGCATATACCCTGACCCAGAATTGAACCAAGACTTCCTGGCCCCAGTCAAGGGCATGTACTTCACTACCTAGGTCGATGCTCAACTACTGAGCCATGCCAGAATGGCTCCATCAGCTTTCTTATTTCAGGAACAAGGAAAAGTAGACAGTGAAAGATGATAACTATTCACAGTATATAATTAACTGAAGATTTCACAAATCTCATTTAAGCTAAATGCCCTCAAAATAATGAAATGATTATATCTTATAAGACATAAAGTATAATATTATGTAGCAAATAAAATCCCTGTGTTTATTATAAAATTTGCCATAACCAAAAATTGTTCATGATGTCTGGCAAAAAGAAGCAGTGGGAACACTGCTGTCATTTTCAGCAGTATATTCTTTGTCGTATGGGACTGTCCTGGGTCCATAGCCCAGATAATTCAGGACACTTATCATTCCTGATGCCAGCCAACACTAATGTCAGTAGCATACTGCTCCCCTCCCAGCCCAATCCCCCCCGCCAATTATGACAACTAAACCACCCTCTGCATGGTCCCAAGTGCATTCTGAAGAGGAAGGTAAAATCTGTGTTGAGATCCAAAGACTATGACTCTGAGTCTTCAGGATAGATTTAAAACTTCTATAAATGCTATATTTTAGGATAGAGATTTATAAGACATTTTTTATCTCAAGGAAGAAAAATGGTAAAAAAGGAATGCTTTTTTAAAGACTATTATTTGCTAGGCCCATTTTTGCCGTGTGTTTTGTATATGTTATTTTGTTGATTTATAAGACCCCATTTAGCTAGATTTTCCTCTTTCATAGACCTTGTGGACAATATAAGAGAGTCTGGCTATATGAAGGAGATCTTTCTTATCTGTAGCCACCAGAATATTCAAAAGCATCTAAGCCTTTAGTCATATAAATTTGCTTCTTGTACTTCCTTCATGGCATAGGCATTCATCCCTAGCTTGCTTGCTTAATCACCTCCTTCCTACAACACCCTTTTTATCTTAAAGACATTTACTTGGATGGATCAGATTGTTAAAACCTGAACCTACTCATCAATTTTAACCTTACTAAAATTGGGACAACTAGTCATAATGTGCTCCTATCGGGACACTACAGAAAGTACACAGTACCACCTCTAGCATATTCATGTCCCCTCAAAAAAAAATACATCAATTAGGCCTCCAAATCTAACAACAATCCACAGAAAATATGTAAGTAGAACATGTTAAACTACATTATGAAGGTGCAGTTGGTTAAATCCAAAATGTGGGAAATTCTACTGATCAGATGTTTCTTTAATAAATAGATAGTGACCTGGCTGATTTGGCTCAATGGATAGAGCGTTAGCCTTCAGGCTGAAGGGTCCCAGGTTTGATTCCAGTCAAGGGCATGTACCACGGTTGCAGGCTCAATCCCCGGATCCCTTGCCCTCATTGGGGCTCAGGTGAGAGGCAACCAATCGATGTGTCTCTCTCACTTCAATGTTTCTCTCTGTCTCTCTCCCTGCCTTCCACTCTTCTAAAAATCAATGGGAAAATATCCTCAGGTGAGGATTAACAATAAATAAATAAACAATAAAGATTTTAAAGGCCTTTGGGCCTGTTAGAGATTTCGGAAACTTTAGGAAACCTATACATAAACACAATCTATGGATCCTGTTTGAATCCTGATTTGAGTAAACCAACAGTAAATTATTTTTGAGAAAGTTGGGGCAATTTGAAACTTGATCTAATTATTAGAAAATTGTTTCCCTAACCGGTTTGGCTCAGTGGATAGAGCGTGGGCCTGAAGATCAAAGAAAATTATTATTAATGTTACTAATGTTATTCTGGTTATGCTTTTAAAAAAACAACTAGTCTGTTAGATACTAAAGTATTTGTAGGTGGAATACTTATGATGTTTGGTATGTGGAATTTGCCTCAAAATACACCAGGGGTAGAAAATGAAAGGGGAAAGATGAAACAAGATTTGCAAACTCTTGTTAATTGTTCAAACAGAGGGATGGATTTATGGGGTCATTACACTATTCTCTATACTTTTGTGTAATTTTGAAAATGTTTGTAATAAATGAAAAAAATAAAAAATCCTTTCATTTACTAGTAATGCATGTTTCAGGGATTGGTGACATTCAGGGATGTGGAAATAGAGTTCTCTCAGGAAGAATGGAAGTATCTGGAACCTGCCCAGAGGGACTTGTACAGGGATGTGACTTTGGAGAACTTTGGTAACTTGGTCTCACTAGGTAAGGGTATCCTATATAATAAAAACCTAATATGCTAAGTGTCCGGTCAACCAGTTGGCCGTTCAACCAATCAAAGCGTAATATGCTAATGATATGCTAAGACCGCTCAACTGCTTGCTATGACGTGCACTGATGACCAGGGGGCAGACGCTCTGACCAGTAGGTTAGCTTGCTGCTGGGGCCCGGCCAGTTGGGACTGAGTGAGACGGGCCGGACATGCCCTGGATCTCTTCCACGGTCCCTCCGCAGCTGGCCAATCTCCTGTGTTTCTCCCCGGCCCTGATCATGCACTGGTAGGGTCCCTCAGCCTGGCCTGCACCCTCTCACAATCCAGGACCCCTCAGGGGATGTCGGAGGGCCAGTTTCAGCTTGATCCCACAGTGAGAGCACCACTCAGCCAGAAGCCAGGAAACTGTTAGGGATTTGAGAAACTTTAGGAAACCTATAAGTAAACACAATCTGTGGATCCTGTTTGAATCCTGATTTGAGTAAACCCACAGTAAATTATGTTTGAGAAAGTTGGGGCAATTTGAAACTTGATCTGGCGAGCATGGTGGCAATGGCAGGAGCCTCTCCTGCCTCCGCAGCAGCGCTAAGGATGTCTGTCTGACGGCTTAGACATGCTTGGGAATCAGTCGGACATCCCCTGAGGGCTCCCAGACCTCGAGAGGGCGCAGGCCGGGCTGAGGGAGCCCCCTCCCCCAGTGCATGAATTTGATGTACCGGGCCTATAGTTGTGTAATAAATACACAGGCAGACAGAAACAAGGCTCCCAGGGACTGCAACAGTGGGAGGCTGTTACCACCTCTGGCCAGAAGGGGTAAAGGGAGGAAACACTGCCACTGGAAGATTGTGAGAGCTAAAATCATGGAGAAGGGCCTGGCTAACAGCAACTAAAGCTACTTCCAGAACTCTTGGGTCAAAGGAGGGAGGGAGAGGGATAAGAAATACCCTGAAATCTGTCTCCTCCTGCCTGCTGATCTCCTGCTGATGCTTTCCATCTGCCAAACCCAGTGAAAAATGATAGGGCCACTATAATTCAGTCCTTTATAGGTAAGCTGTCTAGGGCACAGAGCATGGTCAGAAACAGCAAGGAATAGATTGGAGGGGGGACAGAAAATAAGTACCATAATTATCAATTCCAAATACTTCAACAAGCCTTCTGGAATTTCTAGTTTCTTTGGGGTGAATATCTAGAGACACAGGTTTCTAGCTGAATTTCTGCTGTGTTCCCAAAGGAATTGTTTTGTGCTTTGTGGAAGTGGAATTGGGTAATTCCATTGGCACTTCCATCTTCCCATTCTTTGGACAACCTTCATACCTTCATTTATGTAATTGCCTCTCTTTCTTAGTGACCAAGAGTCTAGGTTTGAATTTTAGAACAGAATGATCATTCCCCATTTCTCTTTCTATAAACAGGACTTTCCATTTCTAAGCCTGATACCATCTCCTTATTGGAGCAAGGGAAAGAACCCTGGATGATTGCAAATGATATAACAGGACCAATGTGCCCAGGTGAGCAAGAGTTAATACAGTGGGGAAGGTCATCTATATATATAAAAGCCCAGTGACTGGAACGACCGGTGGCTATGACGGGTAAAGGAAGGAAACACTGCCACTGGAAGATTGTGAGAGCTAAAATCATGGAGAAGGGCCTGGCTAGCAGCAACTAAAGCTACTTCTAGAACTCTTGGGTCAAAGGAGGGAGGGAGAGAGATAAGAAATACCTTGGCCGAAACCGGTTTGGCTCAGTGGGTAGAGCGTCGGTCTGCGGACTGAAGGGTCCCAGGTTCGATTCCGGTCAAGGGCATGTACATTGGTTGCGGGCACATCCCCGGTAGGGGGTGTGCAGGAGGCAGCTGGTCGATGTTTCTCTCTCATCGATGTTTCTAGCTTTCTATCCCTCTCCCTTCCTCTCTGTAAAAAATCAATAAAATATATTTAAAAAAAAAAAAAAAAAGAAATACCTTGAAATCTGTCTCCTCCTGCCTGCTGATCTCCTGCTGATGCTTTAGATCTTCCAAACCCAGTGATCAGTCCCCCGCCCCCTGGGCAGCCCAGCCCCTGATTGGCCCCCAACACCTCAATCAGGAGCGAGGCCGGCCAGCCAACCATCCGCGGCCCCTTCCCGCAACTGGCCCTACCGTCAATCAACCCCCAACATCCCAATTGGGGGCGGGGCCAGCCGACCAGCTGCCAGCGGCCTCTTCCCCCCGCCAGCCCGGCCTGATGAGCCACCCGTGCACAAATTCATGCATAGGGACTCTATTCTACACTAATAAAAAAGAAACTTGCAAATTGACCATCACTCTGCTACACCCACCAGCCAATCAGAGCAAGTATGCAAATTAACCCAACTAAGATGGTGGCCGCCATGGAGCTGGAGCCAGCTGGAGGCTTGGGTTGCCCCCAGTGATGGAGGAAGCCAAGCTTCCCACCCGCCCTGGCCGGGCCTGGCCTCCACTCAAGGCTACAAAGTTTCAATTATAGAAGATAAATAAATCCCAGATACCTGCTTCCAGCCGGCCCTGGCCTATGCTTGGGTCACCAGGAGGCATGGCTGGCCTGCACACCACCACAGGCCCCTCACCTAGGCTGCCCCATGCCCCAAGGGAACCCCCACCCTGATCTGGGACACCCTTCAGGGCAAACCAGCCGGCCCCCACCTGTGCACCAGGCTTCTATCCTATCTAATAAAAGAGTAATATGCAAATTGACTGTCACTCAAACACACAAGATGGCTTCCCCCATGTGGACACAAGATGGCCACAAGATGGCCAGCAAGGGAGGGCAGTTGGGGAGGGACCAAGCCTGCAAGGGAGGGCAGTTGTGGGCAATCAGGCCAGCAGGGGAGGGCAGATGGGGGCGATAAAGCATGCAGGGGAGGGCAGATAGGGGTGACCAGGCCAGCAGAGGGGGAAAGTTGGGGGCGACTGGGCCTGCAGGGAAGGGCAATTGGCGGGGGGGGGACCCAGGCCTGCAAGGGAGAGCAGTTGAGGGGGCACCAGGCCTGCAGGGGAGGGCAGTTAGGGGAAATCAGGCTGGCAGGGGAGCAGTTAGGCATCAATCAGGCTGGCAGGGGAGTGGTTAGGGGGTGATCAGGCTGGCAGGCAGAAGTGGTTAGGGGCAATCAGGAAGGCAGGCAGGTGAGCATTTGGGAGCCAGCAGTCCTGGATTGTGGGAGGGATGTCCAACTGCCTGTTAAGGCCCGATGCTACCGGGATCAGGCCTAAACGGGCAGTCAGACATCCCTTGAGGGGTCCCAGGGGAAGGCAGCTGGGGGGGGACCAGGCCTGCAGGGGAGGGCAGTTGGGAGGTACCAGGCCTGCAGGGGAGGGGACTTAGGCAAGCAGGGGAGGGGAGTTGGGGGGGATCAGGCCTGTAGGGAAGGGCAGTTGAGAGTGACCCAGGCTTGCAGGGTAGGGCAGTTGGGGGTGACCCAGGCCTGCAGGGGAGTGAAGCTGGGGGGACCAGGCCTGCAGGGGAGGGAAGTTGGGGGGAAATCAGGCCTGCAGGGGAGGGGACTTGTCCCTAATATGGTTAATTCATGAAGTGTCATGATGTTCACTCCCCTCAGCCTCCCTTCTACTTGTGGTGTCAGTTTTCATTATAATAATGGCATAATGAGCTTTGGGGTCTTTCTCTGGTCAGTTTTTCCTCCATCTCAGATTTAACTGGTTTTAGCCAGTCCTTGCTATTGCTGACTTCTGCACCAGTGCAGGACTTTCCTGCCATAAACTATTTCCCATGATCATGTGTGGAGGCTGGGGCTCTGGTGAGAGGATCTAATACTATGGTCCTGTGATGTCCACTCCTACTTCCTCATTCCACTTAGGGAGTTTCCCTAATTTCTTTCTATCCTGCCTCAATACAAGCTATTCACCTTTTATGGTTATTTCATTTTATGATTCTAGTCTACTGTAGAACATTTTTATTTCTTTTATACCAGGAGAACAACTTGGATTCGTATATATACTTTTTTTTTTTTCCAGACTTGGAGTCCAGATGTGAGAAATTTCCACAAAAAGATCTTTGTGAAGTAGAGACATTCAATTGGGAGCTAATGGAAAACCTTAAATGCTGTAGTTTTGAGAGCTCTAGTTTTAGAGAAGACTGGGAATTCAAACGCCAACTTGCAAGACAACAAGTAAACCAGGAATGTTATTTCAAGCAAGTAAAAATCACATATGAAAACATACCCACTTTTGAACATCATGCATCCCTCACTGTACATCAGAGCAATGAGACTGGAAAGAAACTGATTGAATGTAATGAATGTGGGAAAGCATTTAGCCGTGGCTCACATCTTATTCAACATCAGAAAACTCATTCTGGTGAAAAGCCCTTTGAATGTAAGGAATGTGGGAAGGCCTTTAGTCGAGCCTCACACCTTGTTCAGCATCAAAGAATTCATACAGGTGAGAAACCTCATGACTGTAAGGAATGTGGGAAGGCCTTTGGTCGTACTTCAGAACTTACTCTGCATCAGAGACTTCATACTGGTGTCAAACCCTATGAATGTAAACAGTGTGGAAAGACCTTTAGACAGCATTCACAACTTATTCTGCATCAAAGAACCCATACAGGTGAGAAACCTTATGTATGTAAAGACTGTGGGAAGGCTTTTATTCGTGGCTCACAACTTACTGTTCACTGGAGAATTCATACAGGGGCTAGACCCTATCAATGTAAAGAATGTGGAAAGGCCTTTAGACAGCATTCACAACTTACTGTACATCAGAGAATTCACACGGGGGAGAAACCCTATGAATGTAAGGAATGTGGAAAGGGATTTATTCATAGCTCAGAAGTTACTCGACATCAAAGAATTCATTCTGGGGAGAAACCTTATGAATGTAAAGAATGTGGAAAGGCCTTTAGACAGCATGCACAGCTTACTCGACATCAGAGAGTTCATACTGGTGACAGACCCTATAATTGTAAGGACTGTGGGAAGGCCTTTAGTCGTAGTTCATACCTTATTCAGCATCAAAGAATTCATACTGGTGACAAACCCTACAAATGTAAGGAATGTGGGAAAGCCTTTATTCGTGTTTCACAACTGACGCATCATCAGCGAATCCATACTTGTGAGAAACCCTATCAATGTAGGGAATGTGGAATGGCCTTTATTCGTAGTTCACAACTTACTGAACATCAGAGAATTCATCCTGGTATCAAGCCTTACGAATGTAGAGAATGTGGACAGGCCTTTATTCTTGGTACACAGCTCATTGAACACTATAGAATCCATACTGGTTAGAAAGCTTTTAATATTAGGGATGCAGGAAAGCCTTTAATGGAGTTCACACCTGACTTAATATTAGGTAATGCCTAATGTAGTGTAATATCAGAAAACCTTCATTTGTCACTTCCATTGTGGAACATCAGACAACTCATACCAGAAGAAAAGTTAATAAACGTGGGTATTCTTTTTGCCTCAAAATCACTGTTTACTATGTATCAGAGAACTTATGGTGAAAAAATATTAATATGAATGTAAAGTCTTTTCTTACCACTCAAAATGTATCAACCTCCTGAGAATTCCTAATAGAAAATAACCCTATTAAAATGTTTTGTGAATGTGCCTTTTGCCGTAGCATATACCTTACTTAGCATTATCTCATTTCTACCAGTTACTGATGGTATATCATTGGGCAAATTATGCGATCTCTCTGTTCCTCAGCTTACTTATTTTTAAGCAATGCTAATTATACCTACCTGATAGAGATTTTGTGAGGACTGTCAAATATTTTAAATAAAGCCTGTGTTGAATAAATATTAGTTATCATTAGTTAACAGTATTACTGTTAAGGAATTCATGTGGGAAGAAGGCCTTCTGAATGTATCAAATATCAGAAAGTCATCATAACTTGTTATGATAATTCATTCTGAAAAACAGTAGAGTGTAATTAGCATGAGAAGTTACTTCATTCAAAAGGTTAGAAATTCATATTAGTGGGAGGAGAAACCAAGATGGCGGCATAGGTAAACACCTAAACTGCTACCTCGCACAACAATTTCAAAACTACAACTAAAAGACAAAACGGACATCATCCAGAACTACAGGAAAGCTGGCTGAGTGGAAATTCTACAACTAGAAGGAAAGAGAAAAGCACATGGAGAATCAGAGGAGCTGCAAAAGGCTGAGGTACAGAGACACACACGCCGAAAGGACGGGCGGTTGAGTGCCTGGCTGGCTTTCTCTAGCAAGAAGGAGACAAAAGCTCCTGACTGCGCTGAATCCCAATTCCGACTGCACTGAACCCCAGTTCCGGGGACCCAGGCTTATTTGGGGGGAATCTGGACTGTCAGGTGGAAACTCAGGGAGCCGCAAAAGGCAGAGATCTGGAGGAATGCCGCGAATGCGCACAGAGAGGATTGACTGCTGAGTGTGCCACTGGCCTTCTCTAGTGGGTGGGAAATAGAAGTTCCCGACTGCGCTGAACTCCAGTTCCAGGTGAGAATCTGGGAATCCAGATTCATTGGGAGAGAAACTGGACTGTCTGCAGCGGGCAAAACTCGGGGGCGGCTTTCTCTCAGACGTGCTTGCAGCAATTACCAAGGGACACTGAGACCCCGGGGCCTCATAGGGTAGGGCTGATGGGAAGCCAAGACTGTCTGCTCAGCCCTGAGACTCCGCCCCATCCAAGCTGAGCACAGAGGCTTTTGCAATTTTGCAAGTCTTGTCTCATAAGGCTGTCTCCAGCACAGAAGTTCTCCTGGCGTAGACACAGCTGATCCTCACAGCCAATTGGCCTGGAGGTCAATTCCTCCCACTGATACCAACAACAATCAAGACTTAACTACAACAAGGCTGTACACACAGTTCACAAAGGGGTGCACCAAGAGTGTCCACCTCAGGTAACTGGGGAGGCCGAGCCACTGGGCCATATAGGACACCTAGCACACAAAGCTACCCTACCAACTCAGGGAAGCAGCGAAAATGCAGAGACAAAGAAACAGATCACAAACGAAACAAATGGAGGAAAACAAACAACTGGATATAGAGTTTAAAAGCACTGTTATAAGGTTTTTCAAGAATTTCCTAGAAAAGGCCAATAAATTTAGCAAGACCCTCGAGGATATGAAAAAAAAAAACACTAGAAATTAAACATACACTGACTGAAATAAAAAATATTATACAGAGACCCAACAGCAGACTAGAGGAACGCAAGAATCAAGTCAAAGATTTGAAACACAAATAAGCAAAAAAACACTCAACTGGAAAAGCAAAAAGAAAAAAGAATCCAAAAATTTGAAGATAGTGTAAGAAGCCTCTGGGACAACTTCAAGTGTACCAACATCAGAATTATGGGGGTGACAGAAGAAGAGAGAGAGCAAGATACTGAAAACCGCCCTGGCTGGTTTGGCTCAGTGGATAGAGCGTCGGCCTGCGGACTGAAGGGTCCCAGGTTCGATTCCGGTCAAGGGCATGTACCTTGGTTGCGGGCACATCCCCAGTAGGGAGTGTGTAGGAGGCAGCTGATCGATGTTTCTCTCCCATCAATGTTTCTGACACTCTATCCCTCTCCCTTCCTCTCTGTAAAAAAATCAATAAAAATATATTTTAAAAATACTAAAAAAAAAGATACTGAAAACCTATTTGAAGAATTAATTACTGAAAACTTCCCCCACCTGGTGAAGAAATAGACTTACAAGTCCAGGAAGCGAACAGAACACCAAACAAAAGGAATCCAAAGAGGACCACACTAAGACACATCATAATTAAAATGCCAAGGGCAAAAGACAAAGAGAGAAGATTAACCCTTTGCACTCGCTTGCTTTTTTCTCGATTCCTTTATTCTAATGCTAACCGTGTCGAGTCACACTCGACATCCGAGTGCAAAAGGTTAAAAGCAGCAAGAGAAAAACAGTTAATTACCTACAAGGGAGATCCCATATGATTGTCAGCTGATTTCTCAACAGAAACTATGCAGGCCAGATGGTAGTGGCAAGAAATATTCAAAGTGATGAATAGCAAGAACCTACAACCAAGATTACTCTACCCAGCAAAGCTATCATTCAGAATTGAAGGTCAGATAAGAGCTTCACAGATAAGAAAAAGCTAAAGGAGTCTATCAACACCAAACCAGTATTATATGAAATGCTGAAAGGTATTCTTTAAGAAGAGGAAGAAGAAGAAAAAGATAAAAATTATGAACAACAACTACATATATATCAACAAGTGAATCTAAAAATCAAGTGAATAAAAAATCTGATGAACAGAATAAACTGGTGAATATAATAGAATCAGAGGCATAGAAAGGGAGTGGACTGACAATTCTCAGGAGGAATGGAGTGTGGGGAGTGCGGGAAGAGACTGGACAAAATTCGTACACCTATGGATGAGGACAGTGGCGGGGGAGGTAAGGGCAGAAGGTGCGGTGGGAACCGGGTGGAGGGGTGCTATGGGGGGGGGGGGAAGAGGAGCTATTGTAGTAATATGAACAATAAAGATTTAATTTAAAAAAAAAGAAATTCATATTAGTCCTAGGTGCCTATAGCTACCTGTTCATAGGAGCAAAGTCAATAGAGCATTGTCTCCCATCTTTTATCTGGAAAAAAAAATCAGAAAATTAGAAGGTAACAGAAAAGTAGCCAAAAGAAAGCTGCCATTTAGAAATCTAAAACCACAAGTACTGTATGTCTTTATTTCAAGAAAAATAAAAACTAAATTTACAAACTAGAAATGAATGACAGTGATTTCTATGTATCAAAACCAGATCATTGTAGCCAAAGCTGTACTTTTGTCAGAAGCAAGAATTGAAAGTAGTGGTTTTGTTCTCCTAATGTCAATCTTCAACACCTAGTCATTGCCTGTCACATACCAAGCACTCTGAATGGATGGATAGTCAACTCTAAAAGTTAGGAGAAAATTACCACATAAACCCAAGTCAACAATAAGAATTAGTATTAGTCCTAGCCGGTTTGGCTCAGTGGATAGAGCATTGGCCTGCGAACTGAAAGGCCCCAGGTTTGATTACGGTCAAGAGCACATGCCCAGGTTGTGTGTTTGATCCCCAGTGGGGGACTTGCAGGAGGCAGCTGATCCATGATTCTCTCTCCTCATGGATGTTTCTATCCCTCTTCCTTCCTCTCTGAAATCAGCAAAAAAAAAAAAAAAAAAGTATATATATATATTTTAAAAGAATTAGTATTAAAAAGGAAAAAAACATTTTAATAAAATAGAAAACAGTAGACAATCTGGACATAGTTTATTCAACAAGTTATAAGGTGATTTACAAGTCTGATCTAGAAAAAACACATTTACCATTATCAATGAGGAAGGGGTAGATTTTTTGAAGTAGCTCCTATGCATTACTTTAATCTAATATATCTGAAATCTAGAGAGAATGTATTTTCTAAAATATCAAAATTGGTTCAAGAAGATGTAGAATACCTGGATAAAGCAAAGATTATAAAAGGAGGTTAAAAAGTCATCAAATCTCTAGCTGGTTTGGCTTGGTGGATAGAGCATTGGCCTGTGGACTAAGGGTCCCAGGTTTGATTCCAGTCAAGGGCATGTACCTTGGTTGCAGGCATATCCCCAGTAGGGGGTGTGCAGGAGGCAGCTGATCTATGTTTCTCGTTGATGTTTCTAACTCTCTATCCCTATCCCTTACTCTCTGTAATATATATATACCTATCCTACCTAATAATAGACAAATATGCAAATTGACCACACCTTCACTATGCCCAAGCCACGCCCACCAGCCAATCAGGGCGAGTATGCAAATTATCCCAACCAAGATGGCAGTTAATTTGCATATCAAGACAGCACAGAAAGAAGCCAAGAGCTGCAGAAGGGAGCAAAGCTGCGGAGAAGCAAGCAAGTGGGGCAGAGGAGAAGGGAGGAGTGGAGGTGGGGCCAGGGGAGAAGGAGAGCAAGCGGGCTGGCGGAGAAGGGAGGAGTGGAGGCGGGGTCAGGGGAGAAGGAAAGAGTGGGCAGGCTGGCAGAGAAGGGAGGAGAGCAGGCGGGCTGGCGGAGAAGGGAGGAGAGCGGGTGGGCTGGCGGAGAAGGGAGGAGAGCGGGTGGGCTGGCGGAGAAGGAAGGAGAGCGGGCGGGTAGGCAGAGAAGGGAGGAGCGGAGGCGGAGTCGGGGGAGAAGGAAGGAGAGTGGGCAGGCTGGCAGAGAAGGAAGGAGGAAGGAGAGCAGGCGGGTTGGCGGAGAAGGGAGGAGAGCAGGTAGGCTGGCGGAGAAGGGAGGAGTGGAGGCGGGGTCGGGGGAGAAGGAAAGAGTGGGCAGGCTGGCAGAGAAGGGAGGAGCGGAGGCGGGTCCAGGGGAGAAGGAAGGAGAGCAGGCGGGCTGGTGGAGAAGGGAGGAGTGGAGGCGGGGTCGGGGGAGAAGGAAAGAGTGGGCAGGCTGGCAGAGAAGGGAGGAGAGCAGGCGGGGTCGGGGGAGAAGGAAGGAGAGTGGGCAGGCTGGCAGAGAAGGAAGAAGGAAGGAGAGCAGGCGGGCTGGCGGAGAAGGAAGGAGAGCGGGTGGGCTGGCGGAGAAGGGAGGAGAGTGGGCGGGCTGGCGGAGAAGGGAGGAGAGCGGGCGGGCTGGCGGAGAAGGGAGGAGCGGAGGCGGGTTCGGGGGAGAAGGAAGGAGAGCAGGCAGGCTGGCAGAGAAGGGAGGAGAGCAGGCGGGGTCGGGGGAGAAGGAAGGAGAGCAGGCAGGGCGGGGTAGAGTGCAGCAGGAAGCCCTATTGCAGGAAACTTCCTGCAACAGGAACGCTAGTATATATATATATTTATATTTATTTATTTATTTTTTTTTAATAGGCCTTCCTTCCCCTGGCTGCTGGCACAAGCTTCCCTCCCAGCCCCAGCTTCGTCCAGAAGGTCATCCGGAAGGATGTCCAGTCTAATTAGCATATTACTCTTTTATTATTATAGATTATTATAGATAATGAACTCTCAGAAAGAGAAACTAAAAAAAAAAAAATCCCATTTACCATTGCAACAACAACAAAAAAATAAGATACTTAGGAATAAACTTAACCAAGGAGGTAAAAGACCTGTACTTGGAAAATTATAGGACATTGAAAAAGAAATACAGGAAGATACAAACAAATGGAAGCATATGCCATGTTTATGGATTGGAAGAATTAACATAATTAAAATGTCTGTACTACCCAAAGCAATCTATAGATTCAATGCAATCCCTATTAAAATGCCATGGCATATTTCACAGAGCTATTTCACAATACTCCAAAAATTTATATGAAACCAAAAAGACCCCTAATAGCTGCAGTAATCTTGACAAAGAAGAAGGAAGTAGGAGGAATCAAAATACCAGTTATCAAACTATACTACAAAGCCATTCTAACCAAAACAGCCTGGTACTGGCACAAGGACAGGCATTATAGACGAATGGATCAGAACAGAGACAGACCCCAGAAATTGACCCACACCATTACAGTCAAGTAATATTTGACAAAGGAGGCGAGAACATACACTAAAGACAACCTCTTCAATAAATGGTGCTGGGAAAACTGGACAGACACATGCAAAACGATGAAACTAGACCACCAACTTACACCATACAGAAGAATAAACTCAAAATGGATAAAAGACTTAAATGTAAGGCACGAAACCACAAAAACCTTAGAGGAGAATATAGGCAGTAAAAGCTCAAACATCTTATGCAGCAACATGTTTACAGAGACATCTCCTGGGGCAGAGGTAACTAAGGAGAAAATAAACAAATGGGACTACATCAAAGTAAAAAGCTTCTGCATAGCAAAAGAAACCACTGTCAAATTAAAAATGAAACCCACTGAATGGGAGCACATACTTGCCAATAATACATCTGATAAAGAGTTAATATCCAAAATATGTCAAGTACTTATACAACTCAGCAAAAAAGACAAACAATCCAATTAAAAAATGGGCAGAAGTCCTGAATAGACATTTCTCCGAAGTGGACATATAGATGGCCAAGAGACACATGAAAAAATGCTCAGTCACTAATCATCAGAGAGATGCAACTTAAAACCACAATAAGATATCACCTCACACCTGTCACAATGGCTACCATCAGCAAATCAACAAACAAGTGCTGGCAGGGATGTGGAGAAAAGGGACGTGGAATTCACTGCTGGTGGGAATGCAGACTGGTGCAGACGTTATGGAAAGAAGTATGGAATTTCCTCAAAAAAGTAAAAATGGAACTTCTGTTTGACCCAGCGATCCTACTTCTGGGAATACATCCTAAAATCCCCAAAACAGCAATCAGAAAGAATACTTGCAGCCCTATGTTCATAGCAGCACAATTTACAATAACTAAGATTTGGAAACAGCCCAAGTGCCCATCAGTAGATGAGTGGATAAAAAAAAAACTGTGGGACATTTACACCATGGAATACTCTGCAGCTGTAAAAAAGAGGGATCTCTTACCCTTTGGGACAGCACAGATGGACCTAGAAAATATTATGCTAATTCTTCCAATCCATGAAATAAGCCAATCTGAGAAAGATACATATCACATGATCTCACTTATTTGTGGAATCTAATGAACACAAATGAATTGACAAACAAAATAAGACCTGAAGCATGGAGACATGGAACAGACTGACATACCTAGATGTGGGAGTAGGGGGACAAGAAGAGATAAACCAAAGAACTTATATACTTACTAGACGCCTGGTGCATGAAATTCATGCACGGGTATGGTCCCTAGGGTTGGCTGGCAATAAAGACCGATCTGTGGGGTGACCAGCAGGGTGATCAGGGAGCCCCTGCTGGCACCTGCCTTGGCTGGCCTGGGGCCTGCGGGCTGGGGGCAGCTCCAGTGTTGAGTGTCTGCTCCCTGGTGGTCAGTGCATGTCATAATGACTAGTCATTCCACCGGTTTTTCTGCTGTTCGGTCAATTTGCAGATTAGGCTTTTATTATATAGGATATGAATAACCCATGGACACAAGCAATAGGGTAGTGAAGACCTGGGTGGGTGGTTAGGGATTTAGAGGAAGGTGGCGGGAGTTGGGGGGAGAATGGAAGGTATCTGTAATCAACAATAAAAAATATATTTTTAAAAATTGATCTTAATTGTGGGAACTGAAGATTTGCTAGCCTATGCTTGTGTTTATTACCCTCTTTTCACAGTGTTGTTGCTGGTTTTGTGTGTTTTTTTAAGTTTTACTGATTTCAGAGATGAAGGGAGAGGGAAACAGAGGTAGAAACATCAGTGATGAGAAGTAATCATCAATTGGCTGCCTTCTGCACACCCCACACTGGGATCTAGCCCACAAACTGGGCATGTGCCCTGACCGGGAATCAAACCACAACCTCTTGGTTCATAGGTCGACACTCAACCACGAGCCACACCGGCTGGAAGCTTTATCAAATAAAGAACTAACAACTATATTCTACTTATATATGCATATTACTAAAATGTAAAATCTCCAGGAGCCTATAAATTTATATGGATTTCTAGAAGTACTGGCAAGTCAAATCAGGAGAAACAAAAATTGATTATGGGACTAAATAAAGTGAAAATATTTATAGTTTTTGTGACTTTTGTTGAAAGTATTGATGATTTTTAATCTTTGTTTTTTAGATATAAGAAAGCATTTTCAAAGCAGTTTGGTAAATTATATGTTTTTTTCCCTACCTTATTTCTCCAGAATTAGGCAATTTTTAAAAATATATATATTTTTTTTATTGATTTCAGAGAGAGGAAGGGAGAGGGAGAGAGAGAGAGATTGAAACATGAATGATGAGAGAGAATCATTGATTAACTGCCTCCTGCACACCCCCTACTGGGGTCTGAGCCTGCAACCAGGGCATGTGCCCTTGACCAGAATTGAACCTGGGACCCTTAGTCTGAAGGCTGATGCTCTATCCATTGAGCCAAACTGGATAGGAGGAATTTGGCAAATCTTAATGAATGAGTTTTGGCAATACGTTTCTTTGCATGAATTCAATAAGACCAGTTTCCAATTGTGGTTTTATTAACCAACACTTTGGCATGTTGTGTCTAACATGCCTGGACTCTGGATGTCACCAGAAAGCCTTAAGGAATAAAGACAAATAAGAGCTCCTTGGATAAAAGTGTGGTACCTTGCTTGATCATGTGTTTCATGGCAGTCTTTCCAGGTAAGGAACGAAGGTTGCTTTCCTGAGAGATGGCAAGGAAGGAACCTCAAGACATTTTGGGAACCTCAAGAATGTGAGGAATTCACCCAAGTCTACAGGTATTGCAGGAAACCTGAGGGCAGCTAGGTGGCTCAGCTTCTTTGCCCTGAGGGCAATCAAAACTCAATTATGAAATTCCAGTAAAGCAGATTTAAAAAAAAAAAAAAAAAGGCCTACATGATCAATTGCCATTCTTATAGTGTTCACACAAATGATCAGGCCAAATTGAAACCATAACAATACAATAAATAAATTGGTCTTAATTTGGCTCCTTAATAAAAACAAGGGTGATTTTAGGGGGGGGGGGTTGTGTTTCAGTAGACTCTATAACACATAGTTGTGAATATTAGACTCAAAGCTTTATTTTTCACCTATGAATTGAACTGGATCCTGAATTTATCTCTGGCTTTTACCCCAATATACAAAATGTCATAACACAGTTTGCCTCCACAGGTTACAAGTCCTACTCGTATCCAGGGAATACCACCTCTCGACACCATTGCTCCCTCCTTCCATGCCCAATCCTCATCATACTTCTGACGGAGAGCAAGCATCTCTTGCCTCTGAAGGAAAACTTCCTCTCTCCTCAGCATGAAGCAGTTACACAAGAGACCCTGTGCCCCTTTTCTCTGAAAGAATTCAGAGCCAACATTCTTGAGTGGGGGGATGTGGTAGGCAGTTAGACATAAGCAGAGCAAGGATGATGGGCCAACTGGAGGAGAAATGAACAGGACCCTGAGATGTGTGTCTCACCACTCTAATTGCTCTGAAGCTGGCAATGGAGGAACCTCTGTAGAATGGATCTTTACATTTTGCCAAGTAGGAGTTGGAACACCTATTGATAATATATAGAATCATTCCATTCATTTTAGGAAGTCACATATAGGGGCCTTTATATGTTGGGACCCACTGTCTGGGAAAAGGATGCAGGGATGTTTTCTCTAAAGGTTACTGCAGTAGTTCCCTGTGGCAAACGTCAGACTTTTACTGAGTGTTCTAGTTATTGTCTTTCAGTATGTAATCCTATCTAATAAAAGGGTAATATGCAAATTGACCGTCACTCCAACACACAAGATGGCCACTCCCATGTGGTCAAAGATGGCCGCCCCATGTGGATACAACATGGCTACCACAAGACGGCCAGCAGGGAAGGGCAGTTGTGGGCGATCCGGGCAGCAAGGGAGGATAGTTGGGAGGGACCCAGGCCTACAGGGGAGGGCAGTTGGGAGGGACCTGGCCTGAAGGGGAGGACAGTTTGGGGTGACCAAGCCTGTAGGGGAGGGCAGTTGGGGGTGACCAGGCCTGAAGGCGAGGGCAGTTGGGAGGGACCCAGGCCTGCAGGGGAGGGCAGTTGGGAGCGACCAGGCCTGAGGGGGAGGACAGTTAGGGGGGACCAGGCCTGCAGGGGAGGGCAGTTGGGGGGGACCAGGCCTGCGGGGGAGGGCAGTTGAGGGTGACCAGGCCAAAAGGGAAGGGCAGTTGGGGGTATCAGGCCTGCAACGGAGGGCAGTTGGGGGCAATCAAGCCGGCAGGGGAGGGCAATTAGGGGAGACCAGGCTGGCGAGGGAGGGCAGTAGGGCTGACCAGGCTGGCAGGAGAGGGCAGTTAGGGGTGACCATGCCAGTAGGGGAGGGCAATTAGGGGCTATTGGGCCAGCAGAGGATCAGTTAGGCATCGATCAGGCTGGCAGGCAGAAACAGTTAAGGGCAATCAGGCAGGCAGGCAGGCGAGCGGTTGGGAGCCAGCAGTCCTGGATTATGAGAGGGATGTCCGACTGCCCATTTAAAGGGGCAGTCAGACATCCTTCGAGGGGTCCCAGATTGGAGAGGTTGCAGGCTGGGCTGAGGGACACATACACCCCTCTCCCCCGTGCATGAATTTTGTGCACCAGGCCTCTAGTAACTATAATATGAATTGTTCTGATGATTTCATCCTCCATTATAGTAATCGACATACTAAGCTGCTGGCTGGATGGTTTCTGATATGTGGGTTCACATATTCCTGCTAACAGCTGCAGGGGGCCCTGTTCCTTCGGGTGACTGTCTTTATGCCTCAGAAACATCACAGGGTCTTAACCAAGAGAGAACGTCTCAGGGCCATGACACCAAACAGCAACGACAATCCACTCCTGTGGAGCCCTGCTGACTATATTGCTTTAACCATTTTTGTTATGCTGGTAATGGGAGGCTTCCTTAATGTAGAAGTGACCTGGCTGGCTTGTGGCATGGTAAAAGCCCAGAATGCCACTTCCAGGGCTACACAGGGGACAAATCAAGAGCTGAGCCAGGCCAGGGAGGCAGTTCTAGAGAATCGGGCAGCAATAGATTATTTGCTGTTGTGGCATAACCACGGTTGTGAGGAATTAAAAGGAATGTGCTATTTTAATCTTTCTGACAATTCTCAATTGATAGAAAACAACATTCAACAAATTACGGAAACCATCTCCAAGATAAAACAACAAGAAAGGGTTTTGTTTGTTGTATTTGACCTATCCACATTAACTTCCTGGCTACCCAACCTGTCTGGGTTGCAGGAATTCTTTTTAATTTTTCTCCTAATTGTAGCCTAATTACTTGCTGCTGTATTCAATGTCTTCCTCTTTTTTAGATCCTGCATTCGCTGCGTTCCATGTGTAAACTGCTTTCAAGGCAGAAGCAAATGCAGTCCAGCAGGATGAGTCTTTTCATCTAAAACTAATCTCATAGATATGAGATGATAGAAATAGCAGTGGGGAAATATTAGGGGCAAAAATAGAATATTGGGGACTAACTATAAGAAATATTAATCACGCTCTGTTAACCGTGATTGTCTCGTTCTGATTAAAGAAAGGACATTCTAACCTAGCTGGGGCACTGGAACCTGGGAGTCAACCTTGGACCTGAGAGTCAACCTTGGAATGTGGTCCATTCTCATTCAAGAACTGCCTAATATCATGGAAAGATTGACAACCTTGTTGCCCAAACAATGGAGTCCCACTCCAGCCCTCATTGCCTACTTCTCGAGGCCTATAATTCCTACTCCCCCATGTAATGTTTGCTCTACCCAATATAAGCTTATGTGGGTAGGGAGTGGAGAGATTTTTGTGGATGACCTGCTGCTCTCCCATACTGCCAGCAGTATTGGAATAAACGCTCATATAATTCAGCCCTGTCTCTGCTTAATTGGCTCAAGTAGTGACAGGCAGCCCAGACCCATTGGTTGTCCAGTTCAAGCCTACCGTCTGTATACTAATATATAAAAGTCTAAGCATCCGGCTGACAGGCTAACAGTCAGGTAGCTATGATGCACACTGACCACCAGGGGGCAGACGCTCAACACAGGAGTGGAAACCACAGGCACATGGAACAGACTGATGAATCTCAGAGGGAAGGGGTGGGAGGTGAGGGTGGGAAGAGATTAACCAAATATCTTATATGCATACTAGAGGCCCAGTGCACAGATTCGTGCACAGGTGGGATCCCTTAGCCTGGCCTACAGGGATCGGGTTGAAACTGGCTCTCTGACATCCCCCAAGGGGTCCCAGATTGTGAGAGGGTGCAGGCCAGGCCGAGGTACCTCCTCAGTGCACAAATCTATGCACCAGGCGTCTAATAGTTTATAAATGGAAAAAATCTAACATATTCAATTTACAAGCATAGTTTAAAAGTGTTAAGGGATTTTGTTTTCTTTAATTTTTATTGATTGATTGCTTTGAAAGGGAAAGCAAAGGAGAGAGGGAGAAAAAAACATCAATTTGTTGTTCCATTTATTTATGCCTTTGTTTCGGGAAAGCTCCAAAAGTGTAAATTCAGGATGGATTCCGAAGAACTGACATGTAACCTTATTCAAATTCCTTAGAGCTTAATAGGAGAAACACGTGAACAGGCCAAGCAGCTGCTTGCTTCCAGCAGTGGCCAATCAGTAATATATCCACACCATCCCAGGACAGGGTCTCTGGTTTATAGAGGGTTCATAATAAAAGCATGCTGTGGGTAGTCACATGGGCACCAGAAAGTACAATGCAAGTTTAAATTAACAGATAACATCAGGCAGTTATCCACACCCTATACATTCATTAACCTTCTTCTTGGAGCGTGATGTTTACCTTCAGGCGGTAGAGTTAAACAGTCACAGAAAGTTAAACAGTCCAACATTTCCCCCACGCCTTTACTGCTGGAGACAAACTGCATCTCTAGCTCCCCTATAGCATTCATTGGTTGATTCTTGTATGTGCCTGGACCAGCAATGGAACCCACAACCTTGGTGTAATGGGACAATGCTCTAACCAACTGAGTTACCGGCCAGGGCAGAAAGTGTTAAGGGAATTTAATTGTTATAAAAGCCCTCTTTAAAAGAGGTTGTTAAAACCCTTCAGACTAGGCCAGGGCTATTAATGGTTGATAAAACTATGCTTAACCCTGGCTGCACATCAGAATCAGAGAGAAGGAGAATCGAACAGACTATGAATATATATCTTGTTTCTTAATCATTTTACAGTAAGTTACAGATATGTTACCCTTTTACTCCCCAATACTAAAAACATTATTACATAACCATTATACAATCATCAAAATAGGGACATTAATGTACGGATATAATGTTATTACCTAATCCACAAACTTTGTTTTTAATTCATCCAGCCCGGGCCGGTGTGGCTCAGTTGGTTGGGTGTCACCCCAACCTCACTCGCTCTGCAGTTCCAGTCCGGGTAGGAGGTCCGAGAAGACCTGAAGAAAATGCACTTGCCGCAGGCGCATTACCTCAGCAGAAACAAACCAAAATACGTATTCCCTGCAACCGCTTTCCTCGGCCTTGGGCCAATGGAAATTCCGAGGGGAGGAATAGATGGATGCCCCGGCCACTGGGCGCGGGGGGGGTGGGCGTGCCTCCTCCGCGGGCCTATCCGGCGAACCCGCCTCCGGCCGCAGGCTTTCCGGCTCCGCCCACTTTGCAGGGCGGAGACCGGGCTGTTTCGTGTGTAGCCGGGGCGTGGCCTGGGATCCTCCGAGAGGGGAGGCCACCGAGTGTCCTTGCCGGAGAAGGGAGGTGACTCCAGCCGAAGAGGACGCAGAATGAGGGCCATGCGGGTGAGGGCCCCCGCGGGCCGGGCCCCCCGTCCCGGAAGCCTTCACCCCAATACGAGACTCTAAACGTCCCGGGATCTGGGGCGCTGGAACGTGAGCCCATTCAGGGTTCGAGTCTCCCGCCTAACAGCCTGGGACCCCCACCCCCACCTCCCAATCCAAGAGCTTCTCAGATAGCCAGGGACACTAACATGGCCGAGGCCCGGTTTGACCTTCCCTTTGTCCAGAGCTCCTAACCCTCGGGACCCAGGCGCCGGGAACTGAACGCCCCCTTCCGCTCCCGGACCCTTAGGCCGCCTGGAGACTCCCCTGGGTATAGTTCCGGGACCTGGGCTTCTACCATGCACTCAGGGGACTGAGCCTCCCTTTGGGACCTCACGGACCACCAGTGAGGTTACCGTAACCTCCAAGTCAGACCCTCCAGGCGCGAGTCCCCTTGTGGGTCTGACAGTCCACCCTCTCCCACTCGTGCTGGCAACTCTGATCCTGCCTTTGGGAAGCTTTCAAGTCATAGGGTCGTCCCCGTAACCCCCGCTGGACCCACTCCGAGACACCCCTCCAGGTGCCTCTAAGGCCCACCCACCGCCTTCCCCCAGGCTTCCCAGGCGTTGATTCGCTCCTTCAGCTCAACAGCTCGGAACCGCGTGGAGAACCGAGTGGCGGAGAAGCAGAAACTCTTCCAGGTAGGCGGGGCGGGGGCTGCAAGCTCGATCCCGAGGGAGGCGGGGGATACCGTCTTCGCCACACCAGCACCCTTTTCTTATTGGATGCCCCCAACACCAGGCGGACAATGACCTTCCGGTGCACTTGAAGGGCGGGGGAACCGACAACATTCTTTACCGACTCACCATGGGCCTGTGTCTGGGAGGTGAGTGCAGGGCCTGTTCGGCCTGAACTGCAGGAGGCGAACTCAAGCTGGAGTGAGGAAGGGGGCTGATTCTTGGGCTGGAATTTAGGGAGAGGATTCGGTTCTGGGCTGGCCAGGTGTGGGGATGGTACTGGAGTCCGGGTCAGCATATTGGGGGAAGCTCCCTAGGATTTGGGCTTCTGTCCCAGGAGGGGGTCTGGGGCCCTGTTAGGAGCTGGGTAGAAAGCTCAGGGCCTGGTCTGGATCAAGGACCAGGGATTCCCCACCTGAAGTACAGTTTGAGGAGGGAGTTTGAACCATGAACTGGGGCTGGGATCCAGACTGGTGATTGGAGAGTCTGCAGTGGGGCTTAAAAACCCAAGATGGGGTTCAGGGAAGCGATTAGGGTCTCATTCTGTATCCCCCACACTCCCTCCCCAGGTACCGTCTACAGTCTGTATTGCCTTGGCTGGGCTTCCTTCCCCCACCAGAAGTGAGACCAAGAAGCCTGCAGGACCTGAAGGACTTGAACAAGCATCAATAAATGTGCTGGCTTCTTGGGGAACCCAGCCCCCTCTGGCCTCTGTGTGCGCCCTCAGACCATCCTCCCATTAGCAAGTGATCTCTGTCCTATGGACAGCCCATTGCCCCAGCCTTGAGTCCCCTCATTCTAGACCGGGACTGTTCCTAGGATGTCACTGCCCCTCAGGCTTTGGTGACCAAGGGTGGTGTCCTTGAGTGGGACAGGGATATGTGTCCTGGGATAGCAGCCCTTTTCTCCCTTCAGAGGCTCTGGGGGGTGGGAAGGGAGATGCTAAATGTGGTCATGGTGAAAAGGTTAAGAGGCACAGATGAGAGTGGGACAAACATGACCTTGGGAGACAGAACCAGGGGTGACACTGATCCTTCCCACCAGCCCTGCTCTTACAGCAGGAGCAGGGGTGCCAAGGCCTCTGTGTCCCACTCTCAGCTTGCACAGAATCTCTGAAGTATCAGCAAGAATGAGGCTACAACTCGACTGGGATCCACTGTGAGAAAGACTTGCAGATCCAGCTTTTGGGATAGACACAAAGACCCACAAAACCACCCCCACTCACCACCAGGACCAAGACTCCCTCTGCCCCAGACAGAGCCCGAGCCACCCCTCAACTCTCAGAACAGGAGGCAGATCTCAGAGCAGCAACTGGGGTGCATTTATTTCCTCCAGGGTCTAGCAGGCTGGGGCAGAATACAAAGGCACTGGGGCGTATATGGGCCTGTTATGACCTGGCTGGGTGGTTATCTGAACAGGTGTGCCAGGGTGCATAGGGTCTAGGGTGATCCTCCCAGAACTTAGAGACGGGCCCTTGGGGTGTGGAAGTGACACAACTTGGCACAGATGCATGAGAAGGGTTGTGGAGTGGGTGTGCCGAGGGTGGAGTGGCCCATGGGGCAGGGTGTGTTAGAGTGTCCTAGAGCCAGAGGTAACATGGGGCATGGCATGTTGGGACATGTTGAGCCCTAGCTGTTGTCTGAGACGCTAGTTGCCAACAGCTGGGAAAATGGAAAAGCTGATGGGTCAGCAGGACCCACAAAGACAGGACTGCAGACAGGATCAGCCCTGGGAGAGAGAGACCAAATGTCCAAGGGGACACCTAATGTGAGGTGATGAGGAGAGGTCTGGGGTTCCCACTCAGGAATACATAGTCAGCTGCAGCCACTGGGGAGAGAAAGGCACAGAGTGAGGAGGAGGAGAACTGGGACTAGAATACCAGGAGCCCTTCTCTGCCCTCACCCAGGGACTGTTGGGAAAACAGGAGGGAGGGAACCCAGTTCAGAGCTAAGGGGAGGGGTCCCCTCCTAGGAACCTACATCCCAGGATGGGAGTTCTTACCTCCTGGATGTTCACCTGAATTTGTCCAGTGCCATCTTTGTCAAGAGATTTGAAAGCACCTAGAGGAGAAGAGAAGGGTTGGGAAAGGGGGGTGGTTTTTAGGATAAAAACATACTAATATATGGGATGATGATAATAGCTAGTACTTGATGCCAAGCACTGTATAAACTGCTTTCCATGTATTAACTCATTTAATCCAATTCTGAGAGAGGTGTCATTTTAAAATTTGGCACAGAGAAGTGATGTGATCCAGGTCACACAGTGAGAAAGTGAGGAAATTGGGATTGAAACCCAGGTTGTTACCCACCTCAATAATGGCCTCCATATACCATCACCCTCTGCCAAGCCCCAGCTTCCCACTGACCTCTGACCCCCAGCTCAGGCTTAAACAGACTATTGGGAAGAGACTGCAGGCTTCACTTCCTGCCTTTACTGCCTGGCATGGTTCCCACTCCTGCCCTGAAACTCCCCTCCATGTTCCCACCCACAGCTAAGTCTGGGCAAACAGGTGCCCACACTGCCTTCGCTTCCTCTCTCTCATTCTACATCGTTACCACCCTCACATGTCCACATGCTACCTGGTGTCCTAGACGTTGCACTCACAGCAGTTACTATTGACCCTCTTGCTGGTAAATCCAGTGGACATTTCTTGGGCCTTCTCACATGTGACTTTTGGCATCATCTGCCCTATTGTCCACTCCTGCTTTCCCTTCATAGCCCTGACATACCTGTCCCTTTTCCTCTACCCATGCTCTTAATGCATGGTCCTCCCTGGTCTCTTGGGAAGCCAAGGGATCAAAGCCAAATTTGACTGTCCCTCCCCTGCCTAGAACCTACTATAGCTCTCCATTGCCCCCACTGTCTGAGCACCCCGAAAAACGCATTCACAGCCCTACATGCCCATTGTTTTTGCTTCCTTTCACTCAACTCTCTCAAACAGGTCTGAGTTCAAATTCTGGCTTTGGAATTAATTTCCTTGCTGAGTGGCTGTGAGCAAGCAATTTTGTCTCCTTGAACCCTAGGCTCCTCCTCCATAAAATGGGGGCAATAATTCCCACTTCTGAGGGTGATCTTAAAGATTCAGTGCATTCATGTTCAAAAGAGCCTCATGATCCAGTCCCTGCTGTCCCCTCCTTGCAGCCTTTTGTCTCACCATCCCACCCCCTCTTCAGCATGCTGAACTGAGTTCAACAAAAAACCACCAAAACTACCATCTTCTCTTTCCTTTTTGGCCTTCACACAGGCTGTTTCCACTGCAACAATCATCCCCCTCTCTCACGGGATCACTCCTCCTCACCCCTCAGGTCTCAGCTCATGTGTGCCTTCCTCCAGGAAGCCCTCCTTGACCTCTCAGGCTGCCTCTTAAGTGTGAAGCCCTCAGAGCTTCCACAATCACAGATCTAAATGCACTCTGCCCCGAGCTTCCTCTCAGAGCCCCCATCACTCTACCCTGAACTTCCTCTAGCCCAGCAGCAACCACCGAGCTGTCACTGATGATTTGCCTTTCCTCCACTGAACTGTGAGTGATGTGAGGGCAGGATCTGGGGCTGTTTTGGTCACTGCAGTGCCCCTACCATTGCCCACCTTGGGGTTAGGCTCAAAGACCTTGGCTAATTTTTTGGATGTTGAACAAATAAAATCCTCCCTCCCTCCCCCCTCTGAAGAGAGCTGCAGTGTCACTCACGGAACATGGCATCCAGCCTGACCAGGCAGCTGATGAAGTTGTCAAAATCCATGTTCCCTTCCTCATCTGAGTAGCGTCGGATGATCATGTTGTAGAGATGCTCGTTTAGTTGGAACCCTGACAATGATTTAGACTCTCAGGTGTGGGGGTCAGGTATCCCAACCCACTCCCAGCCCCAGATTCAGACTCAGACCAGCTCAGTGGGGCTGTCTCACCAATCCGACCCCCAGCCCCACTATGTCCCCGCCAGCCATACCTGCTGCCTCAAAGGCCCCCGGAAGTTCACTGCTGCCAATGGTTCCTGAACGGTCAACATCAAACTGTTTGTATATGGCCTGTGTGGGCAGGGAGGTCAGGGACCAAATGAGCATCATGGGGCACAGCATCTCCATGGCTTAGAAGTCTTCGTGCTAAGTTTCAGAGGTCACCACACACCTGCCATTTTTTGATGTTGTTCCACAAATACTTGAATTCCTCGAAACCCAGCTTGCCTGTTGTGTCACTCTGGCAGAAGGGTGTTAAGAATAGCTGTACCATATGTGTGCACTGTACGTCCTGTGGACATCATGATGTAACTGCCAAGCAGGGAAACATGGGCTAAAA
Organism: Eptesicus fuscus; assembly: GCF_027574615.1. NCBI lineage: Eukaryota > Metazoa > Chordata > Mammalia > Chiroptera > Vespertilionidae > Eptesicus > Eptesicus fuscus. Next base: position 19,925,460 of record NC_072493.1, read on the forward strand.
CCCCAGCTCCTATCTCACCCTAGTCATGTTACCTTGGATGTGGTGCTACTTTTTGTTTTATCCATACAAATTTTACTTTGTTTCTTTTCATTTCATTTTATTTATTGATTTTAGAGAACGAGGAAAGGAGGGAAGGAGAGAGAGAAACATCAATTTTGTTCCACTTATTTATGCATCCCTTGGTTGCTTTATGTTTTTTCTAACCAGTGATCAAACCCACAACCTTGGCCTATCAGGATGATGCTCAAACCCACAACCTTGGCCTTTCAGGACGATGCTCTAACCAACTGAGCTACCCGGCCAGGGCCACTTTATGTTTCTAAATGGTTAGGACTCTCTTTAAACATAACCATGTGGAATTATAATGAACTTTTCCAAACTATAAATTTCTCACCTGAATAGTTGCTAATTCCTCATTTATTAAATCCTTGATAGTAATTTGATTTCCTAAATGTTAGACCATGTAAAAAACAGGGGCACCTTAGAGCTCTAAGAAAATGAGGGGACAGTAGTGAACACCTGAGGGGTTTGTGATCACAGCAGAATGAAATATTGGCAGAAAGCTCTTAGCTCCGGTGCTGGCACTTGAGAAATTCTCAATAACAACCTACCAAGACTTACCAGATTACCTAGTTCACACACCATTTTTAAGCTTCTCAGACCAAAACTCTGCTCACTAAATCCTCAAGACACCAGCCCCACAAGTAGTCTTCCCCAGTCACAGAGATGGAAACAGATTTAGAGCTGAAAAATCTACCTGCAGCCCTGGCTGACAATGCTCAGTGGTCAGAGCATCGGCCCTTGTACTGAAGGGTTGTGGGTTCAATTCCCAGTCAAGGGCACATACCTGAGTTGCAGATTCACTCCCCATCTCCCAATAGTGCAGTAGGCAACCATCTGATGTGTCTCTCATATTGACATGTCTCTCTCTCTCTCTCTCTCTCTCCCTTCTACTCTCTCTGAAAAGCAATGGAAAAAATACCCTCTGATGAGGATAACAACAAAAAAGTCTACCTGCATAAGAGCATAGTAACACCTAACATGTACAGACCACTCTCTATTATTATATACTATGCTAAACCTTTTGCATGTAACTCATATAATCACATGTGATCACACAACGTGAATATATGTGTCTGCACTGACCTATGTGCTGAGTGTGCGTGTATCCAAGATCAGCTAATGACTAGCCACGTGCAAATAGACAAGTGTTCCTGTGCATATGCCATCACATATCTTCGTGTTAATGGGTGTGCCCTTATGTGTACATGTATATATGTGCATGTAGGCATACCTATGGCAATTATAAGCTTGGGTTCTCAAGCCCAAAAGACATGGAGTGCAAATTCCTATCCTGCCACTTACTCTTTATTTATAACTTCGGACAAATGACTGCCTCTCTCTGAGTCTGTTTCTTCACCTATAGAATGGAATATAATAATTGTGTGTGTCTAACAGAATGGTTCTGATGTACATGTAAGTGCCAGCTGACAGCTGATATTATTGTTTGCCCCATGTCCATAGGTGGGTGTGTTCTAATGTATTCCTGTCCACATCTGTGGGTATGCAAGCTATACCCTGGTTCCCACCCATGCTCTCAGAAAATTCCTCTTCACTCAAGGCCTCTTCCAGAGTGCCCTCAAGGATACATCCATCACGGCCACCATGCTGCGACATGTGTCAATGCCAAAACCATCCGTCTTCAGATCAGGGTCTGTGGGGGACAGGTTGAAGGTCAGAGGCCAGAGGTCATTACTACCCCAACTGCCATACCTCTAAACCTGCCCAATGTGTGGACCCCAGTCACTCACGTCGGGTCACCACTTTGTTGAGAATGTTCATGAGTTCTGTTGCGCTGACTTCCATGTCCTACAGGGAAGTTTGGGGTGGATCAGGGGTGACTGAAAGGGATCTGGGCGTGTTCTGAAGGAGGACAGGAACTTTGGGATAGCCATGGTTGAGTGTGTGTACAAGGGCCACCCAAGGGAAATTATGGAAGAATTAGGACGGGGTTACTTACATCTCCAGCCAGCTGGGCAAAGAGCCTCCGGAACTGCCGGACCTCCTCACTCTCATTGGCCTCGATGTTGGAGTAATGGGTGCGTGGGGGCTGCAGAGGGAGGAGATCTCATAGAAGGTAGAGCGAGAGGTGGGGAGGGGAGCCCTGGCCAGTACAGCCCTAGGCTGCCACCCAGAGTGGACTGAGTAGTTGAGTGACCAAAGGAATGAGAGGTAGTCAGTGAGTAAGGAGTGGGTAATAGCTGTCTGTGGGCATGACAAGGGAGAGACTCTGACAGGGATGTGGAAAGGGACCAGGAGAAGTGCTGGAAAAGGCCTCGGAGAGGAAGAAAGGTCTCAGGTTGTGGAGGGCAGCTTACCGGGGGCTCTGGGTTATACTGCGCAGCCGCCTCGCTGGAGGGAAACAGGGGAGTTAGCGCCGACTACCACACCCCAACCCCCCCAAACCCAGACTGCCACCCTCCCTACCTGCTCCCTCCGCCTGCCTCATCTCTCCTTGTCCTCCCCTGTCCTTATCCTTGCTGCCCTGTTTGCGCCCGCGAGGAAACTCAGAGGCCTGACCTTAAGGTAGGCTCACTCCTCCCAGAGCACACCTGCCCAATGGCAGCTCCCTCAATAGGCTCAGCCCCGCGCAGGGCTCACTTCGTAACATTTCTGCCCCCGCTTCTCGGGGCCCCGAACTCCTCCGATCCCATCTGTCTAGGAACTTAGCTCATCGCTAGGGCTTCCTGAACTCTTGTGTCTTCCCAGCACCCCGCCCCAACTCCATTAGTCCCAGCTCCTCGGAGGGATCACTGCTCAATGGCCAAGGCTAATTAGGCCTCTCATTAGGCTAACTAGAGATTCTATCTGCCCTCCCTCCACCAGGACATTTTTTCTATATTAATCCAGCTAGTCCCCAGCCAGGCTGGGCCTCTTCAAGACCATTCCTCCTATCCCAGGAGGTCTGGCCTCTTCTGGGGGCCCCTCGTCATGGACCCACCTAGGACGGCCGCGCCGGGCGCATAAAACAAGCCTGGCCCCCATGAAGGGACACCCAGCCTCGCTGGCTCCGCCCCCTTAACGTTCATCTTCAGGTGAGCGGAAGCCGGCGGGGTCCGCCCGAGTAAGCCCCACCTCCCCAAACCCGGCCCGGACCCATCGAAGATCCAACAGAGGGCAACCCCCCAGGTGCAACCCCGCCCCCACGAACGGCAGTCGCCTCCTGAGGACCCGCCCCTCAAGGCCGGCTGCCCAGCCCAGGCCCGGCCCGGCCCCGCCTCACGAAGGCTCCAGGTCAGCCTCCAGGTTACCCCATTCTATTCAGGCCGGACCAGTCTCCAACGTGAGGCCCCGCCCCCTCAGGCCCCGCCCACCTGATGGCGCTGATGACCCCGCCCAGGATGCGCATGGCAGTTCCGCCTCCGCCGCCGCCGCCTCCGCCTCCGCCTCCGCCTCCGCCGCCTCCGCCGGCTCCGCTGATTAGGCCTCCGAGCACATTCCCCAGGCCCCCGCCCAGGCCCCCGCCTCCCCCGCCGCCGCCGCCGCCGCCCTTCAAGAACGAGTTCACCAGGAACATGGCTGCGACTCTAGATTCCTAAAGAGAAAGAAGTGGTTAGGTGGTCGCCGAGCCCCGAGCCCACCTCAAGCCGTAAACATGAGAAATCCAGGCAGCTGGACGTGGGGGGTGAGGCCTCTGGCTGGGCTTAACGAGGCTGTTCGGAATGGTGGCCTGGGCTGCTGGGGGGCGGCAGTGCTCGGATGGGCGCGGCAGGGACGATCACACTGGAACCCCCTTCCGGACTCACAGGTCCTCGTCAGCCTGGAATGACCCTGCGTGAGGCCACCCCGAGCCATCACTCCGCGCAGGGGGTCCGGGCCCCGGGCCTGCCGGGGTTCCTGGGAGCGCCACGTTAGTGCAAGACATCCTGGGTGTGCCTGGGCGCTCGGGTCCGAGCCCCAGAACGGGACTATCGGTCTTGGGCGGGTCAGGAGCGCGGATCGGGTTCTCGGCCTGGAGGCCCCGGAGACAGGGTTTTGGAAATTCAGAGGGTGGGACTGAAGATCCAGATACTCCCCGCAGCGGGATCACAGTGTCACCGCTGGGTCTGTGGGCTCGGCTCTGAAATCGTGGGGGTAAGAACCGGGCCAGGGATAACGGGGTTCCCATTAGAATGGGGGGGGGGGGGAGGCACCAGAGCATAATTTACGGGGAACCTCTCAAATCCAAGGACAGAGGACGGAAGTGTGTCCGGGCCGGGAGAACGCGGGCACGACAGGTCTGGAGGTTCGAATCTCAGATCATCGGCCCGGGGGCCTCTGAAGCCGGGGCTTTAGGATCTGGTCGGGTCTGGGGCCGTAAGGGCCGCGATTACGAAGGACAAGGGGAGTGGGCGCTCACCGCCTCTCGCCGGTCCGCTCGTCGGCGCTGCTCCCCGGCCTCTGGCGGAGGCCGGCTCCGTAGGGCGGGGCGCGTGACTCAGGCGGCGCCTCCGGGTTAGCCCCGCCGGGCGCCCCGCCCGCTTCCGCGCGGTCCTGCTGCCGCCTCTCCCCTGCGCCTGCGCGCGCTCGGCCTCGGTCACCGGTTGTAGCAGCTCGGGCTCGGCCCCGGCCGAACCCCCGCGCTGATGGCATAGGTCTGCGGTCTTCCTAACACCTCCCGCCCGGGTGAAGACCTCCATGGTGGCCCTGGTCTCCACCCGGCGACCGATACGGCTTTCGCCGGAACGGGACTCTTGGCTCTCGGCTCCTCTCCTGGTCTTGTCGCGACAGCATCTGGAAACCCCGAATTTTATTTAGCTCGCGGTCGGGGCCCAAGCGCCCGCCTCCGTGCGGGGACTAGCGCTGGTCTAGATTTCCCGGGACCGGGCAGCAGCAGGATGGCGGTCAAACTGGGTAGGATTTTGCCGCCTACGAAAACCGCCTTGTGAGACGCCTCCTCCACCCGCATTCCTTTCCCCGCAGTCAGGATCACCGGAATCCTTTTCCCAGGATGGGCCCAGAGTGTCATCTCAGACCTCCCACCTCTAAAGAGGGGGCCTGGGCACAGAAGAGTCCACGGCCAAAGCCTGGTTGGGTGGTGGGCGGGGAATGCCAAAACTGGGAGAAAAAGTGGCGACTCCAGCTGCCTTCGGAGGCCTTTCCCTTGCTCTCTGTTTCCAGTTTCCAACCTGTGCACACCCAGCACTTTTTCGTTTTTTTTTTTTTTTTTTTTTTTTTATAAGGAGCTGAATCTATCTACCAGGCTGTTTGACTTGTTTGGCCCTTACCCTCTCCCTGGAGGCTGGCTTGGTTTGAGATTGAATCTGGGCTCCGCCCCTTAATAACTGACAATCCAAAAGCAGTGACTTGAAATCTCTGAGCAATTATCTACTTTGTAAAATGGACACAAAGACTATCGTGCCCCCCTCACTAAGCCCCTATTATAATTAAGCTAGTAGCCCTGCGCACCAATCCGTGGGCCAGCTGCCCCGAGGCTCTCCATGGCCCAGAGGCCCATCCTGGCCAGGCAGAATGCTTGCCTCATCGCCATGGTGACAAGCAAGCATTCTGCCGGGCCTCAGAGCTCTCCACCTCCTCCCCCTCCCTCACCACCATTGGGGGACTTGGAAGGGCTGAAAGGACTGGGTGTTGCCATCTTTGTGACAGAGTGATGGTTAATTTGCATATTACCTTTTTATTTGATAGGACCATTAGCCCCATCTGCATGGTGGAGTGGTTGAACATCAACCTATGAACCAGGAGGTGGTTCACTTCCCGGTGGTGGCACATGCCCAGGTTTCAGGCTGGGTCTTGGTGGGGGGTGGGCAGGAGGCAGCCAATGATAATTCTCTTCCTCTCTGAAATTAATAAAAAATATTTTTAAAAAAGAATAAGTGATTAGAGCTTAGTAGCTATTATTCTGTGTCTGTACCCATGCTGTTCCCTCCTCCTGGAGCCCACCTGGATTCCTCACGTGGCTGACTCTTCCCCTTCCTTAGGTAATACTGATAAAAACAACTCCTAAACACTTTACATATATCAGCTCATATGTCTTCATAACAGTCTTTCTCTCCATTTTAGAAATAAGTAAAGTGACTGTGAGGTCAAACTCCCTAGCTTATACTCTTTAACCTGATCCACTGATTCTTAAATAATATAATATGATAATACCTCACATAAAAAGATCAAAACAGATGAAACGCATAGTCAAGGCTAATGCTACCTGAAGGCTTTTTGGGGTCAGGACAAGGAACTGCTACCCAAGCCTTGTCTATGGAACAGGAACTAACAGGAGAGAAAATGGAGGCTCTGAAGGCAGGGTCACTTACCTGAGGTCAAGGACGGTGTCAGGACCAAGTCGGATCCTGGGTTTGGCTATCCCAAAACTTTTGGTGATGACTAATTCAGATTCCCTTCTCAACACACACCCCATGCCACACTGAGCAGCTTGTTTTCTGCCCTCCAGGGCTCACTTGCTGCCAGGCCTTCACATGGGCTGTGCCCTCTACCGAGAATACGCCATCTCTGCTTGTTCGTTTGCTTGCTTGCTTGTTTTTGCTTTCCCGGTTTTGTACTCAGGCTTTGGGTGTCAGGAGTCATCTCTTCAGGGAAGCCCTTCCTGTCTCCACCTCCTCTGAGACTAGGTGCGGCTTACAGTTAACATGCTTGTAACTTGCATTTTCTCCAGCACTCATTGCCAGTTACAATCATATTGTTATCCAGGTCTGTCTGCCTGACCTTAACCTTGAGATTTCCTTCACGTTGCATTGCTTAAATTCAATTTCTAGGTTATCAATACCCAAATTTCTCTCTTCAGTCCAGATATTTCCAGGATCCTGCATCCTAGTCACCATTTCCATAGGGGATCCCTTAAGCTGTCCTCCTGTTTTTTAATTGTTTTTTTTTGTTTGTTTGTTTGTTTTGGTTCCCTGGTTGATTTTTCTACCCTTCTAATCTGCTGTGTATTCCTTCCAGTGTGTTCTCTTTATTTTTTAAAATTTCTTTATTGATTAAGGTATTACATATTTTTCCTTATTCCCCCATTATCCCCTACCCCCACACACAGTGTGTTCTCTTTTGAAAAAAAGTTTTTATTGATTTTAGAGAGAAAGGGAGATGGAGAGAGAGATAGAAACATCAATGAGGAGAGAGAATCATAGATAGGTTGCCTCCTGCACGCCCCCTCCTGGGGATTGAGCCTGCAACCCCAGCATGTGCCCTTAACTGGAATCGAACCCAGGACCCTTCAGTCTGCAGGCTGACGCTCTATCCACTGAGATAAACCAGCTAGGGTCAGTATGTTCTTTTTTCCCTCTGCTGGGGCTGGATGCCTTTGGAGAGGACCAAGATATACACCAGAGCCTGCTTTTCCTACCCCCAGGCCCAGAAGGAGATCAGGCAGTCTCAAAGCCTCCAGAGATCCGCCTCTGCTAGCAGTCAGATTGTTATCAGCCTTGATTGGACCACAGAGTCGGGTGAGGACTCTTCCAACAGGGTGTGGTGACTGCCTTTCCCCCAGGTCAAAACCACCTGGATAGCTAAGGGCTGTAGGAGAAAGATGTCCTCTGCAGTGAGGGAATGACTCAGCACAGGAAACTGGGGTGGCTGCCTTCCAAGCTCTAATCCTAGAGCCCCCAACTATGGACTCTCCTCACACAGCTCCAGTACACTCTGCCCTCCCTCTGCTGAAGCCTAAGGTAGGTGGCTGCACAGGAAATTTTGGGTTGGCCCTTTAAGAGGGTGCCTGCATTTCTAGTCTCTCCCTGGCAGACAGCAACCCTGCTGCTTTTCACAGCCAGGTATTATATGGGCACCTTTCTCAGTTCTAGTGCTCTGGGCTGGGGAGCCCAGCTTGGGGATTAGACCCCTGAGTTCTCAGTGGGAACCCTCCACAGCTGAGATATCCCTCCAGACTTTCAGCTGCTGTCTGTGGGAGCTTGGCCACCAATTTTGTGCCTCCGCACTTCCTACCAGTCTCTAGTGGTCTCCACTTTCCATCCTTGGTTATCAGGGTTCCAGGGTTCTCTCCAGCTAGTCTTCTGTTGATTTTTCAGGGTAGTTTTTCTGTATTTTATGTTATTTTTCTTTTCATATTTTATGCCATATATATGTGTGTGCATATATATATATATATATATATATATATCTATATAATAAAGAGGTAATATGCAAATTGACCATCACTCTAACACACACGATGGCTGCCCCCATGTGGTCAAAGATGGCCGGCCCCATGTGGACACAAGATGGCCACCAAAAGATGGCCAGCAGGGGAGGGCAGTTGGGGGCAATCAGGCCTATAGGGGAGGGCAGTTAGGGGCAACCAGGCCTACAGGGGAGGGCAGTTGGGAGTGACAAAGACCTAGTGCTAGGTCAGAAATCCTCTCCAGCCCTGACCGGTTTGGCTCAGCTGATAGAGCGTGGGCCTGCGGACTGAAGGGTCCCAGGTTTGATTCCTATCAAGGGCATGTACGTTGGTTGTGGGCACATCCCCAGTAGGGAGTGTGCAAGAGGCAGCTGGTCAATGTTTCTCTCTCATCGATGTTTCTAACTCTATCTCTCTCCCTTCCTCTCTGTAAAAAATCAATAAAAAATATACATTTTTTTAAAAAAGAAAATCCTCTCCAGCTCAGCCTCGGCCCTGGGACAGGTGCCACAGTCTTCCTCCTCCCAGGGAGGCCTGCCATGTGGATTAGACTGTGCTCCCTCCAGAACCTGACAAGACAGTGGGCACCCCCCCCCCCAGTCTAGCTTCACAGGTCTCCCTTTGTTGCTTACCTCCTTTCTAATTTACACCCCCCCCAAAAAAAAAAAAAAAAACATGCCTCTGGGATGTCTCCTCCGTCCTTTCCACGGAGGTCCAGCCAAAGTGCCTTGTCCACAATATAAATTAGACAATGATTCACACTGGCCAGAGCATGGAACTTAAGATTTTAATATTCTCTGGGACTTAATTTCTGTTACTGCAATGGGAAAGGGTCAGAGGTCCTCTACTGAAACCAGACAACCCATGGGCCCAGGCTGCCTGTCACTGCCTGAGCCAATTAAGCCGGTGAGGAGACAGGGTTGAATCATATATGAGTGTTTATTCCAATAATGTTGGCAGTAAGGGAGAGCAGCAGGTCATCCGCAAAAATCTGCTCTGCCTCTCCCCATAAGCCAGCCGCTTTTATTGGGTAGAAGGACAGAGATTATGTGGCGAGGTAGGCATGACAGGCATGGAAAGTAGGCACGGGACAATCATTATCTGTTACAAGTCATGTGGAGTGGGGGGTGGCAGAGGGTGGGTGCCTCTGGGTACCCCCGGACCAGATTACAGGCAATAGGTGCTGCGGGTTGTAAAGAGCTGGTGCCTCTGGGACTAGATAGTTTCAGCCATGAGGTTGTAATCTTTCCATATGAGAGGCAGTTCTCGGGACAGGAGGATGGACTGCATTCCGATGTGAGCTCCCGGCCAGGTGAGAATGCACTTTCTTTCATCAGAACAAAACCATCATGGTTAATAGCATGATTAATATTTATTTTATTTCTCATAATAGCTAGTCCCCAATATTATATTTCTGCCCCTAACACTACGTCCAGGCCTTCTTCCTTCTCCATAGTCGCCCTTCTCTGTCAGGACTGCATCACTTACCAAGTTCTTCTTCATTCTAAACCTTCCTGCGTGTAGTCCCTTCCTGATGAACTCTTTGACCGAACTGACATTTGGTCCCAAGAACCTACTGCTCCTCTCATAACTATACCACCATTCCTATAATCTCCTATATTCTCCTCTCTTCTCTTTCAAATAGAAAACCACAAAGTTTGTCTCTTAATTAGAAAAATCTGAGCCTCAAACTTTAAAAAGAGAGATTGATTTTCTTCCCCAATATCAGCTCAGGGACAGGGAAGTCTGTCCTGGAAATGAATCTCTAAATTGTAGCACTGTTCTCCAATTAAATTTGTTTTACTAATGCTTATAGCCCTTTTACCAAGATAGGGATTTAAGGAAAACTTTTCTCGCAGCCCCAGCAAACTGCCTGCCTCTCACAAAGGCAGAACAGCTGCTTTCCTCCATCCTCCAAGCTGCTCTTTCCCAGGAAGCGGCAGCTGTTCAACCCTTTCTTTGCTACAAGACTCAGACACTTGTTTGCAGAACTGCAGGCACTTGCCTAACAGTCCTGCCACTGCCAGGAGCGGAACTCATCATCACCCAAACCGTAGCATGTTATCGCTAAGGAAAGTCATACATAAAATACATGTTAAAGAAATTATTTGGGTCTGTTAAGGGCCAAGAATTTTGGGGATACTTTTTACCCAATAGACAGCCTCAGGCATTAGAAAAAATTACCAAAACTAGCCTTAGGACCTTAGACCCCCACTGAGCAACGAACAGAGGTGACTTTCAGTGTTTTTAACACCTTAGGGCAGAGGAAAGGCAAGAAAGCCATCCCATAAAAACAAATAACTCAGTTTTTAAAAACATATTTTTTATTGATTTTTTACAGAGAGGAAGGGAGAGGGACCAGGTGCAGGTGGGGCCAGGTGTAGCTGGTCCACTGGAAACTGAAGGTCATTAATCATGAAACCTATAATGAGGAAAATCGCCAGGAGGGGCAAAAGCTCCATGCGGGGCATTATGGAGCACAAAAATGTGCCTAACAAAAAGTATCCTCGGGGAGGATTACAAAAAAGATGAAAAAGAAAATAAGGGGATCCCTTTCTGAGAAGGTGACCCAGACTTGGGCCAGGAAAGGTGTGATAGGAGGAGAAACAGTGAAGAAATTGGGTGCAGGGTCCACTGTGCGGATTAAATGAAAGCCAACATGGTAACTGTTGACTGTAATATATATTGTTTTTATTTAAACATTTTTATTGATTTCAGAGAGGACCGGAGAGGGAGAGAGAGAAGCATCAATGATGAGAATCATTAATTGGCTGCCTCCTGCACACCCCCTACTGGGGATCGGACCTGCATCCCTGGCATGTACTCTTGACCAGAATGGAACCTGGGACCCTTCAGTCTGCAGGCCGACGCTCTATCCACTGAGCAAAACTGGCTAGAGCTCCGTAGTCGTTTTTATACAGCTAATCTGAGGAAGCATTTACCTATGTGCCTGGTTCTGAATTTAAGCACTTTATATTTATTAGCTCATTTAATGCTCACAACAATCACTTGGGGTCGGTACTATTATCGGCCCCAATTTACAGGAATGAAGCTGAAACCCAAAGAAAAGGAATAGTTACTATTCCGCCTGCCAGCTGGTGAGTGAGAGCTGGGGTTTGACCTAAGTCAGCTGTCCAGTTTCAGAGTCTGTGCTCTTCTTCACTAAGGTTACCGCACCTCTTAACCTAGTGAATTATACAAGTGTGTAAATTGGTACAGGAATCAACTTAAGGGGACCATTAGCTTGTCTGAGTTGGTGATTTAGCCCTGCTACAGGGCAAAGGTTGCAGTCAGCCTAAGTTTGTTTAGCTCGGGGATCAAGTTTCTGATCAGCAGGAATCAAAGAAGGGATTACTTCAGACCTACAAAGCCCTTTTGTTCCAGTGACTCCTACTCAAGTGTTTCTCATCCTCTCCTTAGTACCAGCACCACCCTGCAGATTTAGGGGTTTGTTCTCTCTCCCCCACTACCAGCAAACTTACTCATAATTAAATATAACAGCCAAAAGTAGATAAAAAGGCAATGTTTGGTAAGTATGTTTGTCTGCCTTCAACTCTCCAGCAAGGACTATGTCCATTTCATGAATGTGTTCCCAGCATCAGGCCTGCCATACAACAGGGGCTCAAAAAATATAGGGAGAGTTGGACATTCACTGTTTTCCATCTGCACTGACCTGAGGATTAAAAGGAGGGTGGTGGAGGGTGCAAATTAGGCCAGGGCAGTTGTCAGGGGGCAGGTCTGGTGGAAGGAAATCCCTCGTGTTCCTGCTGCTTCCCCTGAAGTTACGGATCTGGTAATAGGCAGAGGGTGGTCAGTGCTTCAGTGCTGGGCCCACCAAAATCCATGGTTCCTTTTTTTTTTTTTTTTTAATATATTTTTATTGATTTCAGAGAGGAAGAGAGTGGGAGAGAAACATCAATGATGAGAGAATCATTGATAAGCTGCCTCCTGCACACCCCGCCCTGGGGATGGAGCCCACAACCCAGGCACGTGCCTTTGACTGGAATCGAACCCGGGACCCTTCAGTCCACAGGCTGATGCTTTATCCACTGAGCCAACCCGCAAGGCCCCATGATTCTTTTTCATAGTAGTGGCTAGGAGGGAGCTGCTCAGCACAGGAGTATGTTCCAAAGCCCACTTTGTATCTATGGGGGCTGCACCGGCTGGGGTGGCTCGGTGATTGAGCCTCGACCTATGAACCAAGAAGTCACAGTTAATTCCCAGTCAGGGCACATGCCCGGGTTGTGGGCTCAATCTCCAGTGTGGGGTGTGCAGGAGGCAGCCAATCAATGATTCTCACTCATCATTGATGTTCCTATCTCTCTCTCCATCTCTGAAATCAATAAAAATTTGTGTTTTTTTTTTTAAATATGAGAAGTGAAATGTGTACAACAGATTATTAAAGAATATGGTGAACTTCCTCCACACTGTGCTCTCCTATTTGCTAGCTGGCAGCATATAATTTTGAGCCCATGGAAATGATGGAGTCACAAGATGGAGACTGGGTATATGAATCACCACATGGAGGTTGCTGCCAATTACCCAGAATCCCTGTTTCAGACTGTGGGGGAGGGGTATTTGTTATAGCAGCCCAGAATAAAAATGAAATTTCTTCACTTGTGTAGACAAAACGCCAGCACTACCCCCGCCCTGAAGCAGCATGATGTTGGGATGGTCTAGAAAGCTATGCGTTTTTGAAGTAAATACATAATGTTTCATATTGTTAATATCCTGTAATTTTATTAAATGTTGTTGAAAGGCCTTATTACTATTTTCAGGTCCTTTCAATAAAGAGACTTCTTTAAAAAGTAAAAAAAAAAAAAAAAAAAAGAAATTTCTCAGCCCCTTTGCAGTTATAAATGGCCACAAGACAGAATTCTAGCCAACGAAATAGGAACTATTAGGGCTGCCGAAAAAGGTACATACGAGGCTGAAAGTGGTAAAGAATTATGAATTTATTAGGTCATCTGGAAACCCAGATGAGCTGAGCCCCCAAATGGCACCAGCAGCCAGGGATGGGGAATAAGAGGTTTTAAAGAACTCTAGGTGGGCTTTTTCTGGATGGAGAATTCTCTGGGTGGTCCAAATCCTGGGAAGGTCGGGAGGGGAAGGTTAATGGTCTTAGCAAATGGAATGTGGCCTAAGCAAAAGGGTATGTCGGTTGTGAAGTGGTCTAAAGCAGCGTCCGCCAACCTTTCAGACCTCATGAACCACCAGTGGTCCGAGGACCACCAGTTAGCAACTGCTGGTCAAAATTATTTGATCAGACCTAACAGGATCAAGTTTTGAGTTATACATATGTATTCCTAAAGACAAGGGGTATCCCCTCCTCCCTGCTCCGGGTGCCTGGAGCAGATAAGGTAGGAATCAGGAGGAGGAGATGGGAGAGCAACAAGATATATGGAGATGAAGGCTGGCATCTGACATGGAGAGGTCACATTAGTTCTTATGATTGCATAAGTCTTTACACGGAGAGAAATGAACTTCAATCTTGCAAAAGCTACTATTATTGTGGGCCTATCTGTCATAGCAGCAGAATATTATATTAACCAATAAAGGACACAAGAGTCTCATGAGCCTCCAGCTACCGGCGAGGGGATAAAGCCTCACCTTGTCCTACCTCTACTTTGCTCAGCCTCCTATTTCACCCTTACCTACCCAGCTGCCCCAGCCCTTCCTATAATCACCAAGTCTTCCAAAGGCTTCCCATGTCTGGCAATTAAAAAAAAATTTAATTTTAATTTATTGATTTTAGAGAGGGAAAGAGGGGGTAGGAGGAGAAATAGAGAGAGAGAGAGAGAGAGAGAGAGAGAGACATTGATTTGTTGTTCCACTTCCTTATGCATTCATTGGTTGACCCTTGTATGTGCCCTGATCAGGGATTGAACCCACAACCTTGGCATATAGGAACGACACTCTAACCAACTGAGCTACTTGGCCAGGGCTAGGTCCAGCAAATTTAATGCACAAGTCTTAAAAGTCAATGGCAAGGACAAAGTGAATAACATAAAAACGGGGTCAGGGGAAGAGAGTCATGGGCACACATAGGGAAGGGCAATAAGTGGGCAAAGGTAGCTGGAGCAAGAGGATGCCCTTCCTTGGGCATTACATCTCATCCAACCCGTAGTCCTCCTCAGGGAAATCCCCCACGGTCACAACTGATGGCTTGAAGAAGGCACCGTACTTGGCCTGGCATTCAAAGTAGCGTTTTCCATTCACACTGCCGGGCATGATGGAAAAGTTGGTGGTCAGACAGCTCCCAACATGGTTCCCTCCCCAGATGCTAGGATGAATAGGCTCACCCAGTAGTATATGCATGCACTTACACATATATGCTCACATAGGCAAGCACAGACACAGGTACAGACACACACACAGACGCCTGAGTGGGAATACTTATTACCTGCCATCGTTTTTCCCTAGTGGCTCATCGAAGCGTACGCCAACCCAGTAGCCAGGCTTGAAATCTGTGAGTCCTGCCCAGAGGAGAAATCCCAATAAACTCCAGACACAGCTCATCCCAGATCTGTGCCTGCCCACGGAGGAAAACTATCCTTACTGGGAACACCACCACCTCCTGCCAGACTAATGTGGCAGCCCCTACTCTGCTCCTACCCCTTACTCCCTACTCATTCGACATTCCTAGCCAGAGGGGTCTTTGTAAAAATCAAAGGGAAATAGCACCACTATCTTGACCCAAATTCCTCAAAGGCTGCCAATCCCACTCAGCATAAAGTCCACACTGCTTATAGTCAAATGATTTCTGACAAGTACCAAGACAATTCAATGATAAAATAATAGTCTTTGCAACAAATAATGCTGGGACGACCTAGCCGGTTTGGCTCAGTGGATAGAGCGTCGGCCTATGGACTGAAAGGTCCTAGGTTCGATTCTGGTCAAGGGCACATGCCCAGGTTTTGGGGTCCATCCCCTGTGGGGGATGTGCAGGAGGTACCCAATCAATGATTCTATCTCTCCCTCTCCCTTCCTCTCTGAAATCAATAATAAAAAAATAATAATAATATCTGGGACAACAAGATATCTGCATGCAAGAGAATGAAGCTGGACTCATACCTCATACTATACACAAAATAAGGTTATCAAAGCCCTAATGTAAGATGTAACACTATAAAAGTCTTAGAAAGAGGAGAGGGGGGTGGGTGAAGGTAGACGAGGGTATGGGGGAATAAATGGTGATGGGGAAAAAAGGAAAAAAAAGTCAGCTGAGATTTGAAATATACCTATATACTATAATAAAAGCGTAGTATGCTAATTAGACCAGACAGCCGGACGACCTTCCAGACAAAGCTAGGGCTGCGAGGGCCAAGCCCCTTGCATGAATTTCATGCATCAGGCCTCTAGTATATATATAAAACTCTTAGAAAAAAATACAGACATAACTCTTTGTGACCTTGTATTAGGCACTGGTTTCTTAGTTATAATACCTAAAGCACAAGCAACAAAAGAAAAAAAAATAGATAAACTGAGCTTCATAAAAATAAAAAAACCTTTGTGCTTCAAACGACAAAGGACACTATCAGGAAAGTAAAAGCAACCAACCCATGGGGGAAAAAAGAGGACCTGTGTAATACTTTCAACAATAAAGATTAAATAATTAACAAACAAACAAAAACCAACCCACAGAATGGGAGAAAACATTTGCAAATCATGTATTTAATAAGGGAATTGTATCTAGAATACATAAAGAGCTTTTGATTAAGTTAATGTGTGATTATAACTCACTGATGTCCTTTATGGGAAGAAATTTGGAGACACCAGTAATGAGCCGATGCACACAGAGGGAAAGACCATGTTAAGATAGAGAGAGGAGGTGGCCTTCTACAAACCAACGACAGGCAGAAGAAACCAAACATGCCAAAGCCTTGATCTTGGGCTTCCAGCCTCCAGAACTATGAGAAATAAGTTTCTGTTGTTTAAGCCATCCAGTGTGTGATACTTAGTTATGGCAGTCCTAGCAAGCTAATACACAACTCAACAACAAAAAGACAAAAAATTCAATTTTAAAATGGGCAAAAGGATCTGAATAGACATTTCTCTAAAGAAAACATATAGATTGCCATTAAGTACATGAAAAGATGCTCAATATCATTGGCCATCAAAGAACTGCAAATCAAACCCATATGCTTTTCCACTTCACACCCATTAGAATAACTATCATGTGGAGAAAATGCAGCCACTCTAGGAAATAATCTGGCAGTTCCTCAAAAGGTTAAATATAGAGTTACCATATGACCCAGCAATCCCACTCTTAGGTATAAAGGAAAATATATGCCCACACAAAAACTTATACAAGAATGTACATAGTAACGTTATTCTAATACATGCTGCATGAATGAAACTTGAAAACACGCTAGGTGAAAGAAGGCAGTCACAAAAGACCACATACTATAGCATTATTCTATTTATATAAAACATCTAGAATAGATAAATCTATATGACTTCCTAGGACTAGGAGATACAGGGTTTCAGAAATGAGGAGTGACAGCTAGTGATTATGGGGTTTCTTATTGGGGTGATAAAAATGTTCTAAAATTGATTGTGGTGTTGGTTGTACAATTCTGTGAATATACTAAAAACCAATGAATGAATAATATACACTTTAAATGGGTGAGTTTTATGATATATTAATTATATATATCCCCTATCTAATAAAAGAGTGATGTGCAAATTAACCATCACTCCACTATACCTACAAGCCACGCCCACAAACCAATCAGGAGCAAGTATGCAAATTAACCCAAACAAGATGGCTGCAGCCACAGAGAGAGCAGGAGGGAGGCTTGGGTTTCCCTGGCGATGGAGGAAGCCAAGCTTTCTGCACACCCTGGCCGGCCCAGGTCTCCACTTAAGGCTACAAAGTTTCAATTATAGAAGATACATAAATCCCAACAGAAATGGCTGCCACCACGGAGCGAGCAGAAGGCTTGGCTCTGCTCCAGGCTACAAAGTTTCAATTATAGAAGATAAATAAATCCCAGATACCAGGGCCTCTGCTTGGGTCGGCGGGGGGCATGGCCGGCCTGCAAACCACCACAGGCCCCTCACTCAGGCCACCCCACACCCCAAGGGAACCCCCACCCTGATCTGGGACACCCTTCAGGGCAAACCAGCTGGCCCCCACCCATGCACCAGACCTCTATCCTATCTAATAAAAGAGTAATATGCAGATTGACCATCACTCCAACACACAAGATGGCTGCCCCCATGTGGTCAAAGATCCTGCCCCCATGTGACACAAGATGGCCAGCAGGGGAGGGCAGTTGAAAGGGACCAGGCCTGCAAGGGAGGGCAGTTGTGGGTAATCCGGCCAGCAGGGGAGGGCAGTTGGGAGGGACCAGGCCTGCAAGGGAGGGCAGTTGGGGGCGATCAAGCCTGAAGGGGAGGGCAGTTAGGGGTGACCAGGCCGGCAAAGGAGGGAAGTTGGGGGCAAACAGGCTGGCAGGGGAGCAATTAGACATCAATCAGGCTGGCAGGGGAGTGGTTAGGGGGTGATCAGGCTGGCAGGCAGAAGTGGTTAGGGGCAATCAGGAAGGCAGGCAAGCGAGCAGTTGGGAGCCAGCAGTCCTGGATTGTAAGAGGGATCCCAGATTGGAGAGGGTGCAGGCTGGGCTGAGGGAACCCCCTGCCCTGTGCACAAATTTCGTGCACTGGGCCTCTAGTATATATATAAAAGACTAATAGGCAAAGTGTCCCCTCGGGAGTTCGACCAGGAGTTCAATTGCTCGCTATGATGTGTGCTGACCACCAGGGGGCGGCATGGAACAAAGGAAGGCCCCGGCTGGAGGCTGGCAGCCAGCAGTCAGCAGCCAGAAGGAAGGCCCTGATTGGCTCTGATTGCTAGCCAGGCCTAGGGACCATACCCGTGCACAAATTTTATGCACCGGCCTCTAGTATCTCAATAAAGTTGTTATAAGAAATAAAACCGCCGAAACCGGTTTGGCTCAGTGGATAGAGCATCGGCCTGCGGACTCAAGGGTCCCAGGTTCAATTCCGGTCAAGGGCATGTACCTTGGTTGCGGGCACATCCCCAGTGGGGGGTGTGCAAGAGGCAGCTGATGGATGTTTCTCTCTCATCGATGTTTCTAACTCTCTATCCCTCTCTCTTCCTCTCTGTAAAAAAAATCAATAAAATATAATTTAAAAAAGAAAGAAAGAAAGAAAGAAAACCCACACTCCTCTCTACTATCTCCAAAGTCATGCATGGTTCAGCCCTGCCCATGCTCCCCTCGCTCACTCCCCACTAGCCATGCTGACTTCCTTTCTCTGCCTCCAACTGATCAAGTTTGTTCCTGCTCACAGCCCTTGCACTCACTACTCCCTCTGGCTGGAACACTCAGCCCCCTTTGCACCTGGCTCACTTCTCCCTTTCCTTCAAATAGTCCTTGCCCCAAGGAAGCACTCTGGATTACTCTCAAGGAGAGGTCTGCTACTTCCTCTCAGCTCACACAGCTTCCTACGCTTTCCTCATCACTGCCCTATCACTCCAGCCTGTGCTTTCCCCATCACAGCTCTAAAAATTCTGCCTGTTTCCCCATCTTAGCTCTGACCACTTTTGCCTCAGAACTAACCACTCTGGCCTCCACTTCTATCACAACCCAGACATTCTGCCTCTGCTTCCCAGTTCCCTGCCATGAACATTCTGGGTTGTCCCTGTCAGCTGCTTTGTCTGTCTCTCCTACTAAATTGGGATCTCCTTGAGGGCTGGGTCCCCAGCACTGCCCACATCAGGCAGGGCAGGGCATAAGGCCTCAGTGGCCACATACCTACATACATGACGGTGCCCCGGCGAGGGGGCTGCCCAGGTGCCCGCACCTCACAGCGACTACCCACAAGGATGGCACTGGCCTGGGCCTTCTCCTCCGTGAGGCGCTGGGTGGTCTCAGCTTCTTGTTGTGCCCGCTCCTCTTCATTGTATCGCCCTAACTTGCTGCGCTTCAGGAAGGAGCGAACTGAGTCTGTGGGTGGGGTAGGGGATGGGGGTCAGACGCGGTCTACCTAGTGGGGCTCTGGTCTAATGAGATAACCTTCCACTCACCCAGGGCTAACATTCATAGAGAAACTCTTCTGTTCTAGGTGTCAAAGGGCTATCATTCAAGTCCCCCAAGTCTCTCACCACAGCCCTGGCCTCTCCCCAGGCTTTCTGGGACCTCCCCACAATCCAGAAACTAAAGAAAAGATTCCTGTCTCCAGTCTTTCACATCACCCCATCTTCCCACATCCCTTCAGCATCACATTCACCTCCATCTGTCCCCTGAACCCCTCATCTTCCCCACAGTGTACTGATCACCACACTGCCCTGTCCACTCCACATTCTATCACGCTCGGCCCTCATGTGACCCTGACCACGCTCCCCACACCTGACCCCTCAACATCCGATCCCTCTAATGCCCCCTCCGCTTTCCCATGTACCTATCTGCCTCCCGCAGTCCCTCACACCTCCCAGCCATCTGCCCCCTCACTGCCCTCACCACCAGTTTCCCCTCAATGTCCCTGTCTATTGCCTGTCCCCCAACACCACCACCCACCTACACACACTCCTTCTGGCCCCCACACACCCCATTTATCCCCAAGTGCCCCATACCTTGCCTCTGGTCGTAGGCTTCCTGTGAGATACTGTATTTCTCCACCTTGGACACATCCTCATATTCCCCAAGGCTGGCACCGCTGTGGTCAATGACCTATAGTAACAGGAGGGGTCAGAGGGGATCAGGGTCTGGTCAGGGAGGCTTGGGGTGCTGGGATTAGTGGTACAGTTGCACAGTGGAGCATTCCATAGACTTAAGTCTCTCCTGTCTAGGAAAAACTATATTCTACCCTCACTTTATCCCAGCCTTCTCTCATCTCCTGAGCTGGGCAGACAGGATGAGAGCAGGTGTCTGCGCTAGTCATCTCCCTTCCTCACCCCTATATGAACCCTGAACGCTGGCGTCAACATCACTGCTGGCCCCCAAGTCACAAGAACCGGGTCTTATGCATGAACCCTCTAGGCAGCACATCTGTCCTCTCCTCTCTGGGCTTCTGAGAGCCTCTTACGCGGCCTCAACATCCCGACCCTGGGCATCTCTTCCTGTATCACCCTCAAGGTTCATTAACTCACTGCTTGCTGAGCTCTTCCAAAGCGCCCAGCTGGGCCCTGTGCTGGGTGCTAGGGCTGCAGTGCAAAAACAGATCAACGCCTGCTGGGAGACCGACCCTATACAAATACGCAGGTGTGTGTATTAAACACCAGAAGATAACAAGGTTTGATGTAAAAAAAAATATATATATATATATACCACAAAGAAGCTTAAGGAGCCTGGGAATGTAGTCAGGGAAGGCTTCTAAAAGGAGGGAATGTCTGACCCAAAGCCTGAAGGATGAAAAGGAGCAGGCACAAAGTCCTAGATGTAGAACTGCCCTTAGCCCTTTTGAGGAACATCAGGGAGACCAGCATGGCTTGTGGAATAAGCCAGGGACATGGGAGACACAACAGACTTTGCTTTGACCTGGAATGAGGTGCAGCCAGGGAGGCTATGAGCCAGGTGAGTTCCTAGGTTCCCTCTGGCTGTGTGTGGAGAACAGACTGGGGGGCAAGAGGGGTGATGGGAGCAGGAGATAGAGGTGGCTGTATGTCCAGGAGGGAGAGGATGGAGGCTGGGCCAGGGTGGAGCACTGGAGGGGGAGAAGAATTTAGATTCTGGACAGATTTTGTAGGTGGAGCCCGCAGGATTTGGGGGCAGACTGGATGTGGGTGTGAGGGAAAGAGAGGGCTCAGGAAACACTCTGAGGTGTTTGTCCTGAACCACTGGGCTAACATACCAAGGGACAAATGGCTCTTATCTCTGGTCAAGGGTCACTAAGAATTTCTACTTTTATATTAGGGATTTTTGTAAGTTTGAGGTTGCTGTTATTTTAAATATTTTATAGGTAATATGTATAAACAGAAAAAGTTTTAGAAATAATAAAAATTCCCCAGGGATTCCACCTCTGGGAAATCTTCCTTGAATGGCCTCAGAAGTCAGTCTGTCTCTATACCCAAATTCATGTGTGAAAACCTCCTGTTAGAGGATGCCACCGGCCATGCCTGGCCTACCAGCATCCCTAGGCTGAGGCTGCTCAGGGCAGCCCAATCTGTGCTGTGGTCTTTCCATACAATGCTGACCCAGTCCTGGCCCCTCCCACCCTACCACATCATCTGGACTATGCAAGTTGTTTCCTCACTTGTCTTCCTACTCCTTCTACCCTCCAGTCTGCTCCACACATAGAATCAGAGAGGGCCTGTGAACCCTGTCAGACCAAGCTCTCCTAACTCAGAGTCTTCCCTTGGCTCCCACTTCCCTCTGCCATAGGAGTGGACACTCTTCAGTCTCTTGTACCCACTTGTACCT
The DNA here is from genome assembly GCF_027574615.1 of Eptesicus fuscus. Classification (NCBI taxonomy): domain Eukaryota; kingdom Metazoa; phylum Chordata; class Mammalia; order Chiroptera; family Vespertilionidae; genus Eptesicus; species Eptesicus fuscus. The sequence continues at coordinate 19,946,973 of NC_072493.1, forward strand.
CCCATCTCAGAGTATTTGCACACGCTGTACCCTTCTCCTGGGGCACTCTTTTTCCTTCTTCAGTTAACTCTTCCTATTCAGGTCTCTGCCAAGGCAGCACCCCCTCTCGGAAGTTCTCATTAATGAGTCATGTCCCTTGGTATAGGATTTCCAGCTCTTTGATCTCTTTCTGCATGGTCTTCACCTCACTGACCCTTCACATTTGTTCTTGTGAATATTTAGCTAACATCTATCTCAGATTGGACAGAGCTAAGCAGAAACCTTCTAAGATTTGGTTCATAGCTATATTCCTGGTGTAACACAGATGCTCAATGAACAGTTACTAAATAAAATGAAAGATATTAAAAAGTTAAAAAAAAGGGACCAGTTCTCTGGGCACACTGACTTCGAGAGTCATGCAGACTGAGTAAAACATGTAGCTCTAGTTCACCTTTAGGACAGTATATTCCATCTTAAAACTAAGTTGTTCTTTGTTTTTATTTTTTAATATATTTCCATTGATTTTAGAAAGGAAGGGAGAAGGAGAAAGTGAGAGAAACATCAATGATGAGAGAGAATCATTGATTGGCTGCTTCCTGCACACCCCCCAATGGGGATCAAACCCACAGCCTGGGCATGTGCCCTAACCCAGAATCGAACCGTGACCTCCTGGTTCACAGGTCAATGCTCAACCACTGAGCTACACTGGCTGGGCAAAGCTAAGTTTTCTCTTCTGCAAAATAAGGTTAATTATGCCATCTTCCAAGTCTTATTTTATGGACTCAACTCTCATCCGACAATGATTCACTGAGCATCCTCTCTGTGCCAGGCATTGTTCCCGGTGCTAAGGAAAAATGCACAGTATGTCACAGGAGGATAAGAGCCATGGACAAAAATCAAATAAAGGGAAAAAGGAGGTTTAAGTTTTACACTGAAGCCAATGAAGGCCTCACACTCTAGAGTTGACATTTAAGTAAAGACTGGGAGGAAAGAGTAAGCCATGTGAGCATAGGAAAAGAGCCAGGCAGGCACAGGTTACATTCAATGTGCAGCACATTTGAAGGTGACCTCACCTGGGATGCTGAGATGCCTGAGGAATATGGCAGAGGGTCGGGGTGGGTGTGAGGACAGAGAAGATGATATGAGCTGATGCATGCAGAGGTCCTTTGTGTTCCAGCTTCTCCCAACACATCTCATTGCTCACCCTGACCCACCTCACACGACAGGCCTCTGTGCACTGCTTCCTCCAGCTGGCATCCCTTCCCACCTCTTCTCCTAAATCGTCCTTTCCTCATCCTTCAAGTCTCAGCTTAGGCATCTCTTTCTTCAGAAATCCCCTTCTGATAATCCCAGATGGAGTCAAGCACCTCTTCTGGGTGTCCCCAGTTACCTGGGCTTGCCCCAGCCCAAACCGCTCTGGCTGTCACTCGTGATGGGTCTGTCTCTCTCCAGACTGGACTGCAGGCTTCATGGGGGCCTATCTTGGTTATCACACAGGACAAAGTATGGCAAGCATTTCTTAAATAAATAAATGAGTGGAGCCCAGCCAGGGTGGCTCAGTGGTTGGCCAACGACTCATAAACCAAGAGGTCTGGGTTTGATTCCCAGGGCACAGGCCCGCTTGCAGGCTGGGCCCCCAGTAGGGGGCGTGCAGGAGGCAATCCATCGATGTTTCTCTCTCATTAATGTTTCTATCTTTCTATCCCTCTCCTTTCCCCTCTCTCTAAAACCAATACAAGCATATTACAAATAAATAAACGAATGGAGAGGAGGGATCTCAGGTAGGGAGGTCTCACGTGGATGCGGCAGCCGTCATCTACGGGGTAGGAGCCCAGTAGCGCATCCTCCTGATCCAGCTTGCCGAAGAACTTCTCGTCAGCTCCGTAAAGTTCCAGTTCCATGCAAGACGCAGGGCTGCCCACCACCAGCTCTAGTTTACACTGCGAGGAGTAGGGGATGTGGAGAGGTTGGAGAGGAGGAAGGCTGTCAGTGGCTCCACCCTCTACGCTCTCTGCCCCTTGTATCAATAACCATCACCCCATCCTTACTCCTCCAAGAGACCCATCATTTTAGGACCCAAGTGGTTATCCCTGGCCCTGCCCCCTCTGCTCTTGTCCCCGCCCCCTGAAGCCTCTGATTTTCCCAGGCCCTGCCCACTTCTCTGGCACCTCCGGTTCCTTCTGGCCTCGCCCCACTGAGGCCCGGTCCCCAATCCTAGCAACCTCGGTTTATTTCTGGCCGCTCCCTGCGATCGGGAAGCCCATCCATTTTTCCTTTGCCCATCCCCTCCGGACCCCGCCCCTCGGCCACACCTTGAATTCAGCTATCGTGAGGCTGCGACTGTACCGCTTCTCGGAGCGAAAGCTGTTGAGAGAGCTGCTGATGAAAACGGTCACGGTGGGCGCCGATAACCCCGTCACCTCCATCTTGCGCTCTGGGGGTGATGCCGGGGGGAGTCTGCAGCCCCGTCAGCCGCCTCACGCCAGCTCCGCCGAGGCCACTACGGGGATATCAACCCCGCCCCCTGCTCCCGACCTGGCCAATCCGCGCGCTCCTGCAGGGGAGGCCCGCCAATCGCCGCTGTCTCCTCAGCTCCGGAAGCGCTCCCGTTTGCCTAGGTAGGTCCAGCCAATCCTGAGAGGCCGGGCTGGGTGCAGGTCTTCCAATAGCAGCCCGGGAAACGGCCGGGCGGCGCAGGTGAAGCCGGGAGAAGGACTGGCAGGCGTTCCCCCGCCCCCCCGCCCGGAGGGTAACTGGCGCATGTGCCCTGGCCTTCGGCTCCCCAAGAGCAATGGCTTCTGGAAGTGTGCTAAGTGCTTTTCGCGTTACGTGACGCGTCCTATTCCCGGCTCTCGTCCCACACTATTCTATAAACTGGGGAAGCGAGGCCCACATTCGGAAGCAAGTACTTTAGGATATCAAAAGATTGAAGCAGGCAATTAATCCGATCTAAACGCCGAGAGCCGAGCACAAAGCCGCTAGCAGCCAGCGCTTGTGTGCAGCTCCGCCCCTCTCTAGGCGAAGCCAGTAAGTCTGACCCTTCCCGCGACCGGTCGTGAGGCGGGGCGAGCGCGGAAGGCTGGGCGGGTAGTGCTGCGCTATGGAACCGGACGGGACCTACGAGCCGGGCTTCGTGGGTATTCGATTCTGCCAGGAATGGTGAGACGGGGCAACAGGTGGGGAAGGGGAGCAAGCCATGGCCCCAGACTGACCTCTGGCCTCCCGTCCCCACAGTAACAACATGCTTTACCCCAAGGAGGACAAGGAGAACCGCATTTTGCTCTACGCGGTGAGCACGAGTCCGCGGGTGACCCGGTCTTCCCCCGGGTCCACCCGTTCCCATCGTGGCCCCGCCCTACTCCCCGTGACCGCTACTCTCTGTTCCGCCCGACTGTCCTGGTTTCTTCTATCCCCAAACGAACCCGAACTCCCGTCTTTCCCCATCTCGAGGTGATTCTCGATACACCCCGTTAGCCCAACCTTGAGACTCCATCCCCTAGTCCTCCTCTCCCGGGAAGACAGACCCTGCCCTCCCTTTCAACGGCCTCCTTCCGCCACGCTCGCCCTCCTGCAGTGCCGGAATTGTGATTACCAGCAGGAAGCCGACAACAGCTGCATCTACGTCAACAAAATCACGCACGAAGTGGAGTGAGTGCGGGACCGGACTCTAGGGACGGGGTTCTTAGAGCCACCATCAGAGCATCATTATCCACCCTCTTCTCCCTCAGCGAGCTGACCCAGATCATCGCTGACGTGTCCCAGGACCCCACATTGCCGCGGACCGAGGACCACCCGTGCCAGAAGTGAGCGCGCAGCTGTCTATTCCGGAGGGAGAGGGGCTCGGCCTCACCCGATGGAAAGGGGAGGAGGAAGGAGGGAAGGGTTTGGTAACTGAGTGGCTAATTGTCCCCTCAGGTGCGGCCACAAGGAGGCGGTATTTTTCCAGTCGCACAGTGCCCGTGCGGAGGTGAGTCTGGATATCCTGTGTCCCTGGTCCTTCCTGGGAGCGGGGATACCAATACTGAGGGGAGCCTGCCCTTCCTGGCGTCTTAGCTGGGCCCTTACCAGTGGGAAAGGCCCCTTGTCTTTTTTTTGGGGGTGAGGCTCTGCTGAATGGACGTTCCATGTTGTGCCCTCCCCTGGGTCCAGAACCTTCCTAACCTTGCATCCTTTTTGCCAGGACGCTATGCGCTTGTACTATGTGTGCACTGCCCCTCACTGCGGCCACCGCTGGACCGAGTGAACCACCCTCCCCCATGTGTAATAAATGCTCTGTTCTGTGAATGCATAGCCTGTGTTTATTTTATTTGCCTCGCATGGGTTGGACACCGGGTGCACAGCCTCAAGCAGCGCGGTGCAGGGCCTGGTGCTGCGCGAAAGCTTTGGCCTCGAGCTAGTGAAGCCGCAGTCCTTGCACACATGTAACTTCTCACGGAGCTCATGGTAAGCGGTAAGTGTAGCTGGCCGGCTGACTGTGCACCTTGGCAAGATGCGTTTCAAGCAAGCAGCGCTGTGTAAATGCTTTCCCGCAAGCCCTGCAGTGGAATGGATGGATCCCTGGGCGGATAGGACAGACAGGGCAGTGACCTCCTGACCAAAGCCAACCTACCTTGCCCCCTGAGTGTTTCCCCATTTCTACTCCAAGTGCAGCCTCTACCCCACCATCTGCAGCCTCAGTACAAACACAGGCCAGCCACCTGTGTCCTCCTCACCAGGATGTTCTCCTGCAGCTAGGAGGGTGGAGGGAGGCTTCCCTTTGCACACTTCAATTTGGGACCTGAATCCTGTAACCAGTACCTGCTTTCACTCTATACCCCTCAGCAGGCCCCTACCCTGGTGCTATCTTACACCCATCTGATTAAGTATGTGGTGTTCCAAGCTGAGTCTCTCCTCCACAAACACAAACAAACAAAAACTCTACATCCAGGGCACCTCCCTCCATTTTGTTCCATCCCCACCCAGGATCCTGTAGCCCCTCTATGTCCTTGTTGCTGTTCACTGGTGTGAATCCTCATGTGGCACGTGAGGTCAAAGGCTTGTGAAAGCCCTTACCACAACAAATCACTATCCACTTGTTGGCTGGAATTCTGCCCCAGAGGACAGAGAGATCCCTAAGGGTTGCCCACGCTGGGGAAATTGTGCTTGAGATGAAGCCTAACAGCTCACTACTAAGAAAGGAAAGGCAAGAAACCAAGATGGCGGCATAGGTAAACACCTGAACTTGCTGCCTCACACAACCACTTCAAAACTACAACTAAAAGACGAAACAGGTATCATCCAGAACCACGGGAAGACTGGCTGAGTGGAAATTCTACAACTAGAAGGAAAGAGAAAAGCACACCGAGACTCAGAGGAGGTACAGAGATGCAGAAGTGAAGTGCAGAGGTGCGGAGGCACGTGCAAAAGGGGCTGGCAACTGAGTACACTGTTGTCTTTTTCAATCAGGAGGGAGATACAAGCTCTCGACTGCTCTGAACTCCAGTTCCGGGCAAGACTCTGGGGACCCAGACCCATATGGGGAGAAACTGGACTGTCTGGCATTGGGCAGAACTCGAGGGCGGCTTTCTCTTAGAGGTGCTTGCAGCGATCATTGTTCCTGCACAGTGCCACAGGACCTCTTCCAGGCAGGGCTGACGGTCAACCATTGCTGTTTGCTCCACCCTGGTGATTCCCTGAGACCCTGCTCCACCCAATTTACAACCCCACCCAAGCTGTGCACAGAGGCTTTTGCATATGAATGACCTGGCCCTTTGCAATCTGAAACATAACATACTGCAGCTGGGTCAAAGAGCCCCAGAGCCTCCAAAAGAAGACCCAAGGCTTGACAGCAGCTTGCATTGCTTCATAGCTGGGCCTCATCTGGGTACCTCCAAACCCCAAACAAAGAGAAGGAATCTGCAGGTCTCTCTGTAGCTCCTGCTGGGTGGCCTCTCTCCTTGGAGAACCAAGAGCCAATGTACCCAGTGGTCAGAGAGAGACCATCCAGACTACCACTCTTCAGATACATAAGAGACACACTCAGGGGGCAGACTCAATGAGCGCCAAAGCCCCACTGAAGCAAGTCTTGCCCCATAAGGTGTCTCCAGCACAGAAGTTCTCCCATCATAGACACAACTGATCCTCACAGCCAATTGGCCTGAAGGTCAATTCCTCCCACTGATATCTACAACAATCAAGGCTTAAATACAACAAGACTGTGCACACAGCCGACAAAGGGGTGCACCAAGAGTGTCCACCTCAGGTAACTGGGGAGGCTGAGCCACTGGGCCCTATAGGACACCTAGCACACAAAGCCACCCTATCAACACAGGGAAGCAGCCAAAATGTGGAGACAAAGAAACAGGTCACAAATTAAAGAAATGGAGGAAAGCAAACTACTGGATATAGAGTTCAAAACCACGGTTATAAGGTTACTCAAGAATCTTCTAGAATCCGCCAGTAAATTTAGTGAGACCCTCAAGGAAATGAAAAAGGACCAACTAGAAATTAAGGATACACTGACTGAAATAAAAAATAATATACAGAGATCCAACAGTAAACTAGAGGATCGCAAGAATCAAGTCAAAGATTTGAAATACAAAGAAGCAAAAACACCCAGCTGGAAAAGCAAAAAGAAAAAAGAATCCAAAAACATGAAGATAGTGTAAGAAGCCTCTGGGATAACTTCAAGCGTACCAACATCCAAATTATGGGGGTCCCAGAAGAAGAGAGAGAGCAAGATATTGAAAACCTATTTGAAGAAATAATGACAGAAAACTTCCCCCACCTGGTGAAAGAAATAGACTTACAAGTCCAGGAAGTGCAGAGAACCCCAAACAAAAGGAATCCAAAGAGGACCACACCAAGACACATCATAATTAAAATGCCAAGAGCAAAAGACAAAGAATATTAAAAACAGCAAAAGAAAAACAGTTACCTACAAGGGGGTACCCATATGACTGTCAGCTGATTTCTCAACATAAACTATGCAGGCCAGAAGGGAGTGGCAAGAAATATTCAGAGTGATGAATAGCAAGAACCTACAACCAAGATTACTCTACTCAGCAAAGCTATCATTTAGAATTGAGGATGGGTAGCTAGGCAAGCATCTGAGTTTCAATTGAGCTGCTTGTATGTGGAGAGCAGCTACAGTGTTTGGACAAGTTCAAGCCTCGGACTAATGAGAGGGCACAGTCCTCTCGTGGCAAAGTCCTAGCTTGGAGGGCAAAGCCCTCCCAGCACAATTTTAGCCAAAGGCTAGAGTTGTAAGCTTGACCTTATGGTCCAAACCTGTGGTCCCATGTGGCTAAGTGATATAGGTTGTGGGGGGTACAGCAAGTAAACAAAACTTGATCAGGTGCATGTAATTGAGTAGATTCAAAACCCATGAGAACCATTGTGAACATCTTGACCACGTCCTTATTTTGCCTCATGGAATCTGGCTATAAAATACTTGGCTTACAGGCTGTGGTGCTGTCTCTCCATCAAGAAGCAGCATCCCACCTAGCCCCAGCTTTATTCTCTTGTCTTGTCCATCCTTCACCACCCCCTCTCAGGTTCACCCATGGCTGTGCCAACACAGCACATCTATAAAGTGGGTTTTTAAAAATTGCTGACATGCCCTAATCGGTTTGGCTCAGTGGATAGAGCATCGGCCTGTGGACTCAAGGGTCCCAGGTTCGAATCCAGTCAAGGGCATGTACCTTGGTTGCGCGCACATCCCCAGTAGGAGGTGTGCAGGAGGCAGCTGATAGATGTTTCTCTCTCATCCTATGTTTCTAACTCTCTATCCCTCTCCCTTCTTCTCTGTAAAAAATAAAAAATATTTTTAAAAAATTGTTGACACTATTACAGATTTCCCCCATCTTCCCACTCTTTGCCCACCTCTACCCAGTCCCTGCCTCCCCCCACCCCACCCCTTGGCTATCAACACACTGTTGTCTCTGTCCATGGGCTATGCCTATATGTACTTTGGCTAATCTCTTCACCTTCTTTTATCCAGTCCCTCCCCCCCACACACTATCCCTTTTGAGATCCATCAGCCAGGTCTCTGGTTCTATTTTGTTCATTAGATTCCACATATAAGTGAGATCATATGGTATATTTTTTTCTGACTGGCTTATTTCATTTAGCATAATAATCTCTAGGTCCATCCATGCTGTTGCAAAGGGTAAGAGTTCTTTCTTTTTTACAGCTGAGTAGAAACCATTAGGGGTTTTAAGTGTTGCCATCTTACAATTGTTGGATTTCATGCAGCCATGACTAGTATGTCTGGCACAGGCCTGGCAGCCCAGTGTCTAGGAGCTGTCAATGTGGCGTGCAGGGGCCAGGTTGCACTAAAGAATGAGCTGATGAGTGGGGAGCCATTCTGTTTCTGCTTGGGTGCCCAGTTCTTCATGCATAACATGTCTCTTGAAGCAATTGATTCCTGTGTTGTTGCTGAAAAGACATTAAGGAAGAAATCTGGGGTTGGGTGTCTATTTGCCCTCAGGCTCCCTTTCTGCCCTGCTGTGTAGTGGGAGGCAGCGTCATCTGGGCTCCTATGCCCTGGGGCTTCCGGTAGGTTATGAACAATGGGGAGCCCTGCAGATTTGGGGAGGGGATTTCAAGTCCCCCCAGGGCAGCCCTCTCTCCAGGATTTGCTCTTCTGGGGTTTTCACTCCCTTGTGCCTGGTGGCGTAGGGTGGGAGTGTGTGACAGCTCTCCTTTGGTACCATATCTGAGGTGCTGTGGTTTCAGTCTCCCCTGCCCACTCCTTTGCAAATTATTCATTCACTAAACTCTCTGAAATATCCCATGTGAACATGCTCTTCTCTTCCTGCTGGTCCATAAGCTGCCTGCATACACATTTATCAGCAGTGATTTCTTAACCAGCTTGTTTGTCCAAGAGAAAGTCTGGTCCTTCTAGGGCTGAAGAGCTGACATTAGTGGCAGACATACTGGATTCTTTTGAACTACTAACCCACCTCCTTTGTGCTGAGAACCCAATTTTGGTTAAGCATGTCCAGCACAGTTGAGATGGTCAGTCCAAGCAAATCAAATCAAAGCAATCTCCATTCCCACTGCCTGTGACTGCTCTGAAGGGGAAGGTGTCTAGGAAGGCTTTGCAATCTCTCCCCGTCCCCTCCTCCCCCCGCCCTGAAGGCTGTTTTGCTTCATGCTTTTGCTACTGGCTGGGTAGGGGTGTGCTGCTGAGTGCATGCTGCAGTTGTGAAGGCCTAAGCTGGAGGGTGAAACTCGAATGCCATAGAGGGCGATAGAGCATAAACTATCAACAGTAACAAATGTCCCTATAGCGTGCGCCCCCATAAGCAGGTGTTTGCTACTTGGAGTTGAAAGCTTAACTATAATACAGATGGGAGAAGGAGTAATTTTCTCAAGGGACAGAGTCTCAAGTTGGTCTCCTGAGTGTCCAGGGTCCTGGATGCCAAACCTTACCTCTGGGCTCTTAGGTGACTGTGACCAAGCTAGGCAGGAGCAAGGAGAATGGGTCTCCTGTCTTTCGGGGGTGGCCTGTTGGCCTGGCAGAGATGCAGTCCTACTACCAGCCCTGGACCACCTGGGCTCATTAAGGCAGAAAGAGGGAGCTTTGAAAAATAAGTAAGACTGGGCATCTCTCCAAACACAAATATCAGCGACTTTATTTAGATTGTGTTTCTTGGATTTAAATGTCATGAAGTAGTAAGACCTTGCTGGTGCGATCTCCTTCTCCTCTCACTGCCTGTCCCCTCGCTCGCTCTATTCCAGCTGTCCTGGAATAGTGAGCTATTCCTTACATGTACCTTTGATCCTCCCATGGGGCCTCTGCACTGGCTCTTCTGCCTGGATAGTTTCCTGAGATGTCCACATGGCCTGTGCCCTCTATCAAGCCTCAGTTCAAATGTCACCTCAGAAAGGCCTTCCCTGACACTTCAGCCAGCATAGTGAATGCCCTCAGCCTATCTAGTTACACGGTTATTGTTTTAATTTTTGTGTTTTGCTCTCTAGAAGGTGAATACCACGAGGACAGATGTTTTGTTTCTCTCCTGTTTCTCACTCTACCCCTAACATGTAGAACAATGACAGGCACCTGGGCACCAGCCAGCAGGGTTTTTTTTTTTTTAACAACTGCCTGGTTGGTTCTGATGTATATCAATATTTATGGAGGCAGCAGTAGGCCATGTCCTCCTGTTGAAGGGTCTGGCTCTGCCACCAGGCAAGCCCAAATTAGAGTTTCAGTTCTATGGGACCCTGGGCAAGACACTGGATCTCTCTCAGCCTGTTTCTCATGGGTCATGACCATCAAACAGAACAGGGAGGAACTCAGGCAAGTGGGAGTTCAGGCCATAGCAGTCTGCACGGTAGGATTGTGCTTTAGGAGAGGGCCCCACCCCTGCTGGCTTCCTTCTTATACACCTGGGACAGTGGGAGCTTTTGTGGCAAGAGTGGCCCTCTCAGCAGATATGCACATGGCTAGATGCCTGCTGCCTAGGGAAGTTGGTACTGGGAGCTTATGGGATGTTGTAGTTGGGTACCCTCCTCCTGCTGGGGAAATAATTACTGTCCCAGCTGCTGGGTGGCCTGGGAATGCTGCCCGGATTGTCCAATGGATAAACCTGTTCATCTTTCCTCATTTTCCCCTGCTGCAGATGGGAACAAAAGCCTGGTTCTCAGAGGATCCAGCATGGGCCTGACCCAGGGGCCAATGGCATGGTAATATGTGCACTGGTAGTCAGGGTCTGACACATGGTGATCGCAGCAGCTGCAGTGGGTTCTTGGGCATCAGTAGGGGGTAGGAAAGAAGGACTGGCCCCTCTCTGGGGTACAGGTGGGTCTCAGTGGGCAAGGACCACATATGAGCCCTCAGCAGCTCAGTGGGCTGGGATAAGCAATACGAAAACCAGGTGCTGGGATCATCATCACTGCATTTCCAAAACTTCTTGGAATGGTGTCCTGTGTTCCCAATGACAGGTTCCGAGAACAGGGCCTAGTATCAGGGCTTACGAGAGTTCTTTGGGATGGTCCACCAGAGCACTGCCCCCACCGTCCCTCCCTGCGTCCATCTGAAGGGGCTTTGTGGATGTGCCAAGATAGGCACCAGCAACCATTCTTCCAAACTGTCCGTTTATTTGCTTAAAAATACCTATTTCAACAGAAAGTAGCAGGGCTGCTGACCCTCAGTCCCCCTGTGCCTTCCTCCGCACAGCCTGCACCAGCAGCTCCGAGTAGTGTTCCAGCAGGGCACGCAAATCTGGGCTGGCCAGGGGGCACAATGTAGGTGGAGAGGGAGGATCTGGGCTGGGGAGGGCCTGGGCCGGGGCCACATCACTCCCAACCAGCCAGTCGTTGGTCTCTAACTGGCTGTGGATCCAAAGGAAGGTGGAGGCCAGCTCAGTCCGTGCCTGCCGCTGCTGGGTACTCAACTGGTCACTGGAGACCATCTGCAAAGGGTGTCAACCTTGTTAGGAACACCCAGGCCAGGCAGCCCCAGGCATCCCCTCAGCCCTTTCCCGACTCTGGGCTTGGCTCACCCGGTGATAAAGGTCCAGGGCTTCTTGGAAGGCAGTCTGTAGTTTGTGCACAACGTTCCCCACACTGCTCACCTCAAGGGAAGCTGGGGACAGGGCTCTGGCTGGCACTCCAGGCTCCCCCCAGTGTCCAGGGCTGTCCCTGAGTACACCGAGTGCATCTGGGGAGAGAGGGGAGGGAATGAAAAAGACACCTCTAACTTTACAGCTGTTCTAAGAGAGGCCATGGTGACTGGACTGATCCCTATTATTGGCCCGCCGCCTGCAATATGTACTTCCCCCGGTCCCTAAGGCTCCCTTCCCTCCCCTCCTGCAGGTTTCAAATGCCACCTTCTCTCTGAAGCCTTTTTCCATCATTCTGTTTAAAACTATAACAACAGCCTGGCAGATGTGGCTCAGTGGTAGAGAGTCGACCTATGAACCAGGAGTCCCGGTCAGGGCACATGCCTGGGTTGCGAGCTAGATCCCAGTGGGGAGCGTACAGGAATCAGCTGGTCAATGATTCTCTCTCATCATTGATGTTTCTATCTCTCTCCCCCTCTCTCTTTAAAATCAATTAAAAAATATATATATGGTTTTTAAAAAAATATATGTTTTATTGATTTTTTACAGAGAGGAAGAGAGAGGGATAGAGAGTTAGAAACATCGATGAGAGAGAAACATCCATCAGCTGCCTCTTGCACACCCCCTACTGGGGATGTGCCCGCAACCAAGGTACATGCCCTTGACCGGAATCGAACCTGGGACCCTTGAGTCCGCAGGCCGACGCTCTATCCACTGAGCCAAACCGGTTTCGGCTATTTATGTTTTTAAAACTGTAACAACTGCCCCCACTTCTCACTCCCTAAACCCTTTCTCTTTATTTCCCTCCTTAGCACATCACTTTGTGATACACTTAACACTTTCCTCATAGATTTAATTTGGGCATCTTCCCCAATTAAGGTGTCAATTCTTTGTAGTCTTGTTTACCACCTCATCCCATCCATGTCCTCAGGGCCTAGAACAAAAAGCCCAACACATACAAAGTGCTCACTAAATAGTCCAGTAAAGAATAAATGAATGGCATAGCCCCTGTGACCAGGTCAAGTGCCTACCTTTGGAGCTGTTAAATGAGATGAGCTTGGGAGACAACCCCTTATCCCAAGGGTGATACTCACCAGGGGTGAACTCCAGGAGGGAGGTGATGCTGCCAGGCATGGCCTCTGGAAGTGGGGGGCTGTTGGGGTGGGCAGGGGTGTTGAGGGGTTCAGGGGCCAGAAGCCTTGGGATAAAGGTGGAGTTGTGGAGCCTCAAGGAGCTCCTATCTACGGGGCTGGAAGCTGGGAAGCTAGCTGTTGTGACTGTGACATCGGACTGGGTGGCCACAGGTTCCTGGGACCAGACACAAGTAGTGGGTGGCTCCAGTGGGGGTGAGGGCAGTAAGAGTCTGTCACAGACACTTGACAAGGTCTGCTTGAAGCTGGCCCGGGCTTCATGGCTGCCCTGGGAGGGCAGGACAGGCTCTTGGCCCTCACTGTCAGAACTGGTTGCTGCCGTGGTGGTGATGGCCTGAAGCTCCTGGTCCAGGGAGGCCAGCTTCCCCAGAGATGAGGGCCTGCAGAGGGGTCTCCCTCCCTCTTTGTCAACCAAGACAGGGTCCTCACTGTCCTCAAGGGAAATGCTGGGTGACATCTTGACACAGGAACTGGCAGTAGCCTCTATATAGGAACAGGTAGAGGGGGTGTGGAGGCCTGGAGTGGGTAGGGTTGTGGGTGCCAGAGGCTTCCTGTCTGTGGGCAGCGCTGAGGAGGAGGGGACACAGGAAGCTGGGCCTGTGAGGCAGGGGGCTGTAAAGGAAGCAGCCAGTTCACTCTTACATCCAAGCCAAAAAAACTGATAGACAGGGCCCCACCCCAGGAAGCTGCAGGGTCTGAGTGGACTCTCCCCATCCCACCCATGGTTCAGCTGGGCATCCAGGGCCATTTGTAGGAATGGTGACACTCACTCAGTGGGCACCAGGCCTCCAGGTTGTCAAGGGACTCCTTAGCTTTCCTCCCAGAGAGGACCTGCAAGCATAGCCATGAGGTGAGGACAAGGCTTCCCGGCTCCCAGCCCTATGTCCTGAGGAGGTGGCCCAAGTACTCACGTTGGTCCTCCCTGAGAAGGTGTAGCCAGTACCTGGTTCTGCTCTGGCCTGGTTCCCCTGGAGGTCTAGGAGTTTGACCTCCGGGGACTTCACAAGGTGCAGGGGCAGCGGGGAAGGGAAGGTGTGGTTGAGCCTGTGGGGAGGAAACCAGGCAGTTGTGCCTGCCTGGGATGCTCCCGAGGACATAGCCCCATCCTGGAATACAGAAAGCTGGAACGTTCAGCAGTTCACCAGCTCCTACCTGGGTGTCTTCTGGAGACGTGAGAGGAACTGGGCTGAGATGCTCAGCCGGGGATTAAAAAAGTCCTCATCCGAAGAGGCCGTCGCATCTCTTAGGGATCTGTGAAAGAGCTCTGGGGGAAGATGCCAAGGGAGACCTCAGAACCCCTATAGCCAACTAGTCCTAGGTCCAGGCAGACCCACCAAGCACCAGGCAAATCCTCCAAAACCCCCGTCAATAGACCACACAGAGCAACTGGAGCAGGAAGAAGAAACTGCAGCTCAGTGCTTAAGATAAAACATGTGCCCTCCCACTATTCTCATCTTCCCCTGCTAGGGAAAGCCCTCACCCAGAGATGCCCACACAGTGCCTAGGCAGGGCTGAGAGGAGCAGGGCCCTACCCTCAGGGTGGGTGTCAGTAAGCGTCTCAAAGTGGTGGCGGAGAAACCTCTCTTGCTCAGGGGTCTGGGGCAGGGAGCCATTGGATATGCCTGTCAGCTCAGGCCGAGACAACTCTTCTGCAGTTCCTGGGCATTCTGTGAGAGGCACATGGAGCAAGCAGGAGAGAACCTTCAACACTTAGTCATGGCAGACACCCTGACAGACACTTAACAATGGAGAAAGCTGGACTTGCCCAGCACATACCCTCATGCCACCAAGCTGAGAAGGAAAGACTGATGGCTCTGTCTTCTAGGTGAGGCTCAGTGGGCACCAAGTGTAGGGCTGATGTGGGGCCAGAGTTTATGTATCATGACCACCCCCTGAGCAAGATCCATGCACTGCCCTTCCTCATGTCTGGCCCATTTACCTGGTATAGGGGTCACTGTCACGTCAAACCGAGGGTCTGAGTCCAGTTGTAGAGGGGAGGAATGGATGGTGGTGAAGGTACACTCCAAGGAGGCTTCTGAATCCCCTGAATCTAAAGAAGCAGCGGGGGGAAATGGGAGAGTCAGGAGCCCAAAGCCAGGCCCTTTTTGGGTGAGTCAGGTAAGTGGTTCAGTTTCTCTAGATTTTAGTTTCTCCACCTGGAGAATGGGGATGATAATACTCGCCCCCTATTTTTATGGACCAACAAGGTTACACTTGGAGGAGGTGGCAGAGCTGGGCTGCCGTCAGTAGGCAGTTTGGCTCCAGAATCCTCTGGTAACATCAAGGACCATGTCTGTCTTCTACGATAGACTCTTGAATTTCAGGAAGACTAGGCTAAGGTCATCATCAGTGCCCAGAAAGAGGCCTAGATGAACAGACTACAGCAGGGTCCTTGCCAGGTCCCGACTCACCCTCAAGTTTGCTCTGATCCTTCGAGCCCATGGAGGAGACCCTGAGATAGGAGTCACCTTGCTGGTCTCCAGGCTCACTCTCCACTTCTTCTGAGCCGTACTTGCTGCACAGCCAATAGGGGTGGAGCGAGGGAATGATAACATACTATTTAGTAAACAACTGGTCCCTACCCAGAACCCCGAAACATCTGTACCTTGCTCCCCTTGGGAGCACTACTTTGCCTCTCCTCTCTCCTCCAAAGGCTCCCTTCCCCCCCGAGTGCCTTGCACCTCCACCTAGAACCATGGAAACATGCTGCAGGGCTGGGCTTCTACTCCATCTGGGCCACACCCCTTCCTCCCCACTCCCACAGCCTACTGCAAGAGCAGTTCTTCCAGGATGTGCCTATCAGCTGAGGCTTCCTCTCTCCAGCTAAGGCTCCCCTTGTGTGTGAAAGACACCCACCTGTCTGTCCCTGGGACGGTCACCTCTACCTCCAGGGAGCTGATGACATCTCTGGCTTCAGAGCACTCCTTCTGTGGAGGCAGGAAGGAATGATTCCTACAGCCATCTTCCTGGGGACTCTCTGACTGTGGGGTGAAGAGGCACAGCCATCTGAGGCAGCTGTGGCAACCAGGGCCCTTCCAAGTTTCTAAGTGTTACAGTAAAGAAGTTGGGGATAATGGCAGCCCGCACTGTTGGATGCTCACTGTGCACCAGGACCTGGATCAAGCCTTTTGTTCACCATGAGCTCACTATGTATCCAACTGCATTATCATAAGCCCCTTTACAAATAAGGAATAAATATGGCTCTGACTCTCTAAGTGTTTATTTATATGAAGTTCAAAAACAGGCAAACCAGCCCTAGCTTGTTTGGCTCAGTGAATAGAGCCTGAGGACTGAAGGGTCCTGTGTTCAATTCCGGTCAAGGGCACATGCCTGGGTTGCAGGCTCAACCCCCAGTAGGGGGCATGCAGAAGGCAGCCGACCTAAAATTCTCTTTCATCATTGATGTTTTTATCTCTCTCTTCCTCTCCCTTCTCTCTGAAATCAATAAAAATATATATAAAAAACACACAAAACAAACAAAAAACAGACAAACCAGTCCATGGTGAGAGAGGTCAGACTGCTGGTTTCCCTGGGTGGAAGTACTGACTGGGAGGGGCACAGAGGTCTTCCTGGAGGTAGAAATGCTCTATATTTACCTTGGTGGTGCGTATACATAGGTATATACACAGGTAATAATTCATCAAGCTATTTACCTAAGATTTGTGCATAACTGCCTGTATATATTATGCCACAATAAAAAAGAAAACATATAATAGTATAAAGAAGAATTTTATTTGGAAAATAATAAAATAAGAGCTAAAATTGCTTCAGCACCTCTAAGGGGACCCAGGCTCTGTTCTTAGCACTGGATTCCTATAAAAGTCCTCTGAGGGCTATTTTTTTTTTTTAAATTCTCACCCGAGGACATGCTTAGAAAGAGGAAGGAAGAGGGAGAGAGGGAGAGAAAGATAGGTAGATAGATAGAAAGAGAAACATTGATGTGAGAGATTAACATCAATCAGATGCCTTCTGTATGCTCTGCGACTGGGGATCAAACCCACAATCCAGGTGTGTGTCCTGACCAGGAATCGAACAGGCAACGTTTCAAGCACAGGATGATGCCCAACCAATTGAGCCAACCACCCGAGCCAGGCCTCTGAGGGCTATTTTTCAATAACCATTTTAAGAAATATTTTTAGTTACCTTTTTAAAAAAATATCTATATTTTTGAAAACTGAAGCCCAGAGATGCAAGCCCTGCTCTAATTCACACAGCAGGGAAGAGGTAGAGCCGAGCTCCACTTGTTCAAATGCCCCCCCTACTCAGGCACAGGCCTGCTCTTGGGCCCAAACTCTCAATCATCAGAGAGACCCACCTCCTAGATTCCTGGTCTGCCCTAAGAAGTCTCACTGCGCACCAGGCCTGGGCTCACCCTTCTGCCCTCTACCACCTCAGGCAATCCTCTCAGGCCCCTGAAGTGGTACAGTTAGGCCTGTTTTCAAAATGAGAGCACTGAGGCCCCAAGTCCTGAGCAGACAGTTGTGGAGCTGGGCAGTCCTTACCTCACTCAGCAGGTCTGCCAGGCGCTGTGGCTTCACTATATCCAGAATGGAGTCCTCCAGGCTGTCGGACTTCAAGGGGGTAAAGCAGCAATCCAGGTCACGGACATCCAGGATGGTCTTGAGGGGCTCCTGGTCAGCCCGCTCTGCCCAGCGGCCATGTGGCTGGTAGCTGTGCTTGGTGTAGAAGGCTGAGCCATCCACCATATCATCATCTCCAAGCTGAGGATGATGAGATGGTCAGGCAGCCAGCTAAATGATCACGAACTCCAATAAGGGCCAGGGACTGCACAAACCTCATCGAATCTCTTGGTTTTAAACACTACTCAGAAATAAGTTCCAGACACCTATCTCCAGCCTGAACCTTGCTCTGAAACTTCAGAAGTATCCATTCAACTGCCCTACAGCTCCAATGGATATTAAGTGGATATTTCAAAGCAAACACATTGAAAACTGATCTTCCCCTCAAAACCTGCTTTCCTAAAGCCTTCCCCATCTCAGCTATTCTTTCCAGTTGCTCAGGCCCCAAACAATGAAGGTCTTCCTTCATTCCTCTCTTATTCTGTCTCTCATGCTCCACATTGTATTTCTTCAGCAAAATCTGTCAGCTTTGTCATTCAAACACATCCAAGATACAGCTACTTCCCCTCCTACCCTGGTCCAGCCAACTGATGCCTGCTACCAAGACTGTTGCTTGAGACAGTGGAGGGTGGGTGTTTGAGAACTCAGGCCACCTAGCATCAATTCCATGTCCTCTATTCCTAGCTGTGTGACCTTGGACAAGTTACTTAACCTCTTTGGGGCTCAATTTTCCTATTGTGAAATGGGATATGAAAAGCCCCTTTCTCAATGAGAATTAAATGAGGTAATGCATGTAAAAGACTTAGAACAAAGCTTGCACAAAGCAAATGTACAGTGATTATTTGTTGCATGTAATTCCAATTGTAGTCCTATATAATAAAAGCCCAGCGACCAAAACCGGAGACCAGAACAACTGCGGCCCCTCGCCCCAGCAAGCCCCGCCCCCCAGTGGGGATCCCCACTCTATGCCCACCAGGGCAGGCTGGCCGGCTCCCACCCATGCACCGGGCCTCCATTCTATATAATAAAAGGGTAATATGCAAATTGACCCTAATGGCAGAACAACCACTTGACCAGTCACTATAAGGCGCACTGACCACATCTTGGCAGGCTCTGATTGCCAAATGGCAAACAGGGAACTGGGGGTGGTTGGTGGGAGACACGGGAGGCACCAGGCCAAGGCCCCCCACCCTGCTGGTCACCCCCCACACAGAGGGTGACCCGCGGTGGGGGTGGGGCCGGCAAGTGAGCAGGAATGGCCAACCTCTTGGTCCCTTCCCCTGGCCAGCAGGCTCTGATCACCTGATGGCAAATGGGGAATTGGGTGGTGGGTGGTGGCAGAAGGGCAGGGCCGGCTGCGGGCAGCCGGGGAAGATGGCCCTGATCACAGGCCAGGCCTAGGAACCGTACCCACGCACGAATTTCATGCGCTGGGCCTCTAATATACACTAATAAGGGGAAGCTTGGGGGCCTGAGAGAGCATGGCCAGATGCCCTGACCTGGTCTGCAGGGAAGGGGATTGCAGGAGGTATTTCCCTGCAAGGCTTTGATCTGAGGCCTGATATTGTTCCTAAAATAAACCCTCCAACCTAGGGTTTAAGATTCTGCTCCCAGCTTCTATACCACCAGCTCCTAGCCTGCTCCTCCTCCAAGATAACAATCATCCATTCAATCCTAATATTATTTTCTTTCTCAAATTTTTTCCCTTCATAGACTTACCAGCTCCAAAAATAGTTTACTGTGGATATTGTCCATCTCCTATGTAAGAAAATGAACTTGTGAAGGCAGAGATTTGTCTGCCTTGTTCATTGCTGTGTCTGATGGCCATTACAATGCCTAGCAGAGGGTAAGGTGCTCAGTAAATACATGTTGCATGAATGAAGGGCTATCTAAGCTGAGACTAGAAGGGTGATGGGATTCTCCAGGGGAGAGAGATATGGAGAGGAAAAATAAACAAGGACATGGAGGAGGATACCCCTACTTGGCCAGTTCCCAGGTACCACAGTCTCCAAGCAGACTTACCAGCCGCTTTGCCCAGAGTGGCAGCTTGCCATTGGTCAGCAGGCACTGAGGATCTGAAGAGACACATAGAATCCATGAAAAGGGAATAAATAACCCAACAACCAAATGGGCAACATACATAAACAGGCAATTCTCCAAGCAGACAATATAGAACCCACAGACATATCAAAAGATGCTCAACCTCACTAACTGTCAGGGAAATGCACATTTACACAATGGGATATAATGTTTTACCCATAAGATTTGACCAAAATTAAAATGCTTCGTACTACGAAATGCTGGCAAAAACATGGGGGAAGGAAGAGGGAGCATGGGTGAGGCAGTAAGTGGATTTGGAGGGCCCTGTTCTCTTTTAAGAGAAAAAATATACTACCCCCGGGCCTAGCATTGCCAGTCCTCAGCCTTTGTCCTGGGGAAACACTCTCACACATGCCTGAGGAGGACTAGCAGTGGTCAGCATAGTCTCCTTCACAACAGTATAAAGTTAGAAAAAACCTAAATGCCTATCCAGAGGGAGTAACTTAAAATACCCTACTATGGTGCTGGTTAAATGAGGGAAGTCTCTGCTTTGTATCCACTAACATACAGGTAGATGGAAAAAGATACAGAAGAATATTGAGAGGAAAAAGATACAGAACAATATTGTAGTATAATACAATTTGTGGACATAAATATGTGTTTCCTTTGGATATGGATATTAATGTTCATGAAAAGGCCTATGAGTCACACCTGGAGAGGACACTGGATCGGGAGTGAGGGTGGGTGATGAAGAAAATTAACTTATCCTGATTTCCCCCAAAGCTGAATTCTCATGATGCTGTGGCCTGCCAATCAGCCATCAGCTGGCCTGTGCCTGTTGGCCCCTTGTTGCTGGAGCCCAGCACTCACATTAAAAGCATCTAGTGCTAATCACTACTCCCAGCCTCTCTCATAGCTGGAGCAATCATGCCAGAGGGACCTAAGAGAAGTCTGTCAGGGCTTCTAGGAAAAGGTTCCTTTCTAAAAGATTCTGGGAGGAAATGTCCTATTCAAACATGCTTCTGATGCCTGGAACTTAAGCAACCATCTTACAACCATGAGGCCTACGTCAAGGCAATATGCAGAGGAGCAGAAATTTAGAGGGCCTGGCCTTTTGTAAAGACTTTAAGCTACTGCTCTCCCTTTTGCTTGAACTACAAAATCTGTTCTGTCTTCTGGTTAACGTGCACTGCTTCTTCTGGGACATCATCTTTACACTCCTCCCAGGAAAGGAAGAGTCTACCTGATGGCAAAGCCAATATGGAGAAAAGTAGATCCAAGAGACAGAGAAAAATACATTCCTTCAACATCACCTGACTACTTGGATCCAGCTATGCCGAAGCCAATCCTCTTACATTTTCAGGTACATGAATCAATAAATTCTTTTTCCAGCTTAAGCCAATGAGAGTCTGGTGCTATTACACTGAGAGAGTCCCGACTGAAATATGATTATTGAACTTTAATATGTGCCAGGCATGAAAGCAAAGCTGTGGGTGAAACCTAGCAATGACCCCTACACTGACAGAGGTCAAAAGAGGGCTCCTTTGGATGGGCCCCTTTCCCAACCTGGATCCAAGCTCTCTTTGGATGGTGTCTTCAGTAATTCTTCAGGTTCACACTCTCCCTCCAGCTCATCCTCCGTCTGCTCTCCAGATCTTAGAGAGCAAATCTCGCTGGGCATGGACGCATATGTCTCCTGCCTGGAACCAGGAGTGAGGAAGTCAAGGAGAGAAATAGATAAGCAGGGTGCTAGAGGGACCTGCCTAGGGCCAGGGCCCTGTGCTAGGTTCCAAATGAACATATTACTAACTTCAAGATGGTGCTGGGAGGTCTCACTTCTCTGCTAGAAACATATCACCATAATAAATGAGATATGAGAAAGTCTGGGTTCAAAAAATAAGACAAACGCTCCAAGGGCCACCCACAGCAATGGGACCTTTGAAAAGCAAAGCAGATAGTGGGGCTCAAGGATTGAGCTGTGGGTTCTGTTTTGGGAAGTAGGGGATGGCAATGAGATTTTTAGCTCCTTTGGAGTACAGGAGACTAAAACATGCTTGACACGAGGTGGGCACTGGTGCCAGGACCTGCTCCAGCCCCAGAGTAGGGTGTGAGACTCAAAACCAGGAGCCAAAGGTAGCTGCTCTCTCCCTAGGTGCCTATATCTACATGCCTCCCAAACCACTGCAGGATAGGCAGCACATATCAAGGGCTGGTCCCCACAGGGAGGCAATGACAAAGCCTCAAGACAGAGAGATGGGGACAGCTCCAGGAGCAGGAGGAAAAAAATCCCACAATCTCACAATAAAACTGAGACCTCCAACCCAAAATCCTAAATAAAAAACTAGAGCATGAATTCACTCCAAATGAAAGTGGTCTTTCAGCATAAAAACTTCAAATAGAAGATATCTCAACACCACTGGACCCCTTCCTGACCTTCCTCCCTACTCCTGGGGCTTCCCCATCAGAGTGCTCTCAGGCTCTCCAGGTACTTTGCTTTTCCCCTCCAAACCCTTCTCATATGTGTTATCACAACTCTGTGTTCAAAGCCCATCTTCCACCCTAGACTGCGAGAGCACAGAAGGCAGGGCCCAGGGCTGCCTTGGCTGTGGCTGTGTCCTCAGCATCGTCATCGTGGGGCCCAGGGCAGGAACATATTCCTCTGAGGGCGGACAGATGGGGTATGTACAGGTGGCTGCCAGGACCTGGGGTGGCTTCTCCATTTCCCATCCTTTGTATTCTGCTGCTCCAGATGGTCAATTTCCAGCAAGTGCTGCTTCATGCAATTGGTAATCTCTGGGCCCAGGTGCCAGATGAACACACAGCTGTAGAGGCCAAAGAGAGATGTGGAGGGGGAGGAACAATGACTATGGATGCAATCTAACTCTGAAGCCACCTGAGTCATCACAGCCAAGACCGCATTTCCTGGCACCTCCCAGAAAACACAGCGCATCAGCTTAGTGCAGGGGCTGCAGACCATGTCAGGTCCACACCCTGGGTAGGCTCCAGGACAGCTAACCAGGGCCTGTTCTGAAGTCTTCCAGACCAACGAAGGGGGCTGTGAGAAAGCATTGTAGCAAATTGAAGGGAGTGACAAAAGGGACTTCCTTGAGTAA
Organism: Eptesicus fuscus; assembly: GCF_027574615.1. Classification (NCBI taxonomy): domain Eukaryota; kingdom Metazoa; phylum Chordata; class Mammalia; order Chiroptera; family Vespertilionidae; genus Eptesicus; species Eptesicus fuscus. The sequence continues at coordinate 19,969,385 of NC_072493.1, forward strand.
CAACATTGTGATAAGAAGTTCATTATTATTTATTATATTTACTATAAATTAGTATATATATCATTTACATAAGGAAATATATCAGAATGACATATATGATCATCGCATTTGATTTTCACCATATAATTTTCAAGGTAGATGGTATCAGCTCTCTTACAAAGGAGCAAACTGAGGCTGAGAGAGGGAAATGACCTGCTCAAGGTCACAAGTAAATAAGTAGCAGATATGGGATTTGAACTCAGGACTGGGTGTGACACCAAGGTGCACGCTGATCAAGGAGAGAGAAAGCTGGAATTCTCCGAAGAGCTCTCTGCACAGGCAGGTTGTGAGCCTGGTGTTCCCAGTCTCTGAGCCCCTGCTCTCCCCGCAGTGTAGGTCCCACCTGTTCCTAAGGGGAGGCCAGCCAGGGCAGCCTCGAGGCCTTTCCCACCTGTCTCCAGATACTGTAATCAAGTGACGACAGTCATAGGTGAACTTCATGCCGGTGACAATTTCTAGAAACAGAGCAGAGAAGCTGCATTGACCTTCTGAGTCAGAAGGCTATGTGGGGGCAGGTGGGGAGATGTCCCAAGTAGGGAGGCACACCCACCAGAATGGCCAAACATCTTGGCAATGCACTCGCCCGAGTAAAAGTCTATCACCGAGATGCTTTTGTCAGAGCAGCTTGTGGCCAGGAAGGTGCCAGAGGGGTCCACGTGGACCTGCCAAGAGGATGCAAGTGATGCTTCATGCTGCCTGCTTCTCACCCCCCCCCAAGCCCCCACTGATTGAGGACCACCCTCGTGCTGAACACTTGGCACTTGGACTCACCCCAGATAGCCCTCACGACACACACCCTGGTTCGGTAAGAACTCCTGTTCCCATTTCACAGGTAAAGAAATCAACAACCACAACAATGGTACTGATGGCAGCCAGGCCCTGTGCTTAGCACTATACCAGTGTGAATTATTTCCTCCACAGAACAACCCTGTGACAGAAGCTCTCTGTATCTGTATTTTACAGATGATGAGCCAGACTGGAAAGATAACACTTGCCCAAGGTTACAATCAGCCTGAACTCTTACCCAGTTCAGAGGCTCTGAGAAGGTCCTTGCCTTGGCCTGGTAACACAGGCAGGGGATAAGCCTGGCAAGAGAGCCCAGGTCTCTAAATCTTCCCACCACATTCTGTTGCCCTCAAAACGGAAACCACTTAAAATGGCTCCACTTGGGAAAGGGCTCAGTAAACAAAGGTGAAGCAGTGTGGGCTACCCCTTGGCTCTCAGCCAGACCAGAGCGGGTAGTTGGCCAGCAAGTGATCCTTTGACCAGAATAGCAGATACAAAGGGGAACCTTGTGTGTGAGGTCCGTTATAGTTTTCACCCTGGGGGTTGTGGCTCCTCACCTTCAGCAGAGACCCTTCATCACCCTGGGAGCCCTTGTAGCATTTCTTCTGCTTTCCATTCATGGTGTTGTAGACTCTGGGGAGGTGGTTGCAGAATATGGCCAACATGGACCTGCCCACCCGCCCCCTCCTTTCTCTGGAAGCCCACTGCCACTGCTCATCCCCCATTCAATGCCTGGACTGAAATTCCATCTCAGGCTAAAGTCATGGAAATTACTTATTAGGGTGTCTGTTGAGTTAATGCCTGTCTCCCTGCCAGAGAGCAAGCTTGAGTGCCTAGCACTCAATTTGAATGAGCAAATGAAGGTGAGAACCTCTTTGTGCACGCTATGCCCTCTGCACACTCTCTTCTCCCCTCCTTGGCTCAGTCCTCTAGGTCCTTCAGTCTCAGTTCAGACATTCCTTCCATCAGGCCCTGCTTGACTCCCAGGTGGGTTCAGGGATCTCTCCAGAGCCCAACCCCTTGATTTCCCCTATCCCAGCCCTGACCACTCCATGCTGTCGCTGCCTGGTGAAGTGTCCACTTCTCCTCCACAGGACTGTGAGCTTTGTAAAGGCAGAGCCTGGAGCTTCCCTGCTCTCTGCTGCTACTGTCTATCCCAGACAAGTGCTCAGGGAATATAGGTGAAAGAATAAGTTTATGAGCCATATCAGCACCTCTCAGTCACCCCACATAGGCTTCTGGAGAGCCTGAAGGAACCCTCTGCTAATCTGGAGGCTATGCCTAGGTGAACCCGGCTCCTAAGAAACACCTGCTGGCTCCCTCTACCCACTCAGCTTCTCAGGGACCAGATGAGCAGGTGAAGGAGAGCAGATAGCTCAGGAGAAAACAGACTTAACTAGGTCCCATACAGGCCCCACTTACCAAGCAGCCAAGGCCAGGCTGAGGAAGAGCCCAGGGCAGTTCCTTACCTCACATTGCGGTCCTGGCAGGCCACGGCCACGTACTTCTGGGTGATGTCAATATCCATGTCATACAAGGTGGTCTTCTCTGCCACATGGTGGGTACGGACAAAGTGGAGCCCATCGGAGCCCTGGCAGGGCAGGCAGGGCCTTCAACGGACAACTCTGACAAGCCCCCAAACCCCAGCCCCCAAGAAGGCCACCTCACTCTACCCGCTGGGCACTGCGAAAGTAGATGCTCTTGTCGGCCCCACAGCTGATCATTTGGATGTCTCTGTTGCCTGGAAGAGGAGGAGGTGGTGTATTAGGTCATCACGGGGCCTAACTGGGGCTAGGACCCTAGCTACAGAAATCCATTGCAAGAGAATTCTGCTAGGAGTTAGGGAGGGCTTTCCAGCGGTGAGGTGGGTGCTAGGTGCAGACAGGAGTCTATAAGATGTGAGCGGTGTGTGTGAGGGGGTACAGATGGAGCAGTTGCAAGGGAGGCCCCTGTTGAACAAGGACACCTAGGGAAACAAAAGCCAGGGACACAGAAGGGGCACCATGTCTAAGACAGGTAGACTACGGGGAGGCTCATGCCATCAAGAACTATCAGAACATCCCCACATACTTCAGGCCAGGCCCCATGCCACGTTGGCTTCCCTCTTCCTGACTGCTCACTAGCCACTCATATACAAATGGGACCCAGGATCTGAGTCACATAGTCCTTGTCCCAGGGTGCACAGAGAGGCAGGACAGGACCAGGACTGAAGCCTGGCATTCTCTGATTAAATGCTGTGCTCTGAACCCTGCTTCCTCTCCAAACCTCAGCTTCCTATCTGTATAATGGGCCTATAATGGCCCCTGCCCTAAGAAATTGTGTGAAACCTTTGGAACAGTAGCTGCACTTTTATCATTGTTCTTCCTCTATTAAAAAATATTTATTTTTATTGATTTCAGAGAAGGGAAAAATAGAAACATGATGAGAGAGAATCACTGATCAGCTGCTCCTGCACGCCTCCTACTGGGGATCAAGCCTGCAACCCGGGCATGTAACCCATCTGGGAATTGAACCATGACCTCCTGGTTCATAGGTTGACACTTAACCACTGTGTCATACTGCCTGGGCTATTATTCTTTCTTTATAGAATAAGAATAACAGCACAAATACCTCACAGAGTTGTGGTGAAATGAAAAGACAAAATAAATACTTAGAAGCCTGGTACAACAGATGCTGCTCCTTCATGACAAGACATTTGAGAGAGCCCAGGACTGACATACAAGTTAAGATCTTACTCAAGCAGGAGTCACTGGCTCACAGAAGGGAGCGAGCCATTTGTAGGAGGGAGTGTGACATGGGAAGGACCCAGAGAGGGCCTGCACATTACTGTTAATGTTCTGCTTTTTAACCTGGGATGGTAGATCCAAACATTTAGCAATGCTAGGACCAAGAACAATCAGAACAATCGCTGGCTACAAAAAATTGATGTATGTATTCTAGTTCATACCTACGGACTATGAACCTTGATGTGGATGTTCACTGTATTACAGTGATGTGCCACTTAATGATAGGGATATATTCCGCGAAATGTGTTGTCAGGTGACTCTGTCATTGTGATAACATCACAGAGAGCACTTAGATGATATAGCCTATTACATGGCTAGACTGTATGGGATAGCCCATTGCTCCTAGACTATAAGCCTGTACAGCATGTTACTGCACAAAACAACACAAAATTAAATCAAGCATTAGAGAAAATGGTAAGATCAAGAGACTCAGACAAGATGTATAAGGCTGCTGCCAGTGTAACATGGCATACTGTTTTATAGCAAACTTTGTTTTGTAAGTATAGAGTACATGCTAAAATAACTTAAAGTATAGTAAATACACAAACCAGTAACTTAGGTGTTTATTATTATTATTAGTATTAGTATTATTATGTACTACATGTAATTGTATGTGCTATACTTTTATATGAAGGGCAGCTAAGATTTGTTTACATCAGCATCACCACAAACACGTGAGTACTATGATCTGTGTTGCATTGTGATATTACAATGGCTACGATGTCACTAGGCTATAGGAATTTTTCAGTTCATTATGTTATGGAACCACCTTCATATAGGCAGACTGATATTGATCGAAATGTCATGTGGCACATTTTATATTCTGTAAACTATATGTACTGTCTTCTACTTGTATGGACACGCTTCACAGGAAAGAGTTAGAAGACTGAGTCCTTCTTTAGCAGGGTAGTTTCACACAGGTTCGGACTGACTGGTGCCCAGTTTATACTGACTATCGTCAATGTTGTGGGCATAACCAGTGAGCCAGCCTGGGGCACTTAGGAGCTGGATTTAGGAGCTTCATCCTCTCAGACTGGCTGGGGCTCTAATGAAGGCCCATCTTTCAGAAGGTGGCCTAAAGGACCAACTCCTGGCCCAATTATCATCTTTCTTGGATCTAGCCCATTCATTAAAGGTGAGGTCAGTGCCCTGGCTGGGTAGCTCAGTTGTTAGAGAGTCATCTAACGGGGTTGTGGGTTTGATCCCCGTCAGGGCACATACAGGAATGAACCAATGAATGTATAGGTAAGTGAGACAGCCGATCTCTCTCTATATATATTTCTCTCTTTCTCTTCCTCCCTCTCTTTTTCCCTCCCTCCCTCCCTCTCTCTTCTCTCTCTCAAATCAATCAATAAATTAATTTTTTAAAAAATATATTTTATTGATTTTTTACAGAGAGGAAGGGAGAGGGATAGAAAGCTAGAAACATCGATGAGAGAGAGAAACATCGATCAGCTGCCTCCTGCACACCCCCCACTGGGGATGTGCCCGCAACCAAGGTACATGCCCTTGACCGGAATCGAACCTGAGATCTTTCAGTCCGCAGGCCGACGCTCTATCCACTGAGCCAAACAGGTTTTGGCAATAAATTAATTTTTAAAAAAGGCGAGGGGCCAAACTGCCAGATTTGCTGATTTATTTTAACTACTTCTAGTCAATGGAAAGAGCAGGGTGTCTGAGAAAGATGTCTGAGAAGTTTTAGTGAGGTCTTCATCAAGACACATAAAACATAGTTAACTTGTTTTTGTTCAGCATCCTATCGCCTTTGCTAGAGAGAGGTAGGGCAAGAAGTGGACAGGACCAAGGGACATTAATACATTCTCAGTCACAAAATTATATTGTAAATAATATTTCATAGTCAAGAACTAGACTAGATGAATGCATTCTCCCATGAATACATACTTCTTAAATAGAGCTTTGAACATGTTCTTAGGTTCTGATCACTTACACCCCACAGGGCCTGCCTCCCCTCCCCTTGGAACTCCTGAGGGACAGGGATCTCTATACTGAATCTTTTCAGTGTTGGAAGAATCCCTTTGATTTCCTGATTGAGCATGGGCTTTGGAAAAGGGTAGCCATAGGCAAGATCCTAGGCCTGCACCTACTAGCTGTGTGCCTCTGGCTGTAAAATGGGTTAAGGCAGGGGATACTACTGGATGGCACAAGGATAATCCCCAGCAAAGAATTAGCCTCCAGCAATTGTCACTGTTACTTCTTTTCCAGTCAATGTCACCAGTGCTCATCCTGTCCTCTCAGAGGACTGGCACCCTGATTTCTCTTTGGGGACCAGCACTCATCTAATACCAGTCCTCCAGGATCAGGAGCGGAGGCAGGCGGAGGCTGGGCACACGAGCGCGACCTGGCCAAAGAGAAACCTCTAAAGCCCTGGCACCAATAGCTGTTCTATAAAGGGCAGGTGCCTCAAACCAGCAAAAGGGAAGTCAGTTCCAATTTCTGCCAAAATGGATAGGAAGGTGGGAGATCTCTCTCCAGTGGCCCAGTGACAACCAAGATCCTGCCCTCCAGAGAAAGGCATAGCTATCAGAGGAAGAGAGTCCTAATAATTTAATTTTTTAAAATTCAACCTTTGGATCCACGTGTGCCTGAATCTAGAGCTTGTTTCTCCCTTTTTTGAGGTCTAAGCTGAAGAGAGTTTTTGCTGTTACTTGCAGCCAAAGGAACCCATTAAATGAGGTGGTGGAAGTGGGAGGGAAGGGACTCACCTGCAAATTTGATGGCCGTGATGGAGGAGGAGTGGTCATCCAGGGTCTGCTCCAGCTTGTAGTTCTTCTCCACGTTCAGCACGTGGATCAGTCGGTCCCGACTGGCCGAGGCAAGCAAGGTCAGCCCTGTGAGTGGAGAGGGTGGCCCTGGGTTCCCCGGAGATACTTAATGCCTTGGCCTCCTAGAGAGCAGCACGGCCGAACTTTCCAGGTCTTTGGTTCCATAATTGCTGCTAACTTGCTCCAAACCCAGAAAGGGAACACTCCCTCAGCTCCATGCAATCTTTCCCCGGTCCCCCCAAATCCTGGCATTTCACATCCCATTAATCCAGGCATTAATCCAGGGAGGATTAATCTTCATGTAAACATGGATGCTCCTTCACTTGTGCCACAGCAGACATTCTAGAAGAGCCCAGCACTCCCTCCACTCCTTGGCATGCCAGGTGAAGCCCTATTAACTTCTCAGCTTCCCCAAAACACTTCCCCTTCACTCTCTGAGCTCTGACTGCATGGGCCTTGTCCAGGCCCTATTGACTACCTATCCACTGCCACACTTCCTTCTATCATTAGGCCTTCCCTGCTGGCCCCTTTACTTATTTATTTATTTTTAAATACAGTTTTTTATTGATTTCAGAGAGGAAGGGAGACAGAGAGAGAAATAGAAACATCAATGATGAGAGAGTCATTGATCAGCTGCCTCCTGCATGCCCCACACTGTGGATTGAGCCCGCAACTCAGGCATGTGCCCTGACTGGAAATCGAACCATGACCTCTTGGTTCATAGGTCGACGCTCAACCACTGAGCCACACCGGCTAGGCCCTCCTGGCCCCTTTAGACAGTGCCTGCACTGGTCACCTGGTACATCTGAGGTGTAACATATGACTAGAGGTGGAAGGGAACTCAGGAAAGGTAAACTGAATAGAGAGAGATTCAGAGAAAGTTTAGTGGGATAGAGGGTGCCAGGGAAGGAAGAAGGAAAGAAGAGCATGGGAAAATCATTAACATATGAGGATATACCTCTGCCTAAGTTACATTCCTACCAAGAATGTATCATCAAAATCAAATTATGAGGAAAACAGACAAACCCAAATTGAAGGAAACTCTACAAAATGACTGGTCTAGCCCTGGCTGTGTTTCTCAGTGGCTAGAGTGCTGGCCCACACACCGAAGGGTCGCGGGATCAATTCCCGGTCAAGGGCACACACCTCGATTGCAGGTTCAATCCCGGCAACCAATCAATGTGTCTCTCTTATATCAACGTTTCTCTCTCCTCTCTCTCTTTTCTCTCTCTCTCTCTCCTCCCACCCTCCCTCCCTTTTTCTCTCATGTGAACCTGGACTGGAAAAACAAAGGTGCTAAAACAACAATATTGGGACACCTGGCAAAATGTGAATAAGGACCATAAGACAGATGACAATACAGCATCAAAATGAAACTCCCACATTTGATAAGCCCTGTGGTCATATAAATGGATGTCCTCATTCCTAGGAAATGCTCACAGAAGCATTTAAAGGTGAATGGGCAACATACCTACAATTTACTCAAATAGTTTAATAAAAGAAAAAAAAGAGAATGTATATGCTATTATTTTATTACATGTGTGTATATATACACACAAACACAGAGAGAAATGGAGAAAGGGGAAGCAGATAAAGTCATTATACAGTCACAGGGTCAACAGAATGTAAAAAAAAAAAAACGTGGAGAATCTGAGTAAAGAGCATGTGGGTATTCATTATAATATTCTTGTAATTTTTCTGTAGGCATTAAACTTTTTCAAAATAGCATGTTTAACTATCAATCTATCTTCATTATCAGAGGATGAACTTATTAATACATTCGGCATTCACCTCTTCAGCCTGAGTACTGATCGGGGCACTGGGCACCAGGGTAAGCTAGTCAAGTCCAATCCTGCCTGCCAGTGTCTTGCTTTCTGGAGTCCTAGTCTTCTTGGTCCCAGGGCCTAGGACAGGGGCCCTTATTAAACACAGGACTTCCAGCTGTCATTCAGAGTCCTACCAGATATCAACTACCCCTCTATGTGGTTCTGCCAGGGGGGCCACTCCCCTGCCTTCCCCCTGCCACCCTGCCATGGGCTCACCAGTCTCAGGCTTGGAGTATTCCAGGCATAGCACCTCAGCATCATGGGCTTCCATCTTGACCAGCTCATCCATGAAATGCAGCTCATGGATCCTGGGAGACATGCACTGACTGCTATACCCTTCTTGGAGGGCCCTCCCACCTCTGCTCCCACCCCACACACTCTGCCATTGCCAGGCAGGTGACATGGAGAACTAGTTTAGAGATGCCCAACCACTGTTATCACCTAGAAACATGCCATTTTAAAGGAAGCAGTGTCAAATGTGGGAGTATCACAGTGAGCACCCAGCCCTTTGTGGTTCCATGGGCCAGATCTAGGACAGTCCTCTGAGGAAAACAAGGGTTAGGGCAGAGCTGTATCAGAGGTGACCCCAGCGGAAAGGGGGAGCAGGGGTCAGAGGTCATATTCAAGGCTAGAACCTATAGGGGGAACATTTGATTCCAATCTGTCATCCTTAAAGAGTCTTAAATCTAGACTTTCTTCATTCTCTCCAAGTGAAATAAAACAATCAAGAGGTCATCCAGAGTTGAAATAAGAGACAATCATCCCAATTTCTCTCTCTCTACCTATGTAATCTTAGCCTAGCCACTTGGCCTCTCTTAACTCAGTAAACCTATCTGAAAATGGTGTTGATAGCAGCACTTACATCGAGGGTCAATGAGAATACTAAATTGGTCGTTACACACAGTAACAGGCCAGTGGCCAGCCCGGGGGAAGAGTGCTATGCCCACGTAGCTCTTGTTACTATTTTTGTCATTCATGGCAGACAGAAGCCTACTGATATATTCCGTTTGCCTCATGTGGTGATTGATATCAAAACAGTTGCCAGCATTTAAAGAAATAATATAATTTTCACAGAAAAAATCCTGCACTTTCTGTTCTTATTGGACAATGAAAACACGACAGCTTAGAGGACATGTCTCCAGTTCCCCTGGTCCCTTCCATCCCTCGACAGTCCCAGTACCCATATGGTCACAGCTGTCATTCATCAATTTAAACCTGGTCCCTTTAACAGGGCTCATAAGCCATCAGCACCTGTTGAGCCAGTACCATCTTGAAAAACCTCTGCAGTGCGGTCCCAGTAGTTACTTTAATCTCAGTCCTTTTGGAAGACACTTCTTTGCATAAGTTCCAAGGGGTGGCTGGTAACAGAATGGCTACTCAAAGCCCCTCATTCCCAATGAGTAGCTGAAGGTGCAAAGGTCAGGGTTCCTCCCACCACCCCGAGTACCTGAGCCTGAACTGGGAAGTGTACACTGGACACCCACAAGGGCCCACTTGCCTCAGATTTCCACTTCGGTCACCTGAAGCCAAGTGTTGGCCATCAGGACTGACTTGCATGACTCGTACCCCGGCTTTCACGTCCATAGGTGTCCCATTCTCACTACCCCGGTCTGGGAAGTGTGACATGTCCTGAAGGTGCTGAATGTCATTCTCTACATACACTACCTTCAGTAGGGTCTGCAGGAAGGAGAGGGCTGAAGTCAGTACTGTGAGATGGTCTGAAGCACCTCTGAAATTTTGTATCCCAAGGGCCAGTCTCCCATTCTTCATTAGTAAACAGAACTCTAATTTTGACATGGGAGGTTCACTACTCAGAATAATAACTATGTTTCCCAGCCTCCCTTGCAGCTAGATGAGGTTCTGTGAATAAATTCTGGTCAATGAGATGTAAAGCAAGCGAGAACCCTTCTGCTTCTTTCTTGCTGCCTGAAACTCACTGATATAATGACTGGAACTTTAGCAGCCATTTTGGATGATAAAGAGCAGAGTAAGAACTAGAAGGCTCTTGGATTGCTGAGGGCTTCTTGCAGCTGCCATAACAGACTATGATTACCTCTAGACTATTTTTATGAGTCAGAAAACAAAAAATTTACCTCTTGTTTTGGGATTTCCTACTGTATACAGCCAAATATAATATGTATATCACAGGTGCAGAAGAGAAGATGGTATAGCATTGGGGTGGAGGGTCAAGGGAGTAGTAAAGGAATTCCTGCTATACATTCCCTACATTAATGACCTTTTTAAATATATATATATATATATATTATATGTATATTTATAATATATTTTATTTATTGATTTTTAACAGAGAGGAAGAGAGAGGGATAGAGTTAGAAACATCGATGATGAGAGAAACATTGATCAGCTGTCTCCTGCACACCTCCTACTAGGATATGCCCGCAATCAAGGTACATGCCCTTGACCAGAATCGAACGTGGGACCTTTCAGTCTGCAGGCCGATGCTCTATCCACTGAGCCAAACTGGTTAGGGCATTAATGGCCTTTTTTGTCCCAGCCCCACTAACTTCTCACCAATCTCTTTCCCACCTCAGGGCCTTTGCACAAGCTGTTCCTTTGGCATGGGGCGCTTTCCCCTCCCCTCTTCACTCCCCCCAGTCCTCCATATCTCAGTGTACTTATCTTTTCCTCCAGGAAGCTGACCCTTATGCCACAAATAAGATCAGATGACTCTGTTATATATCCCACTAGCACTATGTAATTTTCTTTCATGGTGCTTACCACGCTTATGATTATATCACAATTTGTACAGTTATTAGTTCACTCTCTGCCTCCCCCCACTAGACTGTGGGTGCCATCAGTACAGAAGGGTCTATTCTTAGTGACTGATGTGTCTCCAGCATGTAGCATAGCACAGACCTTAATAAGTATCTGCAGAATAAACAAATGCATGATTCAGGTCTCAGTTCCTCAGAGAAGCTCCCTTAGTGACCTAGCAATACCAAACATTTCTTCAGCAAAGTGTTTTCTCCCCAGCCTCACCTCACGGCTCTCTGTGGTGTCCTGCCAGCACCCCCACCCATGGCCTTACTGCATGGCAGCTAGTTGACAGGCTTGGTTGATGGACCTAAGAGCTTTCCTAAGGAGCTCAACTGAAGACTTAGGGAGCAATTTCTCTTCTGTTGAGTATGTCAGGTTGCCTGGAATGGCTGTGTAGACACACCTGGAAAGCAGCCGCTCACTGGCAGAGAGAGAGCTATGCTACTCAGAAAGAAAGAGAGGGAGAGAGAAACAAAAAAGTAACCTGCCTTGGTTTCTGGTTCCTGCCCAAAGTGCAGTCTAATAGCAAGATCCTATAAAACGTCCTCCTGCCTCAATGTCCTAGCTTAAAGCAGGTCTTTGTTCTTCCTAAAAGATGGTTCACCTTGAAGTCACTCACATTACTGAAGATGTTTTTCTGCCAGGGAGAGTCAGGGCTGCTATTTATGTTCCAGAAGCGAATGGTGTTGTCTGAGGAACAAGTCAGAAAAGATCCAGTTGGCAGACAAGCTCTCTGATCTTCAAACTCAGGATACACCTACAGTTCCCAAATAACAAGACAAAGGGCAATTCATTACAACCACTTCAATGACAGCACTATGATATACTGTTGCATTTTGGTGGGAAAAAAGTAAGTTGCAGAGCCCTAGCCAGTGTGGCTCCATGGCTGGGGCGTTGGCCCACACACCAAAGGGTCACGAGTTTGATTCCAGGTCAAGGGCACGTCGTATCTGGGTTGCGGGCTCACTTCCCACTCCTGTTCGGGGTATCTTTGGGAGGCAACCAGTCGATGTGTCTTCCTCACACATCATCAGAGTGAAGGTGGTGCTGGCAGCCAGGGGAAAGAAGGCCCATTCTTGCATGAATTTTCACGCATCGGGCCTCTAGTCTACATATATAAAAGCCTAAGCGACCATTTGACGGGTAGCAATGATGCAATGACCACCAGGGGGCAGATGCTCCAACCGGTAGCTATGATATGCACCGACCACCAGGGGGCAGACGCTCAACGCAGAGCTGCTGAGCTGTAGTGACTTGGTAGCTGTGGTTCTTGGGTGAAGCACCTGGAACTAGAGAGGGAGCCCAATTCCAGGGTGTGTGCCCGAGAATCGCCCTCTTGCAATCCGGGACCCCTTGGGGGATGTCAGAGAGATGGTTTCAGCCTAATCCTCACAGGCCAGGCTGAGGGACCCTACCTGCTGGAGGGACCCCATTCACTCCACAGACAACCTTCAAGCCACTGCACTGCCCAGGTACGGCTGGCTGGGGAGGGACTACGAAAGATTGGTCAGGGTGTGTCCAGCCCTTCTCACCCAGTCCTGCCCTACCGGCTACCTTCTAATTAATTTCTGTTCAATGTGCACTAATCTGTGCACTGGGCACTAATATATATATATATATATATATATATATATACACACACACACACATACACACACACACACACACTAGAGGCCCGATGCATGAAATTCATGCATGGGTAGGGTCCCTAGGCCTGGTTGGTGATCAGGGCCGATCTGTGGGGTGACCAGCGGGGCGATCAGGGGAGGGGGCAGCCTGCTGGCATCCACCTTAGCCAACCTGGCACAGCCTGCTCGCTGGCTCTGTCCCCCGCTGCTGCCCGTCTAGGGGAGGCGACCAGCAGGGCAATCAGGGGTGGCACCGGCCGGCCTGCTCACCAGCCAGCCCCATCCCCTGCCACCGCAGGTCGCCTCCCTCTGCAGAGCCATCAGGCCCCCCCCCCCCCCCCACCCCCCGCACCCACCTTGGCTGGCCTGGGGCCTATGGGCTGGGGGCAGCTCCTGCATTGAGCATCTGCCCCCTGGTGGTCAGTGTGAATCAGAGCGACTGGTTGTTCCACTGGTTGTTCCACCAGTCATTCTGCCGTTCTATTGATTTGCATATTAGCCTTTTATTATATAGGATGATAGAATTGGAATATTACCATATTGCAATTCCCAATGAATAAATGGATCTGACATTGAACATCAACAGCTGCTAACGACAGTCAATGAATTGTACTTTTATTTATGTATGCTTGTGTGTGGGTTCATTCTCACAAAAATCAGTATTTTAATTGATTTTTCGAGAGGAAAGGGGAGAGACAGAGAAAGAGAGAGACATCGATTGGTTGCCTCCCATACATGCCCCAACTGAGAACAGAACCTGCAACCTAGGTATGTGCTCTGACTGGAAATCAAATCCACAACCTTCTGGTGTATAGGATGATGTTCCAACCAACTGAGACATCCACCCTGGGCTATGTGGTTTTTGTGTGTTTTTTAAAATATATTTTATTGATTGATTTTTTTACAGAGAGGAAGGGAGAGGGATAGAGAGTTAGAAACATCGATGAGAGGGAAACATCGATCAGCTGCCTCCTGCACACCTCCTACTAGGCATGTGCCTGCAACCAAGGTACATGCCCTTGACCGGAATTGAACCTGGGACCTTTCAGTCCACAGGCCGACACTCTATCCACTGAGCCAAACCGGTTAGGGCCTATGTGGTTTTTTAAGATCTCTGTTTTGCCGAAACCGGTTTGGCTCAGTGGATAGAGCGTCGGCCTGCAGACTGAAGGGTCCCAGGTTCGATTCTGGTCAAGGGCATGTACATTAGTTGCGGGCACATCCCCAGTGGGGGGTGTGCAGGAGGCAGCTGGTTGATGTTTCTAGCTCTCTGTCCCTCTCCCTTCCTCTCTGTAAAAAATCAATAAAATATATTTAAAAAAAAAAGATCTCTGTTTTATCTTTAAAAATAAAGGATGCCCTAGATCAGTGGTTCTCAACCTTCGTAATGCCACGACCCTTTAATACAGTTCCTCATGTTGTGGTGACCCCCAACCATAAAACTATTTTCGTTGCTACTTCATAACTGTAATTTTGCTACTGTTATGAATTGTAATGTAAATATCTGTGTTTTCCGATGGTCTTAGGTGACCCCTGTGAAAGGGGTCGCGACCTACAGGTTGAGAACCGCTAGCAGGGTCGCCTAAGACCATCGGAAAACACAGATATTTACATTATGATTCACAACAGTAGCAAAATTACAGTTATGAAGTAGCAACGAAAATAGTTTTATGGTTGGGGGTCACCACAACATGAGGAACTGTATTAAAGGGTTGCGGCATTAGGAAGGTTGAGAACCACTGCCCTAGATGGTTTTGGCTCAGTGGATAGAGCATCGGCCTATGGACCAAAGGGTCCTGGGTTCAATTCCAGTCAATGGCACATACCTTGGTTGCAGGCTCCTCTCCGGTCAGGGCCCTGGTCAAGGCTTGTGCAGGAGGCAACTAATCAATGTGTTTCTCTCACACTGATGTTTCTCTGTGTCTTTCCCTCTCTCCTCTCCTCTCTCTAAAAATCAATGGAAAAATATCTACGGGGAGAGCAGGAGAGGGGAGGGGAGGGGAGGCATAAAATTTCGTGCACCAGGCCACTAGTTTATATATAAAATTTTAAAGTTATTTAAAAATATTCTTGTTGCCCTAGCTGGTTTGGCTCAATGGATAGAGCGTCAGCCTGTGGCCTGAAGGGTCCCAGGTTCGATTCCGGCCAAGGGCACATGCCTGAGTTGCGGGCTTGGTCCCCAGAAGGGGGTGTGCAGGAGACAGCCAATCAATGATTCTCTCTCATCATTGATGTTTCTATCTCTTTCTCCCTCTTCCTTCTTCTCTAAAATCAATAAAATATATTAAAAAAATAAAAATAAAAATATTCTTGTTAAGTGAGAAAAGTGCTAGTAATAGAAGCATCAGATACAGGAAAGCAGATGGATTCAAACAGTCAATAGGCTAAATCAACATTTCTTTGAAAGGATTAAGTTATTTTTTTCCAATTCTGAATTGGGCCACTGAAAACACAAGTTCTCTAGGACAGACATTCCTAGTAGTAAGATATTTTCAGGGGGGACAAAAAAGTAGAGTACAATTCTTTCTCCACCAGTTGTCTAATTTGCAAGGAATACTTAGAACAGCTTTGGAGAATGAAAAACTCCCTACAGATTCATTCTTAGAAAATAAAAACATCTTCAACACAAATTAAAAAACCCACTAAATGACACAAACAGCTTCCACAGAAGGCTCTCTGAGGTACACAGTCTACTGCTTCAGGACCTTTGCTCTTGTTGTTCTCCCAAGTGGTCCCATGCCTCTCATCCCCTCACTTCCTGCAGTTCTCTGCTTGAAAGTCAAGTCCTCAAAGAGGCCTTCCTTGACCACTCTCCTCTCTAGAATAGCAAGCAGCCTTGATCTCCTTTTCACCTACTCTGCTTCATTTTCCTTCTGAGAGGTACTGCTATTTGGCATGTCTTATACTGATGTTTATGGGTTTACTTTCCCACCCAAATGTAAGCTCCTAAGGGCATGACTTTTGTCAGTTTCCTTCCTAGTTGTGTCCCCAGCACCTAGAACAGTACCTGGCACATAGCTGGAGTTCATTGGAAGGAATAGGGAATCCTTTGAAGGAATGGCAAAAAGGGATCACCAAACTCTGCAGAAGTTTTCTTCAAATGGGAGCTGAGCAAAGGCTGGGGAGGGGAAAGGGGCTCACCTCCACATTCCAGACGTATGAGCTGTGGAAGAGCTCCGAGCACACCTTGCCTACTTTGTTGATATCGTTGACATCCCAGGTATAGATGCTGTGGTCCTTATACACGCAGGATAGCCACTGGTGGATGGGGTCAAAGGTCAGTGCCACTGTATCCGGATAGACTGCTTCTGCCTTCCTGCAGAAGAGGAAGCTAACAAGGCAACATGGGTCATCAATCACCATCAGTGTCACTGTGGGTAGTGACAGCTGCCTGTGGGGACACGGTGACACTTGAGTTATCTCATGTCAATGCCACGGTGGTCCATCTCTCCCACTCCAAATCCACTTCTCCCTCCTGCTCTGTTTCTAACACAGAGGTTGTAAAGTGAAAGCTTCCACTTGGCCCTTGGAACATTTGAATTTCAACTCCTGTTAGCATTTTTCTCCCCTCATTTCACCCAACCCAAGCTGTGTCCTGTCTCATGGAAAGACAATGGGCACATACCTCAGGCCTTCTCGCTCATGGGCTCCACCAACACATGACCAAACATCTCTGTACAAGGGAGCAGAGTTGTCCCCTGACCTGGGGCCTCCCTACAGTTTATTGAGCATCTACTGTGTGCCAAAGCTTTAGCTGCACTGAATCCCCACAATGATAGGTAGGTACTATATTTTATAGATAAAGAAACTGAAGCACAAGTTGATACAGTGACCCGCCTGAGGCCACACAGCACAAAGCAGAAGCTGGCAGAGCTGGGCAGCCTGGCTACAACATCCCACTGTCTGTGAGTTGCTGACCCACCCTCTTTCCTTTGAGACACCCAATAGCCCCCTCGAGGCTATTAGAAAAGGCACTCCAAAGGTAGTGTCCAGCAATCTACAGAAAGGTCACCCCAGGCACCCAGTACTCCTGGTTAGGTAGCTCCTCTGCCCCCCCGCTCCCCAAATGACTTACAACAAAGGGAAAATATGTCATAGCTCAGCTCTTCTACCCATTCTCCACATGGCAGCCAGAGTGATCTAATGCTCAAGGCCTGATCACATAATGCTAATGCCTGAAATCCCCAGTGGCTGCCCATGGACTTCAGAATAGACTATAAGCTCCTACCAGCCTCCATCCATTCCCAGACCTATCTCCTATTATTCTCCTCCCCTGGGCACACTGGGCTCCAGCCACACAGCCGCTCGGTATTCCTGCAACACACCAGGCTCAGTGTGCTATCCCCCTTAAGGCCTTTCCACTTGCTGTCAGAACCCAGTTCTCCACACAGCTGGCTCCTTCTCCCTAGAAGCTTACCCTGGCCACCCAAATATGAGTCCCTATTTTATTTCACCAAAGCATTTATGACTATCTGAAATGATCTTATTTGTGTAATTGTTTACCATAAAGCTCTCTCACTAGACTGAAGACTTCACAGTGGCAGAGATTTTGCTGCCTCATTATAGCTGTATCCTGTTTCCTGCCTAGGGCTGGCCAGTATGGAGATGGATCTAAAAGCATGGATGTATCCCTGGCCGGTTTGGCTCAGTGGATAGAGCGTCGGCCTGCGGACTCGAGGGTCCCAGGTTCGATTCCAATCAAGGGCATGTACCTTGGTTGCGGGCACATCCCTGGTGGGGGGTGTGCAGGAGGCAGCTGAATCGGTGTCTCTCTCATCGATGTTTCTAACTCTCTATCCCTCTCCCTTCCTCTCTGTAAAAAATCAATAAAATATATATATATAAAAAAAATAAAAGCATGGATGTATACCAATAGACAGACTCTGGGTGGGCCCCTTTCCCTTCTCTCAGGTAGTACCTGGGCTCCAGCCCCTGGGCCACATCCACCCCAAGGTAGTGTGGCTTGGGCAGGTTGGCGAGGTAATGTAGGTTGTGGGCCTGGAAGATGCGAACTATCCCATCTGTGCAACCGCAGAAGATGAGCTCCTGGCTGACACAAAGGCAGGAAGACAGGGAGACCTGTGGGGGGAAAGGGGACCCAAGTGAACTTTGTGCTTTATGTGGCCCAGTTCAGGGACATGGGGACTGACAGAACAGGGGCCTCCAGAGAAGCCTTAGAGTTTCCTGGGTCTACGAAGCCCATCTTAGTAAATTTTAAGGCTTTTCAAATCAGGATATAGCATAAGATCACTATTGAAGGAAATGTGCCAGCAGGTAGACTGGGATAGAGTTATCATTGCTACCTACAGAAGAACTCAGCTGTGGGTGGGAAACATCTGTTCAGCAGACTGTGACTAAAGATAGGTCACTTGCAGTAACAGGGTTGAGTTTTAGGCTTAAATTTTATTTCCTATTATTTAAAAACAACTTCATAGAGATTATACTCCAAAGCAGCATAGAAAAAAGTTACTGTATACAGAAAGGACTATCTATCCTGCCAGGACATATAGATAGAGCCAGAAAATGCCAGAACTCTGGACACAGTCTAGAGGAGTTTCTACAAATTCACAGGGACTTAATTTATGAGTCACTTATGACAACTGCTCAGGGGCTACACATCTATCTGTCAAAAGCTTCTGACTTGCATGAGTTCTAACATGAGGATTCAAACGAAAAGAAAAGTGGTTCTGCAATTTATTGATATATCATCATTTAGTTTAAAATGTTTTTGGTATAGTCTTTTTTGCCCGAAAATGATTAAGTCAATGATACTTTCTATATATTTTTAAAAATTCAGGCCCGGCCAATGTGGCTCTGTAGTTGAGTATCATCCATGAACCAGGAGGTCACAGTTGATTCCCGGTCAGGGCACATGTCCGAGTTGTGGGCTTGATACCCGGTGTGGGATATGCAGGTGGCAGCTAATCAGTAATTCTCTCTTATCATTGATCTTTCTCTCTCTCTCTCCCCTCTTCCTTCCTCTCTCTGAAATCAATAAAAATCTATTTTAAAAATTAAAAAATGCAGTTGTCCTACTAGCCCAGAGTGCTCAATGAAGAAGAGAAATATGAACTGAATCAAATGGTGAGGAAAGCAATTGTAACCTGACCTTGTTTCTGGGGACTAGCACTGTGCTGAATGCGTTACCTATATTATCTCATCAACTCTGTGAGGTATACAGCAGTATTTCCTCATCAACAGATGAGGAAACTGAGGCTCAGGTAGGGATAGTCATTTACCAGAATAATACAAGCAGATCTTAAGGTCAAACCCAGAGCTGGACCCTGGCTGGTGTGCTCCATAGTTAGAGCATTGGTCCACAGATTGAAGGGTCAGGGGTTCAATTCCTGGTCAAGGGCACATACCTGGGTTGCAAGTTCCATCTCTGCGCTGGGAAGGCAACCAATCGATGTGTCTCTTTTACACTGATGTTCTCTCTCTCTCTCCCCCCTTCCCCACATCCCCCTCCGCTCTCTTTAAAAAATCAATGGGAAAAATATCCTCGGGTGAGGATTAACAAACCCAGAGCTGGTGTGATCAACCATCAGGCAGAAACACTGCTGAGTGTCCCAGGAGATCATGTCATGGAAAGAGTGTTCCCCCCATTGATAGCAGAGAGGTGGGGTACCTTCAGATTGATCCACTTCTCCAGCACCCTCTTCTCATTGAACTGGCAGAGAAGGCCCGAGTAGGACACACAGAAGGTGTTGCCTGCCATCTGGCCCCGGCCACAAGCCACACCACAGAAGACATTGTTGTGCAGCTCACCCAGGATGCCTGAGCGCCCTATGAGGGGCACTGTCCCGGTCACCTGGAGGCATAGCAGGACACAGTGAGACATTGTTCACATAACCTGTACCCCAACAACAGCATGATGGGTCTCTCATGACCGAAGGAACAACACAACTACACAGGAGAACCCTAAGAAACTCCTCCCAGAGGAGGAGAAGGAAAGAAAAAAACAGAACACACTTCCAGGCAGAGTGGCTGGAAGGCAGTAGTCCCAGAACAAGGGAGTGGCCCAGGGCTAGCAAGGAAGGGAGTGCAGTGGGGAAGATTCCTAGCAAGGCTTGCCAGTCAGCACTGGAGAGCAGGCCAGAGGCAGGGACAGGCTTGAGAGGCCAGACAGCCTGAGTTCACTGCCCGCTATCTCAGGGAGAAACAGGAGTCCATTCTGCCCCTGACAGTTACTCCCCAGGTCTGGATGAGGTGGCAGGGACGAAACTCACCTTTGCTTCAGTGGAGACTTCCAAGAACCAGAACCTAACATGCCGGTTACCAACAGTAACAAAATAGCTGCTGTCCTCTGAGAAAGAGAGGGCGATGACCCTGCATGATACCTTGTTGGAGGCCACCACAATATCTTTCTGGAAGAATCAGTACAGAAAAGTTCATGCTAGCACCCACCCCGTTAGACTTCAGCCTTTGCCTTCAGCCCTGCGTCTCCCCTGCTCCAAGTCTGTTTTCCTTGGACCCTCCAGTAAGCTAATCTATGGGAGAACCTGTGTGACACTCTTACCACTACAGAGGAGACTGAGGCTTGGGAAGGTACCCACATGAGAGTAAGTTCCAGAGCTCTCCCTGAGCCCAAGCTCTACAGCCCACATGGTGTAGAGCAGCAGTCGCCAACCTTTTGGACCTCATGGACCACCAGTGGTCTGCAAACCACCAGTTAGTGATAGCTACTCCAAAGGTTTCCTTAAACCAGCAGTTGCCAACCTTTTGGGCCTCACGGACCACCAGTGGTCCGCTGACCACCGGATGGCGACTGCTGGTGTAGAGGACAGCCATAGCTGGGATGTAAGGATAACAACCATGGCTGCCATCGACAGACGCCCATTCTGGACCCTGCTGAGCACTTCACTGGATAACTAATGGGATCCTCTCAATAGCTCTGTAAGGGAGGTACTTCTCCTCCCACTCTGCCATGCTAAGAGGGAAGATATGTGTTCAAGGTCACATAGCAGGTTATGAACAGAACCCGGACTTGGTACCCACTTCTGCAGATTCCAAGTCCTCCCTCAGCTATTCCAGAGTCCAGTGATTCATATCAACTCATTGAAGTCTCACAATTCAACCAGGAGTATACTATAATACCAATTTAAGAAAACAGACCTACAGAGAAGTTAAGTCACTTGATCAATATCCACAAGGAAACAGACCCACAGAGAAGTTAAGTCACTTGATCAAGGTTATAGCTGGTCAATATAAAAATAATTATTTTCGCCAAAACCGGTTTGGCTCAGTGGATAGAGCGTCGGCCTGCGGACTGAAAGGTCCCAGGTTCGATTCCGGTCAAGGGCATGTACATTGGTTGCGGGCACATCCCCAGTAGGGGGTGTGCAGGAGGCAGCTGGTCGATGTTTCTCTCTCATCGATGTTTCTAGCTCTCTATCCCTCTCCCTTCCTCTCTGTAAAAAATCAATAATAAATAAATAAAATAAAAAAATAATTATTTTCTCACTAATTGAGAACTTGTCACATGCCCCTCAATAAGTGCCTAAAACAGGGATCAGGTGCTCAATAAATATTTGCTGGATGAATAAGCACTTTACCAAGTTATCTCATTTAATTCTTCCAAAGCCTGATACGCAGGATGCTCCAGCAGCTGGCTGCCTGCCCACACACCCACCAGTTGGCTCACCTTCCAGTCCCAGACGTTGAGTACCATGTCGTGCTGGTAGCCCATGGACACAATGTGCTTCATATTTGGGGAGAAGGCCACACAGGCCACGCCGTACTTGTGGCCCAACATCTCTGCCACCTGACTCTTCTCATCCACATCCCAGATTCGCACAGTAGGCCTGTGCCCGTTCTAGGGAAGGTGGGGCTGTTACTGCTGCTGGCTTCTATACCAAGCAGGGTTAGAGGGGCTGGCAGGGCTGAAGATGGCATTGTCCCAGGGTATGCCCAAAAGCCACCTCCCCCATCTGCCACGAGGCTTTTGTGGCCCAGGAAGGAGCTATTCCAGGGACTCCCCAGGCCTGTGGAGACAGAATGAATGGCCCCAAGACACCTCCCCACCTACTCAATCATGATCACAACTCACCTCCCCCGTCACTATGTACTTCCCATCAGGGGAGAAGGCCAGAGAGCTCAGAGACTTCCTGAGGGCAAGGAAAAGGATTGATATCACTGGTTCCACTAAGGGTGGGAAGCCAGACCCCAGCCTGGCTATGCTCACAGCACACTGCCCACTCCTCGCTCCCAAGCCTGGAGAGGCCAGGAGAGGTGGGCACCAGCAGCTCCCACAGAGCCAGTGCTGCCTATGTGCCCAGCACAGCACATGGTGCATTCCTGCATTCCCTGCTGCTGGGAGCATAGGGAAATGGGGTTCTATACAAGCAAAGGTCCCTTCCTCCCTTAAACTCCAAACCCAGATGGGATGGACACTGAATGGGGACCTTTCTTCCTCTCCCTCTACAAGAGTGGGCTTCCTAAGACCCCACCAGCCCTATAATCCTGAGAAATTCAGAAGCGGGAAATGGTACAGATCTGGCCTAATATGGAGGCGGTGCTGAAGGGAGGACCCTGGCAGACAATCACACTGAAACAGCCACAGCATGTGCTCCACTGCTAATCGCTCAAGGTGTTCTGGAAAACCTGTTGCCAATCAACATGTTTCTCTCCGATACCCCAGATAGCCAGCACAATAACTGAATAACCAGATTAGTTTGCACATTTTTGGTAGCAAGTTTCACTGCCCCAAGATTGCATTGTTTTTTTCTCTCTCCTCTTTTTTTTTCCTAATGCTGTTTTTACATCTCTTCCTTAACAGTCTAGTACCGTGGTCGGCAAACTGCGGCTAGCGAGCCACATGCGGCTCTTTGGCCCCTTGAGTATGGCTCTTCCACAAAATACCACAGCCTGGGCGAGTCTATTTTGAAGAAGTGGCATTAGAAGAAGTTTAAGTTTAAAAAATTTGGCTCTCAAAAGAAATTTCAATCGTTGTACTGTTGATATTTGGCTCTGTTGACTAATGAGTTTGCCGACCACTGGTCTAGTAGTTGTCTCCCTCACATGAGTAAACTGGTGTGCAGTTAACTAAGTCTTTCGATAAGTCTCTGACAATCTTATAGAACATTTATCATCCACTCAACCCTCTGATGGCTTCCCATTGCTCCTACAGCAGCAAAGGTGAGCTGCCTACCTAATAGCAACTCACCCCTCCTTCCCCACTCACAGAATATCAGCTTTAATTGGGATGGCAATGTCTCCAGCTAGAGTACATTTCCTCACCTGGTTCTTGTAGCTCCACAGGTACAGCTACATACTTAGTCTGGCCAATGAGAGGTGCTGTTGCAATTTCCAGAAAAGCTTCTCGAAGGAATTCTGCCCTGCTCCCTACCTGTTCCCCTTCTGAAGAAAGTACATGACAGCCAGAACTCCATCTTGGGTCAAGTGGTGACTTCAAGAACAGAAGCCTCACAATAAGCATGGTGGAACAGAAAGACAGAGTGGGGGCCCTAATGCTCACAGAGACACCAGCCCCCTGGGTGTCCACCTCCAGACTTATGTGCAGGAAGAACATGCCCTTGTGTCCTGACTGTCATGTGCCCTGACCTTGCGCCCAGCCCTCTGTCAAATGCTATATGGGCATCGGTACGCTGATTCCTCACACACATTCCATGAAGTCAGAACACTCATTAGCCAGTTTTGAGATGAGGAAACTTCAACACAGGGAAGCCCCCTGCCCAAGGATACCTAACCATACAGGGCAGAGCCCTGGACTGTAGGCCAGAGGTTCTCAGTCTTGGCTGCATGTCAGAATTCCCTAGGGAGCTTTTTAAAAATGTCAAAGCCATGCTAAGACTAGTGAGTAAAAGTTTGGTGAGAAACAGGGTAATATCTGCAAAGCTTCAGAGAAGCTCCGCTAAGGGGAAAATAGAGGCTTCATAATGGAGAAGTCTGGCAGACACCACCTTAATCAAGGGCTCAAAGTGAACATCACCAGTCATGAGAGAGATCAACATCATGAACTTCCTGACAGAATGTACTGAGAAGAGCACAGCATTCCTTCTGAGGTGTTCCTGCCAAAGATGCAGGCGTGAATCTATGTATGTGGAAACATCAGACAAACCCAAAGGCTGGCATATTCTACAAATTACCTGGCTTGTAATCCTCAAAAGTGTCAAGGTTATCCGAAACCGGTTTGGCTCAGTGGATAGAGCGTCGGCCTGCGGACTGAAGGGTCCCAGGTCCGATTCCGGTCAAGGGCATGTACCTTGGTTGCGGGCACATCCCCAGTAGGAGGTGTGCAGGAGGCAGCTGATCGATGTTTCTCTCTCATCGATGTTTCTAACTATCTCTCTTCCTCTCTGTAAAAAATCAATAAAATATATTTAAAAAAAAAAAGTATCAAGGTCATAAAAGTCAAGAAAAGATGGAGGAACTGCTTCAGACTGAAAGAGACAATGATAAGCAATGCATGGTTCTGGACAGAATCCTTTTGCTATAAAGGACATTCTTGGGACAAATGGTGAAACCTGAATGAGGAATAGATGGTAGTGAAGTATCAATTTTAATTTCCTGATATTGTTGAATGTATTGCAGTTTTAAAGGACCACATCATCTCCCCTCCCCCCAGGAATACAAGTCGAAGTATTTAGAGATACAGGAACATCATGCTTGCAGTTTACTCTCAAATGATTCAGAGAAAAATTAATATGTATATAGACAGAGAATGATAAAGCAAATGTGGTAAAATGTTAACATTTGGGGAATATGGGTAAAAGGTATACACACACTCTTTGTACTATTCTTGTTAAGTCTAAAAATTATTTTAGCCCGACCGGTGTTGATTAGTGGTTAGAGAATCAATCTGTGCACCCAAGGGTGAAGGGTTCGATTCCCAGTATAGGGTGCATACCTGGGTTTCTGTGGAAGCATATGCGGGAGACAGCCAATCGATGTGTCTCTCTCACACCGACATTTCTCCCCCACCTCAATATCCTCCCTCCCTTCTTCCCTTCCTCCCTTCCAATCTTTCTAAAAATCAATGGAAACAATATCCTCAAGTGAGGATTAACAAAAAAAATCATATAATGAAATAATTTTAATATAAAGAGCTTTAAAGTTCCAATACCCATGCCTCACTCCAGACCAATGATTAGGCCTTCTCTGGGAGTGAGGCCTAGGGGTCAGGTGACTCTGAAATGCAGCTGGGTGAAAACAGCTACTCTGGCCACACCACCTCCTAAGACAGACCCATCAGTGGTTGAGAGTGGACCCTTTCCATGCCATTTGTTGGATGGCACAGTGATCAATCAACCTGAAGGCAGACCCCTGGACACCAACTTGGGCTACTCAGGGCCAAGGGCCTTCCCCAATAAGGGGAAGTTAGAGTGAGCTTTCTAAATCACATTCATTCATTCATTCATTCCTGAAATAATAAGTGCCATCAATGTGCTAGCTACTGCTCTAGGTGAAAGGGACATAGAAATACACTAAGAGAAAGTCTCTGCCCTCAGAGAGCTCACACTATGGAAGGGAGACAGACAGTAAATATCACTAGTGAGGAAATTTTGTTGCATTATGAGAAAGAAGTACCTTTTGTGGAGAAAAGTAAAACAGGGAAGGGAGACTGAGGGTACTGGAAGGTTAGGGTGTAAAAAGCATATCCTTAACCTATAAATGCCCTCCAGTGGCTTCTCTTTGCAGTCAGTATCCAAGCCCCTCCCTAAGGCCCAGGTGATGTGGCTTCTGCCTGTTTCTGCCTCATCTCCCCCCACCCACACCTCTATTCCAAGCACGTGGATCCTTGGCTGCTCCTCAAACAACCCAAGGTTCTTAGCCTTTGCCCTCTGCCTGAAATGCTTTTCCCTCACCTTCACATGGGTTACCCCTCACTTCCTCTAGGTCTCAGCCTCAGGAATGCCTTTCCAGAGCGCTCTGATATGGCTTATCCTCTACTCTCTGCCTATAAACCTGCCCTAACACATCCCTTGTCATTTCCTCATAGCAAAGGTCACAGTGGGCTTGCTAGCCAATTGGCTTTAGTCTGTCTCCCTCTCTGAGCTGTCAGCTCTACTGAGAGCAAAGATTCTCATCTCTTTTGTTCACTGTTGTGACCTCAGCACCTGGGATAATACCTAACACAGAGACTTGGTTAATGTTGCTGAACTGATGGGTGAGTGAATGAGTGAGTCACCTAACCATGAGCACTTCCAGGGTTCCACCCCTGCCCATGCCCAGGCCCCAGCCTACCTGGCAGTGTTAAAAATGTGCTGCTGCTTGTTCTCCTTGGGGTCCAAAATCACCACCACACAGCTGGGGAGAAAAAAAAAAAAAAGTGCCCAAACTGAGGGGAGTATTGGAATCCAGGGATATTCTGTCCCCAACAGAAGAGAGCTCACACATAAAAAAGGCTCCCTCTGAACAGAAGATTCTCTCTGTGTAAGACATCGCTCTTCCAGATGTCTATGCTGAGAATTCTAGGGCACTTCATATTTATCATTAAAACATTCTTAAATAGAAACCAACACTTCCTCTGCGGTAATTATCCTTCCAGGCCATGGGCTAATAAAGACTTGTGTGCACGATCTCTTTAAATCCTTACAACTGCCAGAAAAGGTCAGGAATCTTCGTCCCATTTTATAGAGGAGGAAACTGAAGCCCAGAGAGGGGAAGTCCTTTGTCCAGGGCTACCCAGTAGGTCTGGGACCGAGTGGGGATGTGAATCTATACCTGTCAAGATTCAAAAGCCCACCCTTGTCCTTTACCTTGGGTTGCTTACTTCCCAAGACTAACAGATTCATGTTTATCAGTAATGACCATGGGTCTGCCCTGCCCTGTGAGGGTTGGCGGGGGAGTCCCTTTGGTGCCCAGAACAGTGTCAGACTTTATCAGTATTTGTGCAATATACAGTTGTAGAATGTCCTTCAGTACTCTCAACAATCCAAGAGGAGGGTATCACTATTTCTGTTTTATAACCATAGAAGCAGAGGCTCAGAGAGGGGCACATGGTGGGCCTGGAACACAAATCCAGGTTGTCTGATATGGCTTAAGTTTTAACCACTTGTCTTCCCCATAATCACTACCATCTCCCACCTGCAGTCACAATAAGGCTTTCATAGTGCTCACATGCCAGGTACTGTTGTAGATACCGATGGAATCTTCTCCACAGCCCTCAGAGGTAGGCAGCATTATCTGCATTCTACAGATGGAAAAACCAAGGCCCATCCACTCACCCTGCTAGGTAGGCCACGTGGCCTGTGCTGGGGTCACAGGTTAGGCCACTGCTGTTCTGGGCTGTGATGCCAAGCACCTTCTCCAGGGACACCTGCAGGGGAAAAGTCCAAGTCAAAAGCACCTACCCTCAGCAGGTCCCATGTGACACAGCCACCTCAGCCACCCATTCTATTCTTGTTATATTCAACACACTCACTGAGCTTCTATCATCATCTACCAGCAGCTAACACTTGTTTTCCTCAACATTCCTTTGACAAATACACAGGGCCATGTTAAAGGCATAGCATGGTGAGGAAAACACACAAAAATCCCTGCCCTTCTGGAGCTCACATTCTGGTGGTGATGGGATGGAGGACATACCAAGAAAATGAATAGAAAAAAAACATGCAAAATAGGTATCAGGTGATGACAAGAGCAATAAAGAAAAACAAAGCAGGAAAGGAAACTGGGAGCACAGGGGTAGGGAAGAAGGCCTCACTAAGAAGATGACCTTGGAATAAATTTTTAAGTATTTCATGTGGATGCAAGACTTGAAACCCCAAAACAACCCAAGGAAGAAGGCACTATTATCAGCCCTGCTTTTACAGATGAGGACACTGAGGTTCAAGGTCCCACACCAGCAGAGTGGCAAGGTGGAGTTTTTGCAATGTACCAGGTGTTGTTTTAAGTGCTTAAGATATATGAGCTCACTTAATCCTCACAAATACTATCTCATGTTATATCTATACTATTAGCCTCATTTTACAGAGGGGGAAATTGAGGGACACATGGAAGAAGAGTTTAAGGTTTACATCCAGGCATTTTGGATCCAGAACCTGTGTTCTTACCCACCTTGCTATACTGCCTGTCTGAAATTGCCATCGTTATTCCTCTACATTATAGAAAGTTTAGAGCTGACAAGACACTTTCAGAAACGTGTAAGATAAAGGCTATGAAGTATAGGAAGCTGGGTGAAAGATTAAGGTGGGTACTTGCTTTAGGCTGGAGTTCAAGAGGCCTTTAGGGTAGGGATATTCCGGCTGAGACTTAAGGGATGAGGAGCCATACTAGGTAGACTATGGCAAACAGCTCAGACTCACCAAACACAAAGGCTAGGAAGTGGGAAAGAGCTTGGTGCCTCAGGAAAACAGACAGCAGGAGAGTGAGATTGAACCTTTTTATGAGGGAGGATGGAGGTACCACCAGAGGGGTGGATAGGGGCCACGTGCCCAGGGCCTTGCAGCCAGGAGTGGGTGATACAGCAGGGCACAGCATGTATCCATCCTTTATCTGGACTCTGTGCCAAGCAGGTCATAGTCACAATTTTATTTCATCTCCCTGCCACTCCATGGTATGGTTACGGTTATCTCCATTTTATAAAAACATACTTTATGGCTCAGAAAGTTGGAGAGCAATTTTTAAAATTGCTGCTGTGCTAATGGAATTCCCTCTACCTACTCTAAAAATCATCTCCTTTGTTTGTGTGTCTTAGGACTTCTGCAAGCCTCCCTCCAAGTAGCACTGCTGAGCTATTACAATGACTCACATCCTCACCATAATTTTGGGTGGTTCTATAGAATAAGAATCCCACCTTGGTCGGGAGAATGGAAGAGAAGGCAGGGGGGTGAGGGAAGGCGGGGTAGAGCTGAGGAAGAGTTGGGGCAGGTGAGACTCTAACTCAGCCGGGGCGAGGCCAACAAGTGAAAGGGTGGCCCCGAGAGACGCCTAAAGCCTGAAGGAATTCGCACGCAGGAAGGCAGAGACCAGGGAGGAACCCAGGAATGCCCCCAGGGCTGAGGGTGGGGCCAGGGCATGAGAGGTGGGGCTAGGAATGACGGGCAGTACCCGTGAGAGGAGGAGATGGGGAAATGGGAGGGGCCTTGACTAAAGGGGCGGGGCTTAGGGACGGGACGGGGCCAGAGAGTCAAAAGCCGGGAGCTGATAGGCGGGGCCAACTATCTCCGGGAAGGGCCTGGGGAGGGGAAGGCAAGCGCTCCTCACCCGGTTCTGCACTGTGTCCTCGGGCGCCGCGGGGAGTCGCGTCCGCCGGCGGAGACCGAGCGCTGGAGAGGGAGGCGGGGAGGACTGGCCTCTCCGCGCATCGTTCCGCGCGTAGCCTCCGGGCCCCAAGGCCGCCATGGTCGCACCGGAGCCGGGTGACCGTTACACTCAACTGCCGCCGCCGCCGCCGCCGCCGCCACGACCCACTCAAGTAACGAACGGCAGCGGGAAAGCCAGTGCCGCCGCCCATTGGATACGGTAGCCGCCGGTTTGGCCAATCGCAGGACTGCCGGGCGGTGCTTTTGACCAATGAGGAATAAGAGGCGGGGTGGAGTGCTCGGCGGGGTGGAGCCACAGCTAGGTTCCAGGACGGTGACGCTTGTAATCTGGTCCGCGTTCTCATCACTCACTGAAACACACTGGTTTTTCACTTTTGCGTGGCCGAGACCAAAAGCCGACACATCTCGCTTTTGGCCGCCGCCGCAGGGCAACTAGCCCGGCAGCGGCGTCTCCCGGACGAAAGCCAGGGTGGAGCCGAAGCGGGGTGACGAGTTGGCGCAGGCTCCGAAGCGCCGTGAGGCCACCTCTCCCCGAACTGGCGATCAGGTCCGGGTGACGGGAGGAGACTCCTTTAGCCCCCATTCCCCACGTGACCAGGGTGCAGGTGAGGTAACCGGAAGGGCCTGTAGTTCGCAGGCGCACTCCTCCCTCCCCGGGCACGTGAAGAGGCTCCGGGGCTCCGGAAGGAGCCCAGAGGAGTGAGCGTAAGCGGGGCGGGACTCGGCGGCCCCGGGCGGCCCCCGGAGTGCTGCTGCAGACCGCGGGAAGCTACGGGCTGGACAGCCGTGCCCGAGTGCTGCTGGGCTCCGAAATGCTCCAGCGCTGCCGGCCGGCAGCCGCCCTGTGAGGTTCTGCTAGTGAGCGCGGCCTCCCTGAGGAGGGGGCGGAGGTACAGCCCCGTGCGGGCACCTGGTCCAGCTTGCAGTGTGGAAGCAGGGTTGGCGGGTGAAGAGACGGTATTCTCAGCGTTTCACCAGCAAACGCCGCACATAACGAAGGTGCAGACACGTAAAACCGGGCTAGACAGCCCTGACCGGTTTGGCTCAGTGGGTAGAGCGTCGGCCTGCGGACTGAAGGGTCCCGGCTTGTGCCTTGGTTGTGGGCACGTCCCCGGTGGGGGGTGGGGGTGGGGTGTGCAGGAGGCAGCTGATCGATGTTTCTCTCTCATCGATGTTTCTAACTCTATCCCTCTCCCTTCCTCTCTAAAAAAATCAATAAAAAATATATTAAAAACAACAACACAGGGCTAGATGATTAGCTACAGGTAGTGAGTGAAGGGAGCAGGCGGAAGAAGGGGAGTGCGGGGGGAGGGGGGCGCTCTGTAGGGAGAAGTGAGGTTGTTCCTGGGTCTGTAAGGAACCATGAACCATCTCCACGAATTTGAGACAGTTCAAACTCAAAAAAACATCCGAAACCGAGCTCCTGATCTTGTCTCCCCCAAACCTTCCACAACCTCAGTTAATAGCTTACTCCATCCTTCCTGTCCTTAAGGCAAAAACCTTAAGAGTCATCCTTACCTCTTTTTCCTCACACTTGAGAAAGTAAAAGTTCGCTTGAACTGTAAAAAAAAACAAAACCTGCCTTCCCATTTATTTGGCTGGAATAACAGACACAAAAAAAAGCCAGATGAAGAGTTAAAAGGGAAAAATATTTCTATATTTTTTCAGGGATATGCTGCAGATGTAAAAGGACACAACTCCCTTTCTTGGAGAGACTACTACTTTCTTACTGACTAGGAAACTGTGTTCTCTAAAATCATAGACTATCACAAACTTTGTTGTTTCAAGTTCTATCAGTAAGAATGAAACATCTCACTAATAAGGCCAGAGGAGTTAAGTCACTTTGGCACAGAAGCAGCCTCAGTTTACAATGGCGGTGCAGAGCTTCAGCTAAGGTGATTCTGGACATAGCGTTCCACCTCTATCTAAACGTTATTGTTTCCAAGGGGACAGGACCCTGGGCCCATTTCACAATCCAGACTTGATATAGATCCCTTTATATACAGTTACACTTTGCATTGAGCCTATCCACTTTCATTTACATGTCACCCTTCCCCCAAACCCGAAATAACTATCTTTTCCTGTGGTGAGACTCCCCACAGTACCGCGCGTGTGGAGTCTCCCTCACTGCTGTGGTAAATAAACCTGATGTTGTTGGACCACAGGTTTGTTATTCGAACTGGGCCAGGGCATGTTCCTTGTCCAGTCCATTGGCAAATGCTGTTAGCTCTTCCTTTAAAATCTATCCAGCCCTAACCGGTTTGGCTCTGGACAGAGCCTCGGCCTGAGGACTGAAGGGTCCCAGGTTCGATTCCGGTCAAGGGCATGTACCTTGGTTGCGGGCACATCCCCAGTAGGGGGTGTGCAGGAGGCAGCTGTTCGATGTTCCTCTCTCACCGATGTTTCTAACTCTCTATCCCTCTCCCTTCCTCTCTGTAAAAAAATCAATAAAATATATTAATGAAATAAAATCTATCCAGAAGTGACCACCTCTAACCTCATTCTCTGCCCCTCCCTGGTACTAGCCAGTATCACCTCCCTACCTCACTATTTTAGTAGCTTCACTGGTCAGCCTACTTCCCTATTCTGTTCCCCTCCTGCAGTCACAGGGAACTTGTGAACACCGGAGTCAGATCAGGGCCCCCCTCTGTTCACTGTATAAAAGACAAGAAGGTGAGGCTGGAACAGGCAAAAAGCAGGCCTATAAAACCCGACAGAAACTGGATCCCTGGATGACCTCATCTCCGTCCTGCCCCTCCCACTCTGCCCCAGTGTTAATTGGCCTACTTGATGCTCCTCTAACCTGTCAGGCACATTGTTGCCCCAGGGCTTTTGTCTGTGTTGTTGGCTCTGCCTGGAAAGTTCTTCCCTTTATGATTGTCACTCTCTGTAAAATGATAGCCCTCTCCCAGATACATACATATTCTTCTGTCTTCCTTCTGTTTTATTTTTCCCTTGAATACTTATCACTGTCTGGCACACCACACATTTGATGTATTCGTTTATTGTGTCCCTCACTAGAATGTCAGCTCCATGAAGGTAGGGATTTTTATCTGTCTTAGTCTCTGTTGTGTACTCTCTACCCAGAATAGTGATGATGCTCAGTAAATATTTGTTGGATGAATTCAATGAATGTATTTCATATGGGCTCCCCAGGAAACACAGCAGTTCAAGTTTCTTGAGGGACCCTGTACAGGGTAAGGGGGATGCAGAAGAGTCTTTAAACCTAAATCAATGTCTTCAGACTTGCTTTTTAAAATATATCACTCTGTCCTGGCCGGTTTACTCAGCGGTTAGAGCGTTGGCTCATGGACCAAAGGGTCAGGTTCAATTCCCAGTCGAGGGGACTGGTGAAGCTGCCCAGATGACCGTGCTTACAATGTCTGGCCTTCCCTTTGCTTTCTTCTATTATTAATATTAATAAACTAGCTAATCATGGGAGTTGAAACTAGCTTGACTGGGAGTTTAAAAGATGGAATGGTAGAATGCAATATGGGTAGGAGGAGGCAAAGAGAGCCTGGGGTGGGGGACAGAGGTTTGGAACCAAGGGACCCCTGGGAGTGAGTGTTCTCAGAGAGGGTAGGGTTGGACCTAATATCATTCACCCCACCATCCCATTGACGGATGGCCCCTGGCTGCAGCACATGGGCCACCAGCACCTGTGCAGGTCGCACTGCACACCCTCCTGCTTCCAGTGGCGCTGGGGGGTGGGGGGTGTTGTGGACAAAAATGGGCCATACACTAAATCTGGCAAGCCAGGGGGGCCTGTAGGTGGCCTTGCAAACTCAGAGATCTAAAATAAACACATAGAATGGTCTGGAATGAAAACTTTCCCTAACTGCCCTGGCTGGAGTGGCTTAGTTGGTTGAGTGACATCTGGTGCACCAAAAGGTTGTGGGTTTGATTCCCAGTCAGGACACCTACCCAGATTGTGGGTTTGATCCCCCATTGGGACACATACCAGAGGCAGCTGATCAATGTTTCTCTCTCACATGGATGTTTTGTTTTCTCTAAAATCAATTCAAGAAAAAAACATATCCTCAGTTGAGAATTAAAAAATAAAAACTTCCCCTAACTAAAACCAGTTCATGGTGGGTAGTTATGTCCTAGGATGGTATTTTTCCCTAACAAAAGTCAGTATTCACCTTAACCCCAGCCTGTCTGTTGTCTTTTGCATCTAAGATAACATACCTTTGGGATATCAAAGTAATTTCCTTCCACCACCTCCCACTCCTCAAAGTGCAGCCACCACACCAGAGGACACGCCACAAATCCCCCTCATTGTTATTATATCACGTTGTTAACTGTTAACTCTCCTATACCCACCTGTGTAAAGAAGCATGTGTCTGCCCTGGCTGGGTGGCTTAGCTGGTTGGAGCGTAATGCTGCACACCAAAAGGTTGCAGGTTCGATTCCCAGTCAGGGCACGTACCTAGGTTGCAGATTTGTTCCCTGATTGGGGAGTGTATGGGAGGCAACTAATTGATGTTTCTCTCTCTTCCTCTAACAGTAATGGCAAACCTATGACATGCGTGTCAGCACTGACACGCGTAGCCATTTCTGATGACACGTGGCCGCTGAGGCGGCCGCATGCCAAGGATGAAACATTTGCTGCTCCTGGGGATGAAACATTTGCGAAATAATTTTTTTCCTCAAAGTGACACACTACCCGAGTTATGCTCAGTTTTTTGGCGAAGTTTGACACACCAAGCTCAAAAGGTTGCCCATCACTGTCCTAGGCACTGCCCACCAAGGTGAGTGCAAGGTGGTCCCATTGTGAAGGCCAACCACCCACCACCCTACCCTCACCTTCCTCACCTGGGAAGTAAACTGTGGAGTCATGTCTTGAGGGAAGTCCCTCAGCTGGAGCTGCAATGTGGCTGCCCTTGGAGGCTTTATGCTGGGGACTGAGCCGGCCTCTCAGCCCTCCCTCCTGTCCCCAGGCCCAGCCATCCCAGCAGCTGGGCCTGAACACCTGGTGGTGTTAGGGCCAGCATTGGATACCCTGAGGGCGCGGCCACCATGTTCCTGAACCCCCTGAGTGTTTTGCTGGCTCCTGCATGGCCTTGCCCTGGAGTCCCCTTTCAGCACCCACAGGCTGGACTCAGCACTGGGCAGGAGAGAAGGCTGCAGCAACTCCAAGAATGGCACCAGGAGCAGCTGAGGGCTATAGCACAGTGGGTGCAGCAGCTTGCACAGAGAGCCTGCTGTGAAGGGTGAGTGGGGCCTACCTGGCCCGCACAGCATGTGTTTCTGTTTAGGCTAGAGCCCAATATTTAAAAATCAGAACATTTCAGCCCTACCTGGTTTGGCTCAGTGGATAAATCGTCAGTCTGAAGACTGAAGGGTCTCGGGTTTGATTCTAGTCAAAGGCATATGCCTGGGTTGTGGGCTCAATCCCCAGGGTGGGGAATGCAGGAGGCAGCTGATCCACTGATGTGTCTCTCATCATTGATGTTTCTCTCCCTCTCCCTCTCCCTCTCCCTTCCTCTCTGAAACCAATAAAAATATATTAAAAAATATATTTGCAGCCGAAACCGGTTTGGCTCAGTGGATAGAGCGTCAGCCTGCGGACTGAAAGGTCCCAGGTTCGATTCCTGTCAGGGGCATGTACCTTGGTTGCGGGCACATCCCCAGTAGGGGGTGTGAAGGAGGCAGCTGATCGATGTTTCTCTCTCATCGATGTTTCTAACTCTCTATCTCTCTCCCTTCCTCTCTGTAAAAAATCAATGAAATATATTTTTTAAATTAAAAAAATATATATATTTGCAGGTTCGATCCTTGGTGGGGGAACATGCAGTCGATCTATGTTTTGCTCTCACACCGATGTTTCTCTCTTCCTCTCTCTCTAAAAATCAATAAAAATCTATTTTTAAAAATCAAAATCTGACCAGGCTTTTTCTCTGCTTAAAACCCCAAGGTCAAGTTTGAGGCCCCAGGGTTCTGGCCTTGCCTGGACAAAAGAGGTATGAGCGGTTCCAGA
Source organism: Eptesicus fuscus (assembly GCF_027574615.1). Lineage (NCBI taxonomy): Eukaryota > Metazoa > Chordata > Mammalia > Chiroptera > Vespertilionidae > Eptesicus > Eptesicus fuscus. Next base: position 20,004,223 of record NC_072493.1, read on the forward strand.
AAGGAGCCCCCACAGTGCCTCTGAACTAAGGTGTCTCAACCTGACAGCCAGTGGGTTGGACATGGCCCACAGATATTGTTTGTTTGACTTCAACAGAGCTTTAAAATAAATTCTGATCTTCCCCAAAGGCTCAGCAGATCTAGCAGCGCGGGGTTAATATTCCGTTAGTGCAGTCCGCTGGAGCTGCAATGTGGCTGCCCGGGAGGCTTTATGCTTGCGGCTGTGGCCTGAATCATGCTGGGGCACAAGAGGGACAGTGGGGCAAGGACAGAGCTCAGACTCAGGCCTGGGGCTCTTCATGAAGCCTTCCAAGGCCCCTGGACTTAGTGTCTTCTCCTACTTCCCCTGTTCCCACTCGATCCCTGTCTCTCAATCTCCTCATCTTTTTTCCACATTTATCTTTGTCCATGTGCTTCCCAATTGCTCTGTCCTGCCATCTATTTATCCATTTCCCCATATCTCTCTTCATCCGCATCTTTCTGTGTCCTCCGTATCTATGCCCCTGTCTCTCTGCTCCTACATTTCTTCTACACCCCATATCTGTCTCTCCATGTCTCTGTGTGACAGGCCAGTAACTGGCTTGATTCCTCATTCATTGTACACTGCTTCTGAATATCTATTTTTAGTTGTCTAAATAAAATGCCTCTAAAAACCAACAAACTAACTAACTAAATAAACTTAAAAACATACAAGTTCTGAGAGGGTTGGCAGATCTGTAGTAAGGTAATTAAAAGCCCAGGCTGTCTGTTTTCAAGTCTTCGCTCCAAAACCTACTTGCTGTGTGCCCTTGGGCAAGTGACTTACCCTCTCTGGGCCTGCTAAGTGCTGTGTGAACTCTGTGATGAGAATGATGATGATGATGATAGAAATCATATCTCTGAGACACCCGGTATAGAGGTCAGGTCTCAGATCTCACAGAGAAAACATCAATCACCACCAAACATTGCCTTAAGTGGCCTGGTTTGCAGGCTTACAGGAAAGCTCCATCCTGAGGGTGGGGTCAAAAAGCACTGAGTCCGCTTTCCCATTCCCCTTGTCTCTGCTTCATCTCTCTCCGTCTCCGTGACTCGCTCCCTTCTTCTCTCCCCATCCTCCGTGTCAGTCCCCTTCCCATCGCTGCATCCAGCCTTTCCATCAGCGTGAGGAGCCTCCCAGTATCTCCTCCCCCTCGCCGGGTCGTAGGTAACAGCGCGCATGCGCCTTCAGCGCCCCTCCCTCTCTACCCCCCATCTACCCCCGGCTTGTTTCTCCTTCTCACCCATCACTTCCCCTGGAACTGACACCCATTACTCCAGTCCCCCCCAGTCTCAGCTTTGGTCTCCAGCCCCGTCTGCCCAAGGTAAGATGGGTAGAGGGGCGGCCCGCGGAGAAGGGGAGGGGCGAAGCACCCAGCATCCAGCATCCAGAGATAAACAAACCCGGGGAGGGGGCGGCCTAGACTGAGGGCCCTGGCGCGATAGAAGAATGAGGGGCTGGGCCCGCAGGAAGTGGTAGACACTGGGCCCACATATTAGGGTCCTCGGATGGGTGACGGGTATCCTTACGATTGCTCCACATCCAGAGCTGGGAATGTGAGGCCCTGGGAGCTTCTGTGGACGGGGATGCCGGAGCCTGTGGGGTGCCCTCTTTAGCTGACCTCTGCTTCCAGGATTGGCCTGAAGGCTCTGCCGCTGAGGGTCACGGAGGATCATGACTAAGACAGATCCTACCCCTATGGCCCCTCCGCTCCTGGACAAGGAGGAAGAAGAGGATGCGGAGGATGAGGAGGTTCCCGAGGCCCCCAGCCCCACCCAGGAGCGCCGACAGAAGCCTGTTGTGCACCCCTCAGCACCTGCCCCCCTCCCCAAGGACTACGGTAACCATCCTTCCACCCTAGAATCTGGCCCAGAGCCTTAGATGGCCAGGGAAGGAGTCTTAGCTGCTGAGTCCTTGTATTCCAAACGCGCCCCCCCCCCCCTCACTCACTCATTCATTCATTGGAGAATGGAATTGGAATAATTCTAAACTGGTTCATGATACATCATTTAGTCATTCAACAAACGTTTGCTGAAAGTCTGCTGTGGACCTGGCTCTGTTCTAGGAGCTGGTAGCACAGCATGGAGCAAGATAGATCCAGTCTTTGCCCTGAGAGAACTCACAGGCCTCTGTAATAAGTATAATAATAATATAATATAAACATGTAATTACATGACATGATGAGAAATTGTGCTTGCCAAGAACAGAATACTGCAAGAGTTTAAGACATGGTTTCTCTGAGGAAGTAACATTTTAGGGAGACCTAAGGATGAGTTGGGGGTTAATCAGGAAAGGGCTGGGGGAGAGGGAATCCCAGGAGAGGTAACCATAGGAGGAACTGCTGGAGTGAAGGTTCTGAGGAAGGAGGGTGTGGAGCTGAGAGGGTTCTTCTTAGAGAAACTGAAAGTATCTAATCATCAAGCAATATTTCTCTATTGCTACTACTCTGTGACAAGCATTATGCTGGGTGACAGAGATTTAATGATGAGAAATCCAAGCATGATCCCTTCTCTCAGGAGAAAAGGAGAGACTGAATAATGAACAGATCAATAAATCAGGTAAGTTCAGATTAGAGTAAGTGCTATGAAAGAAAGAAAAGACAGAGATACATAGAGCCCTAGCCAGTTTGGTTCAGTGGATAGTGTCAGCCCGTGGACTGAAGGGTCCCAGGTTAGATTCCCATCAAGGGCATGTACCATGGTTGCAGGCTTAATCCCTGGTCTGTGTCTCCCTCACATCAATGTTTCTCTCTGTGTCTCTCCCCTGCCTTCCACTCTCTCCAAAAATCAATGGGAAAATATCCTTGGGCGAGTATTAACAAAAAACAAATAAACAAAAAAAACAACAACAACAAAAAGAAAGAAAGAAAGAAAGGAAGAAAATAGAGAATGGCTAGAGGGAAGCAACTTGAGACAGAGGGGTCAAAGTGGGTCTTGCTATTGAGGTAGCATTTAGGCTGAGACCCAGAGCATGAGGAGAATCAGTGGAGAAAGAGCGTTCCAGGCAGAGAGCGGCAAGGGCAGAGCCCTGGGTGTGGAACAGGACTGAGTTTGGAACAGAAAGCAGCTCATGGAGCTGCAGCTGGGGAGTAGTCAGAGTTGAGGTGAGAGGTTGGCAATGGGGCTTAAAGGCCACAGTGAAGACTTCAGATATCTTCTAAGTGTGATTGGGAGAGAGCATTTGAGGGATTGTTTAAAAGCAGAGAAGTGATGGGTCTCATTTATATGTTTAAAAGGTAGAGAGGGTGGGGCCCAGCTGGAGTTGGATATAAAGAGCTTTTAGAAGACATTGGCTGTGAGGGTCAGAAACTAGAGGGACATGTCACCCACTAGAGGTGGATCAGAGAGGCAACAAGCTAACCTCAGTTTGGTAGAAAAATAAGGAAGTTATCTGGATGTCTGGGGCAGGGGTTCCACTCCAGGAAACTGGAAAATCTCCTTTGGAAATGCAGCTGGATACGGCCAGGGCCTTTGGCCTGGTGGGAAGTCAGAGGGTCTGGACTGAAAACAAGCAGGATTGGTCACAGAAGGGGAAGGAATCTGGAAATGTGGTGTAGGGCAGAGAGAGGGCTACGGTGGACTCCAAGAGGAACTCATGTATTTGTTTATGAAATTTGTGCATTACTTCAGCAGAGATTGACTGAACACCTACTCTGTGCCAGGTTTTGTGCTGGGCTTTGGGGATAAAGGGTGTGTGGGGGATGTAGGGGGACCAAGGCAGATTGGAACATAGCACTTATATCCTAATGAGGGAGACTAGTGAGAAAGTAAGGGAGAGGGAAAAAGAGGAGAATAGGAAAAGAGGGAGGGAGGTGTAAACAAGTTAAGTAGTGATATGTGCTGTGGTTAAAGAAATAAAAACGGGTAGGAGATGGGAGAAGGGCAGAAGTGCTGATTTCAACAGGGTGGATGGGGAGGCCTCTCTGAAGAGGTGACATTTGAGCAAAGACCTGCAAAGCCTTGAGGAGATCTTAGAGAAGACTGCCCCAGGTAAGAAAAACAGCAAGTGCAAAGTCCTTAAGACAGGAATTTGCCTGGTGCGCTGGAAGGACAGGAGGCCAGTGTGGATGCAGGGGAAGTTGAGAACAGAGAACAGACAGGCCAGTTTGTGCAGGTCCTGTAGGCAGAGCTTCAGACTCTGGTCTGTATTCTGAATGTCATGGGAGCCAGGTCAGGATTCTGAGCCAAAGAGTGCTGTCTTATGACTGGGGTTTTAAAAGAAGCACGCAGGCTGATTCCTGGAGACGCTTTCTGTGCTGCACTTCTCCGGGCTTTCTATCTGATGTTTCATTTACTCACCCAACATGTACTGAGTTTCTTCCATGTGCTGGGTCCTAAGCTGGGTGCTGATGTCACTACAGAGAGGAATACTCATCAGTCTAATAGGGGAGATGGAAGTTCCTCTGGGCACCACCCTGGCTGGCCACAGATTGGATCCTAACCATGCATACATTTTATGTGGACGGCACAGCATTTGAAAACTTGGGGAGATTTTTCTTAAAAACCAGCATTTCTGATTTAAATTATTATTATTATTATTATTATTATTACTCTGGAAATTTGTCCAAACTGTCCCCATGCTCTGTCAGGCAACAGTGCACTAACAGCCTCCTTGGGCACGCAGACATGAGGGTGCTACACTCCTTACCACACTCTTGTTTCAAGAGGTAGTGTTTGCTGCTCCATGAGAATTGCTCAGTCTTCCAGTTTTTTAAGACATAGTGGGCATCCAGATTTTTATGTGAAACCTCCTGACTTTGAAACCTCATGCTGGCCACATGGATATGCCTGTGGCCTATGCACCACTACTTTGAGACCCTGCTTGGGGAGGGTCTTAAAGGCAAAACCCGAAAGCCCCTCTGGAAGGAGGGGTCAGCTTGCCTTGGATGACTTTAGACCTCTCACCACCTCAGCTTTCACCTTCTTCGACCCCAATGACCCGGCGTGCCAGGAGATTCTGTTTGACCCGCAGACTACCATCCCTGAGCTGTTTGCCATTGTGCGCCAGTGGGTACCCCAAGTACAGCACAAGATTGATGTCATTGGCAATGAGGTAAGAACACTGGGGACGCCAAGGAGGGAGAGGATCGGGGTCCCTCGCATGTTTGGGTAACCTTCCCTGGTCCTCTGGTACTCCCAGATTCTGCGCCGAGGCTGCCATGTGAATGATCGTGATGGGCTGACCGACATGACACTGCTTCATTATGCCTGCAAGGCTGGGGCCCACGGAGTCGGTGAGGGTCCAAACCCCAAATCACATGACCCGAAACCCAGGCCCCCAGACCCGACACCTTCAAAACCACCCAGAACTCTGGTCCACAGATCCCCATCCTAAATCCGCAGCCTAAGATCCCAAATTGCCATCCCCGAGGCCCAGGAAATCCCTCATGCCCTGCACCCATGACTGACCAGGGCTGTCATGCAGGAGACCCCGCTGCGGCGGTGCGCCTCTCACAGCAGCTGCTGGCGCTGGGCGCAGACGTGACCCTGCGCAGCCGCTGGACCAACATGAACGCGCTGCACTATGCCGCCTATTTTGATGTGCCCGACCTCGTGCGTGTGCTGCTGAAGGGTGCTCGGCCTCGAGGTGAGGGGTGAAGTCCAGGCTGGGGTGGGAGGCCAGGACCCAGGGAGGGAAGAGGCCCTGGAAGCAGAGGGAGGGTGCCCAGGGTTTGGGGGATGGGATGTGGTATGAAGAAGGAGGGATGGGGCCAAATGATGGGGCCAAACTGAGTCCTGGCTTGGCAGGAAGGGGGGACTACACTGAGGAGATGGTAGGAGGCTGGAGACTAGAGGCATTGGAGATGGGGTTCAGGGGTTCACTACCCTCGGGCAGGACTGGACCTCGCAGGGAGGGGCCGGTTTTATGGCAGGCACTGGGGCTGGGAGGTTAAGAGCCTGGTAAGAGATGGAGGCTGGGAGGTAAAACACTTACCAAGATCTCTTCTCTCGCCCACCTCCCAGTGGTGAACTCCACATGCAGTGACTTCAACCATGGCTCAGCCCTACACATCGCTGCCTCTAACCTGTGCCTGGGTGCAGCCAAATGTTTGCTGGAGCACGGTGCCAACCCGGCGCTGCGGGTACTGCCACCTTGGCTCAGCACTTTTATCTTCCTTCTCTTTCCTCCCCCATTCCTTTCTGGGCCAGCAGGCCTCTGCAGAAGATGAGGGGGGGCCCTAACCACCTGCATCTCTGGAAGCTCTCAAAACATGATAAAGATCATCTGTACATTCAACAGACAGAATAGATGACATTTAGTTAGTGTTCACGATATGTCAGGTGAACTATATCAGGGGCACTGTTTTACAATGGGGAAACTGAGGCAGGGTCACCCAGCAAGGACTTCTTTCAGTCCTGGCTGATGTTGTCGCCCTGAGTAGACAGTATTTAGAGATCATGAAGAAAGTCGAATGAGACTCTTGGTGAATGAGAGGGCCCAGCATAAGCCCTCAATATGATCTTTGACCCCAACCCATCCATATCTAGGTCCTATCTTTAATATGAGCTACTCTGCAGCATCCCAGGAACAGATATCTTGGGTTGACACCTGCGCCCCTGAGGTTTTGCCTCACCTCCTTCCCCATTGGCTCAATTGGAACACTGATTCGGTATTATAGGAGCCTATTTTCAGTGTTCATTCCTCACATGGCCCCATTCCTGGCCTGTGGTCTCTGGGGGCATGGCCTCCCTAAAGGCGTGACCCTACAACACTTGACCATAACCTTCAGTCCCTGGCAGCTCCACCCCTAGTCCCACTCCCAATTACTTGACATCCCTAGCCTGAGATCTCATGGGTGGATTCCCTGGAACGTGGTCTGTACCTTAATGTCCCACCCCTTCTTAGTCCCATGTTGACCCAAAGTGTGACCTAGTCCCACCTCTGCTTCACCTAGACCCAGGGTCCTGGGGCATGGGTTCAGTGGGGGTGCAGCCCGTGCCACTGAGTCCTCGTCCCTATCTTTCCATTGGTCCTCAGAACCGAAAGGGACAGGTGCCAGCGGAGGTGGTCCCGGACCCCATGGACATGTCCCTGGACAAGGCAGAGGCAGCACTGGTGGCCAAGGAGCTGCGGACCCTGCTGGAGGAGGCCGTGCCACTCTCCTGCGCCCTCCCCAAGGTCACGTTACCCAACTATGACAACGTCCCAGGCAATCTCATGCTCAGCACATTGGGCCTGCGCCTGGGAGACCGCGTGCTGCTGGATGGCCAGAAGGTCAGGGACTAGACCGGGTAGGGAAGGGCAGGACTCAGCCCTCATCCCTCAGGACTGGGTCACTGGGCAGTGTGCAGACTTTCCCTCTGTCGGCCCAGTCATTTCCCTCTGATGATCCGCAGTCATTTCTTTCACCTAACAGTCGTTCTGTGAGTGCCTCTTTTGGGCCCCAATCTGGGCGGAAGTCTCAGTCCAGTGGGAAACAGATGCATCAACTGCCAGTGACAGTCCAGAGCAGTGGTGGCATCACGGGGCAGCACAGTCAGAGTGGTCAGTGAAGCTCTGCTCCCTCTGGGTCCCCTGAGCTTTGTGGTCTCCAGTCAGGGCCCCCATGCTCCCAGAGTAGCCAGTACTTTGGAAGAACAGTCAGGGGTGTGGCACGAGATGTACCTACTTGAGGATGAGGAGTGAGCTAGGAGAAGAGGGTCTCAGGTAGGGGGGAGCAGGTTAAAAGGTCCAGGGAACAGAGAGAACCTTCATCCAGGCATTCCAACGTTGATTCATTTACTGGTGTCCTGCAGGCTCCATGCTGGACCAAGCCCATTCTTGGGGATAAAGGGCCATGTCAGACCCAGCCCTGCTCTCATGGAGCTTCATTTCTAATGAGAGAGAGTCAATAAAGTAAACAAGTTAAGATCATTTCTGGTGGCAACGAGGGCTTTGGGAACCAGTAAATGCTTGGATGTAGTAAATTATCCCTGCATGAGGGTAGAGGTGGTTTTAGCTGGGTGTTCTAAGGGGCTTCTCTAAGGAGGTGATGTATGAGCCGAGATGAAAAAGAACTCACCCTGCGACAATATGAAGACAGAGCACACAGCAGGTACGGAGGCCCCAGGGAAGATGAGGTGGAGAGGTCAGCAGGGGCTGATCATACCAGACCTGCATGCCATTGGAAGGAATCTGGATTTTATTTCTTGAGAAACCGCAAGGGTTACATTTTGTTCCCTATCTTTTTGTATGCATCAGCCCCATCTGGAAAGCTTTCTGTGTGTGATCTAGTTAAATTAATGTGACAATTCTGAAAGCAGGATGAGTTCACTCTCCCTGTCTTGCAATCCGGAAGACTCTAGGAAGCTCAGAGAGGTGAAACCCTTTGTTTGAGGATATACATCCCTGCCCCTTAGAAAATCAGCATAAACAGTAGTTATGGGCTTAGGCGCAGGGATTTACTCAGGCAAATCTTACCAACTCTGAGGCTTGGAGTCAGTGATTCTGCCTCGCTGGGCATCAGTTGCTCCATCTGTACAACAGAGCTAATAACTACCCATGTCAGGGAGTAGTATGAGGTTTAAATTAGTTTAGTGTATAAATTCCTTAGAACAGGGCTTGGTGCATCTGAGTGCTCTCTGGGCCAGGTACTGTTCCGATCCCCACACTAACCCTCCAAAGCGGCACTTGTTATTAGCCCATCCTATAGACAAGGACTGAGGCTTAGGTAAAGGAGCCTCGTGCTGTTATAATAACCACACTCCCTCCAGCTAAGCAACTTGACATATTAAAAGTGTTTCGACCAGACAAAGCCTAGGAGGTGGATTGTTATCCCAATTTTCCAGATGAAATTGACCCAGGAGGTCCCAGGACCAAAGTTACATGATAATAGTAGTCAACACTCACTAATCCCTTACTCAGCACCTGGCCGACCTGCGAACTTTAAATGTTGCTGTAACTGTGCTGTCCAATGAAGTGACCACAAGGCACACGTGGCTATTAAGCACTTGAAATGTGGCTGGTTGGGGAAATGAAATTTTAATTTTAAATTGTCATATATTGGCGAGTGGCTATTGATTGTATTGGACAGGGCAGCTCTATGACAATCCTATAAGGTGGGCACAGTTTCTGTTCCTATTTTGCAGATGAGCACATTAAGGCACAGTGAGGTTGTGTCCTATAGCCAGTGGATGGTGATGTCTGAGCTGAGGTTTGAGTCTGGGGCTCCCTTATTTCCCCCACCACGCTGCCTGTGAGCCAGTGACCTAGCGTAGCCTCCCAAGTCCTCCCCAAGCCACATCCTCCCTTGTTTTTCCAGACGGGCACACTGCGGTTCTGCGGGACCACGGAGTTCGCCAGCGGCCAGTGGGTGGGCGTGGAGCTGGACGAGCCTGAGGGCAAGAACGACGGCAGTGTCGGTGGTGTCCGGTACTTCATCTGCCCCCCCAAGCAGGGTCAGTCCCACCAGAGGCCCAAAAGGCGTGGTGGTTGGGGTCCATCAGGGGTTCTTACGTGGCTGACTGGGTAATGGGGGTTGGAGGGGGATGTTGGGGCAGAGGCATAGGGCAGAGACTTGGACAGCTCCCAGCTCAGGCTCTCTCCCTCCAGGTCTCTTTGCCTCTGTGTCCAAGATCTCCAAAGCAGTGGACGCGCCCCCTTCATCTGTCACCTCCACACCTCGCACTCCCCGGATGGACTTCTCCCGTGTCACTGGCAAAGGCCGAAGGGAACACAAAGGTCAGAGGGGGAGCCCGAGGAGTGAGGACAGCCAGGCTTGGAGATCATCTATGGGTAGCCTAGCTTCTGTGACTCGGTTTCTCCTCGGGTCCAAACTCCCTAATTTTAGAGGATGACCTTTAGTTCTTTTTTTTTTTTTTAATATATTTTGTTGATTTTTTACAGAGAGGAAGGGAGAGAGATAGAGAGTTAGAAACATCGATGAGAGAGAGAAACATCGATCAGCTGCCTCCTGCACACTCCCTACTGGGTATGTGCCCGCAACCAAGGTACATGCCCCTGACCAGAATCGAACCTGGGACCCTTGAGTCCGCAGGCCAACGTTCTATCCACTGAGCCAAACCGGTTTCGGCGACCTTTAGTTCTTTTAATTAAAAATTTTTTTTATTGATTTCAGAGAGAAAAAGAGAGGGAGAGAAAGAAATATCAATGATGAGAAAGATCATTGATCATCTGCCTCCTGTACACCCTCCACTGGGGATCTAGCATGCAACCTGGGCATGTACCCTGATGGGGAATCGAACCATGACCTCCTGGTTCATAGTTCGACGCTCAACCACTGAGTCACGCCGGTCGGGCTGGGTTCCTGACTTCTGTGACTGTTTTTTTTTTTTTTTTCTATTGGCCCAAATATCCTCAGCTTTGAGAAAGGTTTTTGGGGTCCTCCCAGTTCTTAACTTGGTTGGGACTTTCCCTCCACACCAAAGCCCTGCTGTTCTAGGGAAGGTTTGAGTTCCTGATGAGAGCCAGGACAGAATTTCTGTCTTGGGGCTCTCTGGTGCCATGGGGTCCCAAGGGCTGGTGCCTGGAGCCCCATCCTACCCTCACCCCTGTACCCTCTACCCCCAGGCAAGAAGAAGCCCCCATCATCCCCATCTCTGGGCAACCTGCAGCAGCGAGAGGGAGCCAAGGCTGCGGTTGGAGACCAAGTCCTTGTCGCAGGCCAGAAGCAAGGGGTCGTGCGCTTCTACGGGAAGACAGACTTTGCCCCAGGTGAGGACAGGGATCTGGGCTGTGAGGCTATGCAGGGCCTCAAGGTCTGACACTCTTCTGTTTCAGGTTACTGGTATGGAATTGAGCTAGACCAGCCCACGGGCAAGCATGATGGCTCTGTCTTTGGTGTCCGGTACTTCACCTGCCCCCCAAAGCATGGAGTCTTTGCACCAGCATCCCGAATTCAGAGGTGAGCCCAATTCAAGGTATCACCCAGGACCCTGATTTCCTCTTCAGGTGTCTCCTCCTCTTGGACTAGCAGGACAGTGTGGATACCCACGACCACACCCGAGCTCTTTCTGCATGGACCCCCCTCCCCCCCCCCCCCATCTCCGGGTCAGATCCTGGCTTCTGAGGCCCTGACTCCTCCCACTCTTCATGTCTCCCAGGATTGGTGGATCCACTGACCCCCCTGGGGACAATGTCGGAGCCAAAAAAGTACATCAAGTGACAAGTGAGTTGGGGGCTGGAGTGTGGGGAGGAGGGTTTGGGGACAGGAGGAAGGGTTATGCTAGTTTACAGAATCTCCAGTATTAAACTGGGAACACAGAGTCCAGGAAAATGATGAAACAGGAACCCCAAGAAGATAGGTGCTATGGGATATGGGGATGTTGACAACAAGCTCTGGGCGGGCACCCGAGACATGGGTAGATATTGGAGGACACAGAATATTATTGACCAAAAAAGGTTCAGATGGATATTGGGAATGTGGGGTCCAGGAGTCTGGGTGGGTAGAGTCTGGGTGGGTATTGAGGGCACAAGTGGGTCTGTCATCCCCTCACCTGAGACCTTGCCCTCCCCTTCAGTGACGCAGCCCAAACGCACCTTTACAACAGTCCGGACCCCAAAGGACATCGCATCAGAGAACTCAATCTCCAGGTGCGTAGCCAGGCCATTGGACACAGGGGTCTGGGGCTCTGGTTGGGGCTCAGAAATAGAGGTTAGGAAAACTTGTGACTAGTCAGCGTACCGAGAAAAGTCTTTAGGGAGTGAGGCCCTGCACTAAATTCTGGAGACTTCAATTTTTAAGGGGCACTTAGGGGAGGCACTTAGGAGCCTGGGAAGGCACAGCCAAACAGGTAGAGGCAGAATCCAGCAAAGCCAAACATTTGGGGAAGAGCTGAGGGAGATAGATCCAGATGTTCCCATCCCTGCAGTAAGGAGTGACATGGTTCTCCTTTCCAGATTGCTCTTCTGCTGCTGGTTTCCTTGGATGCTGAGGGCGGAGATGCAGTCTTAGAGGCCCTGGACACCTGACAAAGAGACAGCCCCTCTAGCATCTCCTGACACAAGGAGCCCCCAAGTCACCCTGAGATAGATATTCCCAGTAACACATCCAGAATAGAGATCCCCATTAGCCAGTCCTTACTAATCACTGAGGCCCCATCATTAACAGATTCCCCCATGATAAATGCCCAAATACAGATCCCATGTTACCCAGAAAGAGATATCCTGAGTGTAGCTCCTTCAGGCTAGTCCCTATCCTCAACCACTCAGAGCAGGACTCCCAATAACAGATTTCCACATCACCCCAAATGGTGACCTCCACATAATGCTCCACAGCAGAACATTCCTCAGTCACTCATCCCAGAGCCCTCCCCCATTAAAAAAGATTCCCATCAAATCCCCTTGAAATAAACACGTCACGCCTCCAGAGCTGCAGTTACAGACCTTTATGTCACTATGCTACATTTAACATCAGTCCCCTCAAGATGTGATTCCCCATAGTTACCCCAAAACCCTTACACTGCAATCAGAGACCCCCCTCCATTTACAAAGACCCCTGCTCTTACCCCTGAAGAAGAGACACATTAACCAGGCCACTGACACCTCCAATTTACAGATACCACAATAGTCCTGGAAGTACTAATTACAGGACCCCCAAGTGTTCCTATCCTCTGCACCCTCAAGAATCCCCCAGTGCCTTGTATGAAGCCCACCCCAACATGGCCCACAGCCCCTGTGCTGGCCAGATTCCCAGAAAATTCTCTATTTTTAAAGTAATGACTTTCCCTTTTGGGGGACCCAAAAATTTGGAGCCCCTATTTTGAGACTGGGGATCCTAAATTCCCCTGTGCCCCCAAGTCCTACAGCCTCTAGAATAACCCTAAGCCCTAGTTTCCAGGACCCCCAAACCATGGGATCCCAAAATTCCTAGGGAGTTCCTAAATGTAAAAATCCAATCCCAAGCCCCCAGGAAACCCTAATCATGGAAGTCCTTGTGCCTGGAATGGAGGAGACTGCAGTCAGGACATGTATCCCAGGCTACCATGGCCCCTTAAGCCCTATGCATAGGCATCAGGAGACCCCAAACAGGAACGCTCCTCCTCGAAAACCAGAGGACTTCAATGCCCTGAGTCATAGATCTCAAGACACGCAAATTCCAAGAGTCCCAGCCCCAAAGAACCCCAAATCCTAAAGCCTCCATCTCATACATGAAGGGCACCCCAAGGCCTTGAGGGGGGATCCCAAATCCTGGAGCCCCCGTTTCAATGCACGTTCTGGTCATAGGTCCAAAACACCAAATCTGAGTCACTGACCCAAATGACCTCACAGCACCCAGGCCAGACTAACAGCGTGAGGGAGACCCTGAGAGCCCAGAGAGTGCAGGACAGACCTGGGGGGCCTCACTACCAAGGACAGCTCAGACTACCCCCCTTAACTGCATGTCCCAGACCTCAGCATGACCCCTCTGCCCCCTTCAATAAAGACGTTTCTATGGCTTCCCTGTGTCGGACCTGAGTTTGGGGATTACAGCGCTAACCCTGCACCGCTGCCGGGGGAGGACGAGGGAGGAAGTCCCGTCTTCAGTCTCGCCTCCCGCAGCCTGGGCACAGGACGGTCTAGCCTGCGGGGAGTCCCGACAGCCCCGTCTTCTTCCTGTGGCCGCCCTGGCTGGCCCGCCCATCTGGGCCCACCCCGCAGTGTGGGCCGGGCCCGTTCTGGAGCTGATTGGTCGGTAACCGAAGCGCCGGGAGGCGCAGCCAATCACTGGACGAGGGTGAAGGGGCGGGGCAACATTGGGTGAGAGCGCCAATTGGGTGGAAGGCGGGCCCCGAAGGCCCGTGAGCCTTCCCATTGGTCTCAGGACTCCCTGTGTCGGAAATGAGGGGGCGGAAATGGCTGGGAAAGGAAAAGCGTGTTGAATTTGGTTATTGGTGGGGACATTGGTGGACGGTCAGTTTTGTGGGTGGCGGAGGGCGTGAATAGGGGTCCGAGGGAGCTGAGGGTGGGGGCCGGGGAGCGCAGAGGGCGGAGTGTGTGTGTGTGTGTGTGTGTGTGTGTGTGTGTGTGTGTGTGAGTGAGTGAGTGAGGGGCGGGCGGTGGCGGGCGGCTCAGGGATTCAGGGAAGAAAGGAGGTTTGCGAGGAGTCAGGCTCAGGGCTTTAGGTTCAAGAGCGCTGCAGTGAAGGGGTGCGCGGGAAGGGAAATCGGAGGGAGTCCAGAGGGGTGGAATCCAAGGAGACAGGATGGGTGCGTCAGAGGAGATTCAGTTTCGGGGCACAGGGCGTTCAGAATGCGGCATCTAAAAGGGCTTGAGGCAGGAGGCGTCCATAGGGACCCTGAATGTTGTTAGAGAGCGAGGCTCAAGGTTGCAAGTCTGGTTGTTAGAAAGGGGTCTCAAGTTAAGATGTTTAAAGGGGTTCTGGGGTGCAGCCCTCGAGGCTGTGAAGCTCTTGAGAAAGGCTCCCAGTGGGGTCAGGATGTTTTCTGCGAGAGGATGCTTGGTTAGAGGGCTGACCTGAGGCCCTGACCCATGCTGGAGCCTGAGGGTAGGAGGCTTGGTGACTTTAGCCTATTCTCCCCTTCTCACAGGATCGGGTGCATGGAGTTGGTGTCGGAGGATCAGGACTCCAGGGTCCCAGCCCTGGAACCATTCAGGGTGGAGCAGGTTGTCAGGACTGGGGGTGCAGAGGGTGAAGGTGGGAGGACTGAGGGTGGAAGACAGAGTGGTGATAAAGCAGACTGACTCCTGGGTTTGTGAGCTGGGACTGCCCCCTCCAGGTTCATTCTTCCCCTATCTCACTCCCACTTTCTATCCCCCAGATGGACATTGGTCCCTCAGCTTCAGGCCCTGGCCTGTCTGGGGACATCCTGAGCCTCACTACAGAGGGAGGGGGCTGCTCATCATTGCTAGGGTCCCCGTGTAGATCAAAGGGCACCAGTTTCAAGAGGGATCTCTCCATCCTAGGCACCGCCTGTAATCTACTATGTCCCTGACTTCATCTCCAAGGAAGAGGAAGAGTATTTGCTTCGACAGGTGATCTCAGTGCCCTTCTGGTCTGTTTTTCCCATCTTTCCAGATCCTTCCCCAAGCCCTGGTTCCTGCTTGAGAGCCCTGAGGCTATAATGGAGGTTCTGGCAGGAAGAGGAGTGCCACATAGCACCCATCCCTCACTCTCAGGACCCACTGGGCCTGTCAGAAAGAGCTTTTCCCAGGAAGACAGGGGAAACCAAACTGACTCTTAGAAAGGAAGTGATCATTATGGAGCTCAGACTTCCTGTGCTGAGATAGGCCAGTCCAGCTTCCAAAACAAAGATGTTATTGAGATCAGATTCCTTGTGCTGGAATAGGCTGGTACAAGCCCAGAGCCTCAGAAATAAGGACGTTACAGAGCCCATATTCTCTGTGCTGACAGAGCCCAATCCTGCTATTTTAGAGAAAAGGAGATTATAAATATAGGCTGAGATAGCCCAGTTCAGGCCTTTGATGTTTGGGGAATGAAGGATTTCCAGTGCTGAGGTAGCCCAGGCCTCAGAATGTTACAGAGTATACTCTTTCCTCTGCTTAAATAGCTCAGCTTAGACCCAGAGTCTTGGGAACAAGATTTCTAAACACAGACCACTGTGCTGAGATAATCCAGTCTGTATTCTGTTTAAGGTTTGGGGAAAGAAGACTACAAAGGTCAGTCCTTGCACTGGGATAATCCTTTGCAGCCCCAGAGCCTTAATAATAGAAAACACACACACACACACAACACACACACACACACACACACACACACTAATAGAGCACAGTTCTTCCTTGTGCTATTCCAACTAGTCTTGTCTAGGTTGAGTCCCAGGAAAAAGTTAGCCACAGAACACAGACTCTTGTGATGAGATAGCCCATTCCAGCCCCATAACCATAAAGGGAACAAGGAGATTATTGAGTATAGACTTCTTGAAGATGGCCCATTCTAGAACTTTGGGATCTTGGCAGTGGAGACTTTTCAAACTACTCTCTTTGCTATGCTGAGATAGCCTAGTGTAGCACATTCCCACCCCCACCCCCCCTCAACCCTCAGGTGATAGAAACAAGGAGGTCCCAGAAGTTAGACTATTCTGAGATAGCCCAGGAAATTACAGGGTGCAGACTATTTCCTGGGCTAAAAGAGCCCAGTGCAGGCCAGAGTTCTAAGTAGATTCAGACCGCAGTTGTGTAGCCCTGGTTCCTTTTCTCGATCCCAATAGACCGAGGTGGGCTTTGGGGCTAGCAGCAGCTGCCACAGGGGAAAGAGCAAACATCAAAATCTTGGGAACACTCTATCTCAGAAAACCATTCCCACAGATCCTGAGAGAACCCATTTCCACCCCGGGTAAAGACCTCTCTGTTGGCCTGGGTGGGAGAATCAGAGAGAGCAGTCCTGAAAAATGAGTGACCCCCTCCCCACCTCCTAGGTCTTCAATGCCCCAAAGCCAAAGTGGACTCAGCTCTCGGGGAGGAAGTTACAGAATTGGGGTGAGTGTTCCTGCCTGGGGGCACGGGTGACTTAAGGATGTGGGTTAGGGCAGGTGCTTCAGGTTGGTTAGTCTTAAGATATTGGGAGCCCTTGAGGGTTCAAGGGGTCCCAACGGCCAGGAGGATTCAGAAGTGTCAGTAGAGGTTCTATGGGATTAGGGATTTCCTTATAAGTTGGGAGTCTCGAAGGTTCCAGGAGACCTTTGAGGCACCAGGAAACCTTTGAAGGGTTGGGTGGTGATCTCCAAAGAATCGGGCATCCCTGAGAAGGTCAGCATGCTACCAAACCTGGTGCTATTGTTACTGAGGGCTTGAGGTGTGAGGGCTCCCTGGTTAGGTGCTCTCAGGACCCCATTGCCCTCCTCCAGGTGGGCTCCCACATCCCCGAGGGATGGTTCCTGAGCGGCTTCCTCTGTGGCTTCAGCGCTACGTGGACAAAGTATCTGACCTCAATCTTTTTGGGGGTGTCCCAGCCAACCATGTCCTTGTGAACCAGTATCTGCCTGGGGAGGGCATCATGGTAACTACACATCCTTACCCCAACCCCCAGACCTCTGATCCATCATGGGGCAGGCCATTGCCACACACCCCCACCAGGCATTCGTCTCCCTGTCCCCAGCTGGGAGGCCCCCTTGGGCCCTAGAGGGTGGGGGCTGTGGACTCCTGCCCTGTCCAGCCCTGGTGCCCACTCCCCAGCCCCACAAGGACGGGCCACTGTACTACCCGACCGTCAGCACCATCAGCCTGGGCTCCCACACCATGCTGGATCTCTACGAGCCGCGGCAGCCAAAGGATGATGACCCTACAGAGCAGGTGGGCCCTGGGACACTGCCCCAGTCACTTGTGGGCACTCTCACACCCACATCCTCTAAGAAGCCCCAATCCCGCCTGCCTGCAAGATACCTGTGCTAACCTCCCAGATACTTTCCCCTGCTCCTCATAGAATGCAACCATGTCTTCCCAGACACCGAACCCATCTGCTTGCAGGGTGCCCTAGAAAGCTTGGTACTCACGGATCCTCCAATACCCCTACCTGCTGATTGGAATGTCCTGACACCCTAAAGATCCCTTAGCCCACACGTTCAGAGTGCTCCAATACCCCATGCAGGGTTCCCCAATACTCCAGCAGACACTGATATCCTCAGATACTCCCAACACCATTCATTTGTGAGTGTCCTTGACATCCTTTCAGATATCCTATTTTTCTGCCTACTGTACAGAGCACCCCAACACTGACCTGCCTGCCACTACAATACGTGATCTGTCATAGGGCACACCTTGGCACCTGGCTTGCTCAAAGACTCCTAGGATAGCCTGACTCCTTCTAGGGCTGCTCATGACAGCAGCTTCCCTGACCTCTTTCTCTGAGTGATGCATTTCTGACACTACAGTGCTCACAGAAACCCCCTGGACATCCTGACCTTTGGTCCCTTTTTAGTGCTCCATGCTCCTGGTTACCCCCATATCCTGCCTATTGTGCCAGTTTCCTCAAAAATCCTGATGTCTGCAGATACACCCAGACTACATCAGATCATCTCTGCCTCATTCTGCTGCCCCATCCCTGCCCACCCCAACTCCTGACTTCTGTCAAGCTCTCAACCTAGTTCTCCCCAGTTCCCTGTGACCACTGATACCTTGGTCCCAGCCCCAGCCCCTTGGAGATCCCAGCTGCAGCCTAGTTCCTCCCTTTCTGGAGGGACTGCTGACCCTACCCTCACCCCGTTCCCTCTAGCCCTGGCTCTGGGACCCGCTGATTTTCACTCCAAAGTGAGGGGCACACTTGCCCCTCAGTCTTTGTCTCTAAGGACACACTGACCCTTGCTCCCTGACTCTCATTAAGTCTGCTAACTTCTCCCACCCTCCTATTATTTTTGGGGACCCACTGACCATTTATATTCCTTCCAGCCCCGGCCCCCGCCCCGGCCGGTCACCTCGCTGTTGCTGGAACCCTGCAGCCTCCTGGTACTTCGTGGAACTGCCTACACACACCTCCTCCACGGCATCGCAGCGGCCTCTGTAGATCCACTTGACACCGCCTCCCTACCGCTCAACGCCGCTGCCTGCCCATCGGCAAGACCTGGAGCTCACCTGGTCCGTGGCACCCGTGTCTCGCTGACCATCCGCCGGGTGCCCCGTGTGCTGCGGGCTGGACTGCTCCTTAGCAAGTGATGCCTGGCCCCAGGACCTGCTGGGCTTCCCAGACTATCAAGTCCTGGACAGCTGCAACCCTGCAGCCTTGAAGCCCTGGGCAAAGGCGGCTCCCCTGAGTCATTTTCCCGATAACTTCGTGGGAACCACAGAAAAAGGCTTCATTTCAAATAAACCAACAAAAATCTTTCTTTGGTTTTGGATTGGGGGTGAGGGGACAGACGCTTGTGTTCTTGAGGGGTGCTGAGTCTGAGACCCTAAATGGTGTGGGTTCTGGGGGTCAGAAGAATGGTTCAGATGAGCTGGGCAGAATCCAGGACCATTGGGTGGGTCGGGGTGAGCTTAGGAAGTTCAGTTACTTGTTTGCTAGGGAGTTAAAGTAGTGCCACTGTCACCTGAGCTGGCATCAAGTTACATGGGCCCAGGTTTCACTTAAAAGGAGGTAAAGCTGAGCCTGCTCCTGGGCGGCCCTCCATCTGCCTGGGGCCTGGGTGAGTCCTGTGGATGTCGGAGGGGACACCACTGTCTAGGAAAAGGCTGGATACCTTGAAATTAGCTGATTTTGGGAGTCGGAGCGAGGGTCAGTGTGTCCCTAGAGACAAAGACTGAGGGGCAAGTGTGCCCCTCACTTTGGAGTGAAAATCAGCGGGTCCCAGAGCCAGGGCTACGGGGAACGGGGTGAGGGTGGGGTCAGCAGTCCCTCCAGAGAGGGAGGAACTAGGCTGCAGCTGGGATCTCCAAGGGGCTGGGGCTGGGACCAAAGTATTCTCACTGACTGTCCCCAGGCCCCCAGCTATGGCCCTGCCCCCATCTCTGGACCCTGGACCCCGGTCAGAGCCCCTCAATCATCCCCCTGGAGCCCCTAGGGAACTGGACATTGCTGAAGGCACCGGCTGCCCTCCCGAAGAGGAAAGAATCAGGTAGGAGCTGGGGCTTTTGAAACTTGGGTCCTAAAGGGGTGACGGCAGTAGCAGGGGCGCTTTGAGGGTAAGAGGTACTGCGGCTGTGATCACCTGGGGATGTGGGAGAGGAAGCTGGGATGGGTAGGCTAGAGTGGATCATGGGCACCTAGGTCCACCCAAGGGTCTGCCAATGCCTCCTACCTCTCAGGCCAGAGCAAGCCCAGACTCTGGGGCAGGACTCTCTGGACCCTTCTGAGCACTTACAGGGTGGGCCGAAGAACACCGGGCCTGCATCTGGTCACCCCCGATTGCCAACGCCTTGTTCCCATGAGGACTCCACTGGGGGCAAACACCGTGAGGTGAGCTGAGGTCACCCAGGCCCCTTGTGCCCCACCTCCTGTCTTTCCCCTAGAATCTGGCCTCCACGCTGGGGATGAATTGATGATTCTGGAAAAGTGTTGGGCACCTGTGGCAGGAGGGACACTCTATAAATGATTCTTTGTCAATCATTATAGAAGTATTTCAAACTGAGAATTATTTCATGATTGGCCGTGGTGCAGCCTCATTCCTTGTAGGGGTATCCAGCTCCATCACCCCCTCCCAGTAGATGCACTGCTGGTGTTCCGTGAGGGGCTGGCATAGCAGAGTGATCCTCAGACCTCCAGGTCCTGCTGTCCCAAGTTTCTAGGAGCTTTGGAAACCTTGAGACTTTGAATTAGAGGTCCCCAGGCCTTCCACTGGGAAGGACCTGAGGTGGGAGCAGCCCTGGTGCAGAGCCAGAGATGGACTCTGCTTCAGAGAAGCATCCTGAAAGCAGGAGTCCGCAAAAGAGGGGTGGCGACGAGAGTGGGGACAAGGTCTTGGTTGGCCCATTGGCACTGACTCAGCCCTTTGTGTTTCCCAGAGCCCTGTCTCTGGCTGGGAGGTATTGGAGGCTGAGCAGGACCGCCTGCACCTTTGCCTATTGGGCCTGGGTCTCCGGCTGCAGGACCTAGAGCGAGGCCTGGGGCCCTGGACATTGGCCCAGAATGGGATGGTCCAGCTGCAGGTGGGCAATGGGAGGCCAAGGTGTGGGAAGGGGGGCAGGGCCTCAGGAGGGATACCAGCTCCCTTGGGTGAAAAATGGGTTTACTCCATGTTCTAGGTATCTGGGTAGGAAAGGGGGCCATGTAATTCCACGTCCTAGGTTTCTGGCCTCCCTGGTGTGTGTGGGGATAGTGGTGGTGTCCAACCATGTGTTCCCAGACCCTGCAGGCAGACCTACGTGGGACAGCTGAGCGTGTAGATGCACTGCTGGCGTTCAGTGAGGGGCTGGCACAGCGGAGTGAGCCTCAGGCCCGGGCATCCCTGCAGCAGGTCCTAAGGGCCCTTGGCGCCCACCGAGACAGCATCTTCTGGCGGTTGTGGCGGCTGCAGGCCCAGCTGGTCAGCTACAGCCTGGTATGGCCCCAACTGGTGATCCCTAGCACTGGTGCCAATTTCACAACCCCCCATGACCTCTGTCCTCTGACCAGGTATTCAAGGAGGCCAACACACTGGACCAGGATTTGGAGATTGAGGCGGATTCAGACTGTCCAGGACCTGGTGGGATCTGGGGGCCCTGGGAACCCAGTAGCCTCCCCACTCCTGCAGAGTTAGAGTGGGACCCAGCAGGGGACATTGGGGGCTTCGGGCCCTTGGGGCAAAAGACAGCCTGGACACCAGGGGCTCCCTGTGAGCTGTGTGGCCACAGGGGCCCCCAGAGCAGGGGACAAGGCCTTGAGGTGAGAGCAGGTGGGGGACATCCCCACCCGGGCACCCACAGGACACCTCTGTGCACCTCCTAGCAGGGTCTTTTCCTTCCAAGGTGATCTTGGCGGTTCTGTCTCTCCCTCTGCCTCTCTCAGTGTATCTTTCGCTCTTGATGAGTCAGTTCAGTGCCTTTCTCACTCTCTCTTGGTTTCTGTATCTTCCTCTATCTTATTCTTTCTGTCTTCCTTTCTCATCCGTCTATATGTACATGTCCTTGTTTCCTCTCACTCTCCCCCCCCCCCGCCCCCCCCACCCCGCCCCCCGCTCAGTCCGCTACAGCCACACTAGCTTCTTGGCTCTCCTTTAAACATTCCAAATTCACTCCCATTTCAAAGCCCCAAGATGCATGCCCAGCTTGCCGCCTACCTTCCTTCCAGTCTCCTGTAAAGTGTCACCTCTTCAGAGAGGCCTGCTCTGGCCTCCAAGCATGATCCTTACCCTCTTACTTTATTTTCTAATGGCACTTACCACATCTTGACAGTATATAGACTTTGCCTGTTTCCATCGCCACTGTGTCCCCAGCTCCTTGAACACTGCCTGGCATGTAATAGACACTCATTAAATATTAGTTGAGTGAATGAATGAATAATGTTTCTCCTCTCAGGTTCTTTGGCTCTGCCCCTCTCTTTGTGTCTTCCCAAGATCCTTCTCTTCCCCCAGCGTCACGTCTCCGTGACACCCTCTACCTTGGCCCTTCCCCATCTTGGGTCTCTTGGTCACTGGTTGTCCCGGGACCACACAGCTCTCTCTCTCTCCACAGGACATATTCAGGTTGGGTCTCAGCCACCGGAAACACTTAGTAGGTCACCAAAGACGCTCCCTGCTCCAGAAGTCTCAGGTCAGCTGGTCCTCAGTTAGGTATATCAATTTGTGCAAGTGACCCAAATGGAATTCCACAAAAGAGGGGATGCTATTTTTTCATATAACCGAAAAGTCCAGGTACTGTTGAATTCAGGACCTCTAATGCTATCAGGGCTCATACCCTTGCTCTTGAGACTCTACTTCCCCAAGGTGGATTCCTTCTCAGCAAAATGGCTGCCCCAGTAGCTACATACGTTCTACTGGTTACCCACCCAAGAGAAGAATGCCACTGACTAAGACCTAGGGCTGATTTCACTCCCCGTGGGTCCTGAACCAATCACAGTGGCCAACCTGATGGAAGGCTCTGATAGGCCATATCCGGGTCATATGTCTAGTCATGGAAGTGGAGGTGTACTGTTCGGAAAGTGGGGAAATGTGACACCCCCCGCACACCAGATTGAGCCCCTGTTACCAGAAAAAGGGGAATTGGTTTGAGGACAGCCACAGATAGACATCCACTATACTTAGAGATATTCCAAGCCCATGAGGGGCCTTGGGGAAGAAGGGGATACTAGGAAAGGAGGAGAAATAAGCTCAGCCCTGTAGGTCTATGGTAGTAAGGGAAAGTCCACACTAAGTGTCCCTTCCATGTATCCTGCTTCTGGTTACTATCTACCCTTAGGACAAGAAGACTCAAGCATCTTCCAGTCTCCAGGATGTGATGCTGGAGGTAGATTCTGGGTGAGATGCCTGGGAGATGGGTCTGGGGGTGTAGGGAGACAGGGCTCATGATGGCAGCCCACTGTGTATTTAACGCTGCATTTTCCTTTACAGAGCCCCCACTCCTGCATCCAGGCGGCCCCTGACCTTCCTCCTTCTTCTCTTCCTTCTCTTGGTGGGTTTCACATTGCTCCTGTCCCAGTCAGGGGGCCCCTGCTGTTCTCCGGCCCCACTGGCCAGGACACCTTACTTGGTGCTCAACTATGTCAATGGTCTCCCCCCAATCTGAGTACACAGCCCAGACATATGTAATAAATGGTCCCTTGTCAAAGGATGTGTTTTAGTCCATTTGGGCTGCCGTAACAAAATAACATAGACTGCATGGCTTATAAACAATAGAAATTTATTTCTCACAGTTCTGCAGGCTGAAAAGTCCAAGCTCAAGGCATTGACAGATTCAGTGTCTGGTGAGGACCTACTCCCTGGTTCATAGATGGCTGTCTTCTTGCTGTGTCCTCACATGGCAGAAGGAGCAGGGAGCTCGCTGGGGTTTCAAGAGATTAAGAGCAGTCATCATTTCCATGGGGGCTGTATCCTCAGACCTAATCACCCCCCAAAGGCCTCACCTCCTAACCATCACATAGTGGGTTAGGATTTCAACATACATATTTTAAAGAGATACAAACATCAGTCTATTGCAGAATGTGTAGCTATTGGGTGCTTGAGTACTCAGAATCTAGGATATAGCCCTGATATATCTGGACAGCCCTCTCCACAGATTCCTTTGCCTTGAGTACAGAATGCAGAACTGAATCAGCCCATTAGACTCTGAGACAAAGATGCAAGCACAGGTAGTTTTTTCAGGAGGTGATCCTAGGCAGATTGGTAGGGGTCTGAGGAAGTGGGCCAGGGAAGGGAGCGCTGAGCTGGTTGCTGCTTTGGGAACCTGGGCGCCATCCCACTAGCGACCTGTAGGAGACTGTGTGGAACACGTTCAAAGTTATTCTACCCAAGAGTCAAAGAAATGGGCATTTATGTAAACAGCTCTCATTGGTTCCTGAAGTTGTCAACTCCCCAGAACTTCCAGCTTCTCCTGTCTTTAAAGATCCCGCAGGCAGAGAAGCACAGGTGCTTTCCACAGGAAGCTAGAGGTGTGTACGGAAAAGGCACAGGTGGTATAAGCAGGCTACACCTGCTATAGCCTCTGACCTCATTTATACATGTGTTCTGTTCAAGCAATCTACATGGTGGGCTCCCAGGCGGGGCCATCACTGGTGCAGGGTGTGAAATTCTTCCATGGGTCATGATGACAACCAACTGGAGTTTCCAGGACTCAGTCCTGGAGTCCAGTACCCAGCGCCAGGTGTCTAAGATCATCCACTTCCCAGAGCTTAAAGTGTTGGGACAAGAGGTGGAATAGAATCAGACTCAAGCCCTAACCGGTTTGGCTCAGTGGATAGAGTGTCGGCCTGCGGACTCAAGGGTCCCAGGTTCGATTCCGGTCAAGGGCGTGTATCTTGGTTGCGGGCACATCCCCAGTGGGGGGTGTGCAGGAGGCAGATGGTCGATGTTTCTCTCTCATTGATGTTTCTGGCTCTCTATCCCTCTCCCTTCCTCTCTGAGAAAAATCAATGAAATGTATTTAAAAAAAAAAAAAAGGAACAGCATTACAGGTCCTTGTAGACTCCTTCACCAGCTGTAATTACCAACTCAGGGCCAATCCCTTTAATCCTCCCAGGTGCCCACTCTCCTTTCCTAATTCTTCTGAAGTCCAGACAGCATATCCTTTTACCAACAATTCAGGAAGCGTCTCCAGGTCAGGATTCTGTTTTAAAATTTAGTCACAATTCTTTCATTACCCTATAGAAAATTCTAGTCATTCCTTCACATCATTAACACCGTGGATGTTACTGTTTGAGAGGGTATTGAGCAGGAGTGGTAGGAACTTTCTTCTTTAGGGACTGTGAGTTTCCCAGAATTCCCAAAGGCCCCCCCTGGATCACCTCATGCATCTGGCTTGGACCCTTGGGACAGCAGAGTTTGTGACCTAAGACAAGAACATATTCTAGTGACCTGTCATTCCCAATAGAATGAAGATCAGAATCTGCCAGGGAAACCAGACATTTTTTCAAAGGTAAAAAATACATAACCTTATTTATTTTATTACTTATTGTTAATCCCCACCCGAGGATATTTTTCCATTTATTTTTAGAGAGAGTGGAAGGAGGGAGGAAAGGGGGAGAGAACATCAATGTGAGAGAGACACATCGATTGCTTGCCTCCTACACCTGCCCCAACAACAGGGCGCCAGGGATAAACCTGCAACCAAGGTACATGCCCTTGACTGGGAATCAAACCCATGACCCTTCAGTGCCCAGGCTGATGCTCTCTAACCATTGAGAAACACCAGCCAGGGCTATTTAAACTAGTACAACAGGCTCCCACATATCCTTTACCCAGATTAACCAACTGTTAACATTTTGCCTCATGTACTTCACTATTCACACTCTCACTAATATGTTTACATATGTGCATATATAGGGTTTCCCCAAAAATGTATACACACACTTTGAATAAAGGCAGTGTTTATTAAAATACACTTCATTTTCAAAATGGAGCTATCAGCTGTTAAAATGTGTATACATTTTTTTGAGGACACCCTGTATTTTGGAACCATTTGAGAGTAAGTTGTAGACATGATACTGTTTGCTCCTGAATACTTCAGTGTGCAGTTCTTAAGAATAAAGGCATTCTCATACACAACTAGAGTACAGTCATCAAAATAGGAAAATTTAACAACTCAATTCAGTTTTGTTTTTTTAAATCCTCACCCGAGGATATTTTCCCACTAATTTTTTTTTTTTTTTTTAGAGAGTGGAAGGAAATGGGAGAGAGAGAGAAAAAAAACCACTGATGTGAGAGACACATCATTGGTTGCACAGGGACTGAGCCTGCAACTGAGATACATGCCTTTGACTGGAATCGAACTTGGGACCCGTAAGTCCATGGGCTGACAATATCCACTGAACCAAACCAGCCAGGGTGATTCAGTTCTATTATTAACCCACAATCCATATTCCAAATTATTCTAAAATTTCTAGTAGTCACAAACAGTAGAAACAGGTGAAATTAATTTTAATATTTTAAAAATATTGCTGTCAAGTCTTAGAGCAGGAGATTCTTATTTAACAGATAGGGTAAAGGGGTTGAGAAGCAACTGACCCTGTGCCTTAGCAGAGTAAAAAACAGCAGCAGCCCTAACCAGTTGCTCAGTGGTTAGAGCATTGGCTTGCAGACTGAAGGTCATGAACCTCACCTCCAGGCTCTATCCCCACCCACGGTTGGGGCCCATGCAGGAGGCAATCAATCAATGTTTCTCTCTCACATTGATGTTTCTCTCTGTCTCTCCCCCTCCCTTCCACTCTCTCTAAATATCAAGGGAAAAAATATATTTTTTTATTAATTTCAGAGAGGAAGAAAGAGGGAGAGAGAGAAACATCCATGATGAGAAAATCATGGGTCGGCTGCCTCCTGCAGGTCCCCCACTGGGGATCAAGTCCCACAACCTGGGCATGTGCCCCTGACCGGAACTGAACCTGGGATCCTTCAGTTCGCAGGCTGACACTCTATCCACTGAGCCAAACCAGCTAGGGCTCAAGGGAAAAATTATCCTCAGGTGAGGATTAACAAAACAACAACAAAAAACATAGCAGACACAGAGTATCAACTGTGGGCTTTACACACAGCACAGGGACCCAAGGACTTGCAAGAGGTGCTTTATTTAGGACTTGATTCCAGGAGGCAGGAGTCAGGGAATGGGGTGAGACAGGTAGGGTGTAAGCCAGAAAAGGTGCTTATGGAGTGGTAGCCACTGTGGGAAACGGGTGGAGGAGGGGATGTTTTTTTTTTTTAAATATATTTTATTGATTTTTTACAGAGAGGAAGGGAGAGGGATAGAGAGCTAGAAACATCGATGGGAGAGAAACACCGACCAGCTGCCTCCTGCACACTCCCCACTGGGGATGTGCCCGCAACCAAGGTACATGCCCCTGACCGGAATCGAACCCGGGAACTTTCAGTCCGCAGGCCGACGCTCTATCCACTGAGCCACACCGGTTAGGGCGGAGGGGATGTTTTTTATGAGGATCCTATAGAACACTGTTGCAATCTCGGGACCAGACAACAGGAAGTCTGGGGCACTCATCCAGTGACTGATACCCACTTTAGGCTGAGAGCATTAGCTCACTTTCCGTAACTCCCAGAAAGCTCTCAGCAGAGGAGCAGAGATGCCAGAGCTCAGGGCCGGAAACAGAAAAGCCTCCTTTTGCAGCTGTAAGTGAACTGAAGTAGGCAAGAGGGTCCTGGGGTTGGATAATATCATCTGCCACACTTAATTCACTGTATCATCACAAAAGTCACATGAGAGAGGCACTATTATGATGTCCATTTCACAGATAAGGATGTTGAGGCATAGAGGTTAAATCACTTGCCCACAATCATGTAATCGGTGTTGGAACTGGGGTTCAAATGTAGGCATTCCAGTTACGGAGTGCAAGCTCTTAAAAAATATATATTTTTTTTAAATTGATTTCAGAGAGAGGGAGAGGGAGAGAGGGGAAACATCAATGATGAGAATCATTGATTGGCTGCCTTCTGCAAGCCCCACACTAGGGATTGAGCCCACAACCCAGGCATGTGCTGTGACCTCCAGTTCATAAGGTGATGCTCAACCAGAGCCATGCTGGCCAGGTAGGAGTGCAAGCTCTTAATCACCACTCACCTACAACCTCAAACCAGGCATTCCCCTTCCTCATCCTCTCGACCAAGCAAACTCTGTTCATCTGTAATACTCCAGTGAATGTCTCTCTCATGATCTGGGAGCCCAGCGCCAGTGGAAACTCGCCCATTGCCTGCAGCTCCAGAAGCTCCCATCCTGAAGCTTGTTAGGTCACAAGATCTGGAGCCAGGAGTGAGCCACGTTGACTTTTGCTTTTACTCTGAGATGGAGCCAGGGCAGGACTAACAGGGCCACCCTGATGAGAAACACTGAGGCTAAGATAGATAAACAAGGTGACAAAGGGCCTGACAGAGGTTAGGTGAATATTAACCAGAGACAAAGCTGAACTAGAAGTCAGCCTGTGCCCTGGGGCACCCCAGGTCCCACCTGGGACCCTGCATTTCTCCCCTTTATCTCCTCTAGGACTTTGCCTACACTGGTCCTCCAGCTTAGAAGCCTATCCTTACCTTCTGGTAAAGTCCTTATAATTCTTCAAATTTCAACCCCACTTTATAACTATTGGGTACCCACTGGGATTAGGGAAGAGACTGTTTCTCTTTTGTCCCTCTTCCCTTTGGTTTGAGGTCTGGGTTCCATTCCTAAGGTCCTCCCCCTCCTTTCAACTTTATCTACTAAGAGTTCATCTGCTTCCCACTTATTTAACTGACCTGGGTGCAAATACATCTCAGGATTGCAAAATGCAGACATCTAAAGAATGTCTAAAGCAAGCCCATACGGGGACATGGGAGATTCTGCCTGTGGCCTATGGTTCCATCTCTCCTCCCCAACCCCTGGGTCTTGCTGACAAAAATCCAAGGAGTCCTGAGGCTGGACTCCTCAATCAGGCTTAAGACCCCTCACTATTGCCTCAGGGGTTACCAGCCAGACCTCAGCTCTACCATCTCTTCTCTTGCCTCTTCATTAAAGAGTCAACTGGGATTTCTTTGGGGTCTCTTATGGATCTACCCAGGAGAGAGATCAATGCTGTTTCAACCGATCTGCCAGTCTACAGGGCTCCAGAGGGGAAGACAGGTCCCAACACCCATTCCTCCTAGAGCAGTGGTTCTCAACCTTTCTAATGCCGCGACCCTTTAATACAGTTCCTCATGTTGTGGTGACCCCAACCATAAAATTATTTTCGTTGCTACTTCATAACTGTAATTTTGCTACTGTTAATGAATCGTAAATATCTGTTTTCCGATGGTCTTAGGCGACCCTGCTATCGGTTCTCAACCTGTGGGTCGTTGGGGGTCACCACAACATGAGGAACTGTATTCAAGGGTCGCGGCATTAGAAAGGTTGAGAACCACTGTCCTAGAGGGTCGGTCACTTCTTGGTGTGTGTGCCTCTTCAAATATCCCCAAACACATAAAATTTTTAAGACCACCAACAGGAAGTAGGCACATCCCCAACTTTATTCCACTTGTTTGACAGTCCTGAGGGTGGAAGGGCAGAGGAGTCAGGGCTCGCCCTCAGAAACAGTAAGTGTAGAGGTCTTGAGGGGTCTACAAATGATCAGCTGGGATGAGACCCTACTCCCTTCCTCACCAGTCGTAGTTTGCTGTAATTAGTGGGGGGAAAGTTTTCCAAAGGGATTCGGGGCTTCTCACCGTCGTCCATCAGGGCATCTCAAATTCCTCAGCAGAAAAAAAAAAAAAAAATCTGCTGTTATCAGAATTAAATACAAAGAGGGGAGTTCAGGAGCCAGAGGTGGAGAGAAGGGTGTTTCAGTCTCTTTCGGTCCAACGGGGCGGGGAGGGGGGCATCCTGGCTCCCCATGCCTTCTAGCAGCAGCTCTCAGCTTGACATAGTCCAGCCAGCTGGCGACGCAGCCCGCCCCAGGCTCTCAGGAAGGGGTACGACAAGTGACTATGAATCGTACAAGGGCAAGCATATCTTGCCACCCGTCATGGTGGTCTCTAAGACCCCACATCGCCAGGACGGCTCTCCGATTCCCCCAATCCATCGAGCTCGTCTCTCAAGACCTCTCACCTTCCATCATGCGGGTTCCCTGGTCCCACCACACACGCAGTCAAGCGATCCCGCCCCACCGTTCCCCTGTTCCATCGGAGCTCTTCGGCCTGTCACCGTCCACCCGGCGGGATTTCCGGTGACTCCATTCGAGAGGGTTCCTCGAATCGTCCCTCTCCTCAGGCGGAGTCGTAGGGGCCCCCGCTTCGCCGGGCTCCTCGTTCGCGCCCTGCGGGCGCTCGAAGGCGTCCAAGGTCTTGGCGTGGCCGGAGCGTAGCAACTGGAGCTGGCGCCTCCCGCGGCGGTACAGGTATTCGATGCGTAGTACGTCGGAGCGCGGCAGGCAGGCGTGCTGCCGAAACTCGGCCCGCACCCGCGCCTCGGCCCCCGGCTTCCCGCGCCCGGCGCGCAGCAGTTCGCGGTACAGGCTAAGCACTTGCCTCTGCAGTCGGCTGGGCCGGCTCATGGCAGAGCTGGGCCGCGGGCGCGCGCAGGCGACGGCCCAGAACAGCGGAGCGGCAGCCCAGTTGGCAGAAACCCGGGTGGGAGGCAAGAGGGACTTCCGCTCTGCTCTCTAAAACCTCCGCCTCCGGCCTCCCGCTATCCGGTGCTGGCGCGCCTCATTGGCTGTCGCTGCGGTTGCGTCACAAAGGGGCGGGACTTCTGGTTTGCTGGCCTAGCCCTTAGGGAGTAAGTGTCCTTGAGGAGACCACGGTTCCGAGAACCCGGAAGAGAAGGGCCTAGGCGACTAGGGGTTCTGACCCGAATTCCTGAGTCCTGGCAGAGGAGGGAGCTAGAGGTTAGGACACTTGTCCGTGCCCTCTTCCGGGCGCAGGGGCACTGGGAGAGAGAAGACAGGCGCTACCATTTTTGTGGTCATCGTTATTATGACAGTCTCGGGAAGCTCCGTGCGTCGCTGGTCCCAGCCCTGGGGACGTGCAGAGAAACGGGGTCACGCAGTTAGTGTTGGGACATGGAGGGCAAGGCCAGCTTCCCGGGCATGTGGGAAGACAAGCAGAGAAGGTGTTGGCTCCCAGCCGCCAAAGGCAGCCTCCGCGTGGCGCAGAGTTGGGATGACGGCAGCCCCCGCCCGGAAGGACGGGGTCGACGGGACGAGGAGGGTCCTCCCCAGCTGTTGAAGCCCCGTCACGCCTGGAGCACGTCGACTAGGCTGGCACCCCAAAGTCCTGGGAGTATCAGATCGTCCGCTGCAATTTCGTTGTAGTCACGCAGGCAGCCAGGAGGCGCCCTGGTAGCGCGGGGGGAGGCTCGTAGGCCCACAGCCCCCTGAGGCTCCACCACCACCCAGAGCGTGGGGTCCCCTCCAGCGTAAGCCAGGAGGCCTCCGCCCAGCGTGCAACCACCACCCCACAACCCTGGGCAGTTCACCTGCAGAGAGAGAGGAGGCGAGTTAGGGGCGGGGAATAGGCCGGGAGCTCGGGAGTCAAGGGGCGCTCGGAAAACCACTGTGAATCCTGCTGGTGTCTCTATCAGAAATACATATCTCAAGTCTTTGCAAGCGGAATAAGGTCTGCGATTTGCTTTAAAATTCTCCAGCAAGGCTAAAACAAAAAGAATGAGAGGAAAGATGGAAGCAAGAATGGTAAAATTTTTGTAACTATAACGGGGTTTCATAACACTATTCTCTCTTTTGTGATGTTTGAAAATTTCCGAAGTAAACACTTTTCTAAAAGGGAACTTTAAAGGAAAAAAAAAAGAAAAAACTCTTGATAGTAATATAATATGCAATAAAATATGTTGCAATTGATATTTTAACATAGTCTCACCTAATTTATGTTATTTATGTAATGCATTTTTCTAAAAATAGTAAATATTTAAAATAGTTTAAGCATTTATTTTATTTTTTAAGCATTTTTAAAAAATGATATTAAGTCCTCACCAACACTCTGACAAGATAGATCTGCAGTACTATATGCTCCTGAGGATGAAACATTTGCGACTAGAGTCTTGGAGTTAGTGTTTTCCTCAAAGTGACACACTACCCGAGTTATGCTCAGTTTTTTGGCGAAGTTTGACACACCAAGCTCAAAAGGTTGCCCATCACTGCTCTAATCAGAATGTAACTGGACAATCAATGGGTCCGTGCTTCCTGTTGTGAGAAATGCTCACCTGTCCGAATTAAAATAATGGACTCCGAGACAGAAGTATGGCAAAAAACAAGACTTTTAATATGCTCTCGAGAGCAGATGTCCACCAGGTTGTACAGGCATACCTGGGGCAGCAAACACAGCCCATTTATTCAGTCCCTCCTCTGGTTCTTCATTGGCTGAGCACCATGGGTCACCTGTTTCCTCATATGTCGCCTAGTCTTGCTGTCTCCCATTGGGTCATTAAAAAACAAAAATGGGCTGAGGCTTTCTCTAGTTGCCTCCCCCTCCCCCTGTCTAGCCAAGGCAGGCACCTTGGGGGTTTCCACCATGATGCTGGCCCACATGCACAGTTCTTTGTTCCTATATCCTCTTTCCTCCTCCCTACATTCTGTTTGCTCTGGGGAAATTCAGCAAATTCCATCAAAAGTTGACCATGCTGCCCTAACCGGTTTGGCTCAGTGGATAGAGCCTCGGCCTGCAGACTCAAGGGTCCCAGGTTCGATTCCGGTCAAGGGCATATACCTTGGTAGGGAGTGTGCAGAAGGCAGCTGATCGATGTTACTCTGTCAACGAAAATAGTTTTATGGTTGGGGGGGTCACCACAACATGAGGAACTGTATTAAAGGGTCGTGGCATTAGAAAGGTTGAGAACCACTGGCTTAGAGCAATGCTGAGCATATGGTAAATGCTTTATGACCCAAGCAGAGATCAGCCAAATGCCAGTCAACTCACAGACATGTGAATGAAAAAGCTGCTTGGGGCAAGTCACGGAGATTTTTGAGGTTGTTTGTCATGCAGCATTAGCTGACTGATACAACTGCTGTAAGGATTAAATGACATTGTAACAGGCACCTCTCACAGACACCAGAGAGGTGTTACCAGACAGCCCCCTGAGTCAGAGGGAGAGGGATGTCCACACTCCAGTTCTTGTCTTCTCATATAAATGAATTTAAATGAGAGACCCTGACTGCATTGTGATAAAGCTGATTTATTAAGAAAATAATTTATTAAGAAAGTAAAACGTGCAAATTTATTAAAGAAGCAAGGCAAGCAAATCTATACATCTGGCTTATGAGGCGCAGAAGGGCTCTCAGCCAATCTGAAGAGTGAGTTGGGTGGGGGTCCGAGGCATTATATACCCTCCTGTCTAGGTTTCAGAATTCCTCTGCTGACTATTTTGGTACAGATTAATTCTCAAAGTCCCCTTTTACTTTGTTGTGGCCTTCCCACAATTCACGAGAAGCACCTGGCGATTTTATCTTGCCAAACCTTGAGACTGCTGGCTTTTCTGCTTAGGGAGTAAAAGTGTCCTTTTTCCTTTCCTCTTTTCCCCTCCTTCCCTTCATTCTTTCATTTGGGAGGCTTTTAACCATTTGCTCTCAAGTGTCCTTGGTTTGGGTAAATAATGGCTCGCTATTCACAAGCTGGCTGCAGGTTGCCCGCACTGCTTGGCCTTGTTTTAATTTTCTTGTCTCAGTTTTCCTATTCCTCTTGCCCTGGAATTTTCCTAGCTTTTCACTGCCCTGTAACAAAATGAGGCAAAATGCTCAGAACAGCACGCAACACAGAATAAGCACTAAATAAATCCTAGGCCCCCTTCTCTGGCATTACCTTCCTCATGAGCATGGACCACACACCTTTTTGAAGCTCCCTCTACTTCTGGATGCTGAATTTCACCACATTTTGGCTTTTCCTGCGACTACTCTGCCAATTCTTTACTTCTGCTCACTCTGTAAGTCTCTAGTGGTCTGGGCCCTGTCTCTTCTCTGACTTCATCATCTCCTCCTCCTCAAACTCTTAGCACAAGCTATACTGGCCTCTCTTGCTGTTCCTCCAACACACTAGGCACCTTCCCAGTCCCCTTACCTTTGCACTTGGTGTTCTTTCTGCCTTGCTCCTTCCTCATTTACCTCCTTCAGATCTTGAGTCAAATATTGCTTTCTCGATCAACCAAAGGACTTGTATGCATGCATATAAGCCTAACCAATGGACACAGACAACAGGGGGGTGATGGCATGAGTGTGTGTGTGGGGTAATGGGGGAATAAGGATACATATGTAACACCTTAATCAATAAAGAAATTTAAAAAAATGCTTTCTCAGTAGGGTCTTCCTCATCACCTTATTTAAAATTCTAAACCTTCTCTGTACTCTTTGTCTTTTTTTTTTTTTTTTAATATATTTTATTGATTTTTTACAGAGAGGAAGAGAGAGGGATAGAGAGTTAGAAACATCGATGAGAGAGAAACATCGATCAGCTGCCTCTTGCACACCCCCTACTGGGGATGTGCCCGCAACCAAGGTACATGCCCTTGACCGGAATCGAACCTGGGACCTTTCAGTCCGCAGGCCGACGCTCTATCCACTGAGCCAAACCGGTTTTGGCGTTTGTCTTTTTTTAAAAAAAATATATTTTATTGATTTTTTACAGAGAGGAAGGGAGAGGGATAGAGAGTTAGAAACATTGATGAGAGAGAAACATTGATCAGCTGCCTCCTGCACACCCCCTACTGGGGATGTGCCCACAACCAAGGTACATGCCCTTAACCGGAATCAAACCTGGGACCTTTCAGTCTGCAGGCCGACGCTCTATCCATTGAGCCAAACCGGTTTTGGCGGTCTCTCTCTCTTGATTCATTTTTCTTTATCGTTCTCATAGCCACCTGTTTTACCCATCTCTTTACCCAGAAGAATGTGAGTTCCTCCAGGACTTGCTCACCATCCAGTTCTCCAGGGCTTATTGTTAGACACGAGCAGAGCAAGGACAATGGGCCCAGTACAGAAACTCACCAGCGTAGAAAGCTCCGAATGCCTAGCAAGGGACAAAACTGGGAAAACAAGAACCTCGCCCTCAGGGTAAACTGTCCTCCCCTAGCAACCAGGGGAGCAATAAGCAGTGGCCGCTCATCCTGGGCTAACCCCCTGAACCTGTCTCCAAGGCCCCTTTTTCTCTGACTTCTCAGTGAGCCAAAGCAGCCCAGCCGAGGCTCTCCTGTTGCTTCTTCTTTTTGCTGCCATCATAGGCCTTTTGCTGCCTTTGGCTCAGTGCTGTGCAGCCTTTCCCTAAGGCACGGTCTTGCTGCCAGGAGAGGTTGAGGTGCAGACTGAGCAGCCTGGCAGGTCGCCAGGTGTGAGGCGCAGGCCAGTGTGGGCACAGGGTGGAAGGGCACAGGCAGGGGCAGCGTGAGCAGGCCGCCGTGGAGCAGGCAGTGGCACATGCCTCCATGGAGGCCGCACACGCACCCCACCCACTGGACCACCGTGCCCACGTCACCCAGGCTGGAGCGGCCACAGCACGCGCAACCTGGCTGGGCTTGGTTACCTGAACACGTCTAGTGGCCTGCACCAAAGCAGGCATAGATGGCTGCAGGCAGGCAGAAGGCGCTGCTCAGCACAAAACTCATGTGGCACACATGGCTCTCACAGCAGCAGCTGTCACGCGTGCAAGTGACTGGGCAGCACCTGCCACACAGCTTGTAGTGTGAGTGCCTGGCACTGCAATGCTAGGGGGAGTTGGGGGTGGGGGAAGGTAGTGAAAGACGGGAGAGATGGGGTAACAGACCCGAAAGCAGAGACGGAGCATTTTGAGTGCAACACAGGGGTCTCAGGGAAGACAGAAGGAGGAACAGATAGAGTAGGACCTCCAGGAGGAAACAATGAGGCTCAAAGAGAGAGAGGCACAAGACAGAGAAAGTGAGGAAAAGACAGGCACAGTGCGCTCTCCCTCCCAGGAGCACACCCCCACCTTTCCCTCCCCCCACTTCTTCCCCCACAGGGTGCATCTCCTAAACTGTAAGGGTCCCCAGAGACTTGCAACCAAGGGAGCAATGGGCAGTGGCAGTTCATCTTGGCTAACCCCCTGAACCTGTCCCCCTCTTTTCTCTGACTTCCCAGTGAGCTAACAGTAGCCCGGCTCAGGCTCACTTCTTTCCCATAAGTGTTCTGGAGAGCCAAAGCAGTCTTCTTCTCTCCTAGGCCCTTCCTTGTTTCACCGTTCCCAGCTTTAATAAAAGTAGTCTTAGAAAGAGAGAGAGACAGGCACAGTAAATGCAACTGCTTCCCCTCCAGGTCTGACCGCTTTTCAACCCTAGTCCTAACTCTTCTGCAAGTCCCATCTTTCTTTGCTTGTCCTCATCCACCCAGGACTGAACTCTCGCCTCTGTCCCCTAATGGCCCAAGTTGGAGTTCTGAGA
Source organism: Eptesicus fuscus (assembly GCF_027574615.1). Lineage (NCBI taxonomy): Eukaryota > Metazoa > Chordata > Mammalia > Chiroptera > Vespertilionidae > Eptesicus > Eptesicus fuscus. Next base: position 20,040,025 of record NC_072493.1, read on the forward strand.
TTCACCTGTCTTTGCCAATTCCCACACACTCATGACAGAAGTCAGGTATCATTCAGGGCCACAGACACATGCCCAGAGCCTGACAGGTGACAGTGTACGTGGCCAGGGCTGGGCAGGCCATGTGGCAGGGGCCACAGTGGCAGCACACATCATCCAGCCAGTCATTTAGGAACAGAAGCAGGTTCAACATGGCCTCAGGGGAGCCTCAGTTCCTTCCAGAAGCTGGAAGTACATGTCCCCTGTGAAATGAAAGAGTGTGCTGCCACTGGGCATGGACCAGGGCAGAGGGTCCACAGACTGGGCCACAGCCTGGCATCTCTGCCATCTTCCAGGTGTCCGGCAAGGGCACAGGGCAGTCTCTTGGGTCTTCTGGGCCACAGAGTTCACACAGTTAGAGCCTTCACAGCATCACATGTGCCAGGCTGTCCCAATTTTAAGACAGCAAGAAACTGAAGTGTGTCTAGATAGAGTTGGAAGTTCTGGCAGTAAATATGGAGGCAGTAGTTCTGAAAGAAGAGGAGTGATCCCAGAATTCTGTCCACCTACAGGGAGGGCATGTGGGTGGGGAGAACAGCTGGGGAAGGGGGTGGTAGCAGTGGTTAGCAAACATTCTTGGAAGCATCAGAGAGGGATCAAGGAGAATATTAATGGTTGGTTAATGTAGGTAGTCATTATGGGTCACAAGAGGGTTCAATAGGTCAGTTGGAGGCTAAATGGAGGGTCAGTAAAAGATTTAATGGGAGATCAATAGAAGAGTAGATGATCAGAGTTAAAGAGGGGTCAGTGGGAGCTCAATGAAGGTAAGAAGAATAATTAGGGAGTCAGTGGAGAGGGGTCACATGAGGATTAATGGGAGGATCAAGAAGAGGACAAATGGAGGAAGTGGATGAACAAATTTATGGGTCATTGAGGACCAAAAGTAGGCTTATTAGGTGGTCTTGGGTGGTAATGGGGAGGCTCAGTTAGAGGGTGAATGGGGGTGGGGTCAGAAGGTGAGTCAATGAATAATGGAACACTGGAAGGCTCAGTGAGAGAGAAAATTAGTCAAAGAGAGGCTCAGTTGGGATAATAAAAGGCCTGAGAATTTAACAGAGGAGTGAATATCAATGGGAAGCTCAATGGTCAAATCAGATGGTGTGGGAGCTTGCTCAATGATAAGATCCACAGGGGTGTAAATGTGGGCATTAATGGGCCAGTCATTGGATCCCTGGGAAGGCCAATGGACAGCTCAGTGCAGATCAGTGGGGTAGGGGAGTGGGGTGAGGTCAACAGGATAGTAAGTGAGGTTAATAGCAAAGTCAATTTAATATAGTAGGATCATTTGGGGGGGGGGCAATGGGTTAATGGGATGCTCAATGGGGTGAGAGGGAGGGTCAGTGGGAAAGTCAGGGATGAGCCTGTGAGTTAAAAGGAAATCAATTAGGAGTCATTGAGGACTCTGGGTAGTTAATAAGAGGGTAATAGAAGTCTCAAGGGTGGTGAATGATGACAAGTGGAGAGCCAGTGAGAAGGAGTCAAGAAGCAAGTCAATGAGGGGTGGGGGTCAGTAGCCATTGGTGGGAGATGAATAGGGCCACTGGAAGTTGGAGTAGACATCTTTGAGGACCCAATGGGAGAGTCAAAGGGTGTATCAGCAGGAAAAGAGGGGTCACTATGGGTGACCTGAGGGTAGTGAGGACAGTGAAGGATGGTGGGTGGAGCCTGTGGAGCCTCATCTGGAAGTGGTTGAGATCTTATGAACTCATGTCCAGCCACAGACCACAGGATGAGAAGATCAGGGCCTCAGCACAGCCATTTGGCCACAGAAGGGGGTAAAATCCAGTCTAAAGGGCTCAAAGTTGGCATGGGCTGTGCCACAGAGACTTGCCAGGCAATAGACAGGAGCCAGAGAATTCATAGAGGGCTCCTTCAAATGTGTGTAAGTGGAAATCTCCAGCGACAGTACAGAGCAGTGGCTTCTCCAGGACAGGGGGTTGCTGAGGATTGGGCTAACAGGCAGTGGTGCCAGCCACCTGTGGAGGCCTGGCAGCAACCACAGCACTTGTCAGGCCAGCACCTGGGTACCTTCCTCACCAAGGCTCCAAGGGTTAGGCAGTGGCTGTGCTGAGTTCACTTGTCTGCCTAGAAAGTATGGTCTTAGAATAGGAAGCAGGAACAGCGGGCACAGGATACACAGCTCCAAAGCAGCAAACAGGTAGCCAAGCAGGCACTGGCAGGTAGGGGCATAAGGGTGGCTACTACAGTGCTCTGAATCTGCGGGGTTGGCACATGTGGCTGGGCACGCAGAGCCACATGGGACAAAGTGGGAATTTGCTGGGGACTGGGGCTCTGGAGCAAAGGTAGGGAAACTAGCAGTGGGGCCACAGGGCTCAGGGAAGGGGCCAAGGTACCTGGAGGGCAGAGAGATGGTCAGGGACTCATAAGTCACAGGAGTCTAAGTCATCAGTCCCCTTATTCCAGAACCCAGGGAGGGTTAGGGTTAGGGTATGCCCCAATCCCTGACCCCTCAGACCACAGCCCTAGTCATCTTGCAATCATCAGTCTAGGATTCATCTTTGATGCCAACAGTCTTCCTTCATAGGACAGCTGAAGGGGACACAGGTCACACCCTCACCCAGTTATAAGAGAAGGAGCAATTCTTGATGAAGATATTCTAGCCAGGCAGCGGAAGAAGGGAGGGAGGGTAAAAGGAGAGGTGGTATTGAAGGGAAGGTGCAGCTAGAGGTTTTGAGATAAGACCCATACAAGCACATGGAGATCAGAAGCAAAGTGGAAGGATCCAAGTGAAATTCTTAACAAGGAAGCACAGGGAAGTACTGGCCACTGCAGAAGAAGCAAGAACGATGGTCCACAGGAACGCAGTCACCCCCAGCCAGGAAGAATCCATCATCACACAGGGAGGTGGGAGCTATGCCACCTCTTGAACACCCCGACAGGCCCCAGGGCAGGGGTTCACACACAGGCTACAGTGGCTGTGTGGAGGGCACTGCATGGCTGGAAGAGGCAGTGTGTTAGCATCAGGTAAGCTAGGGACTGGCTATCCAGTCAACCAGCACCCCCAGATTGCATCTTTCCCAAGAGACCTCTCCCTTGGATGAATCACAACAGCAATAATACCCAGAAATGACTGAGGATATCTGCACACAATGCAATGTGCTACCTATTTTCACAAGCCCTAGGTATTATTAACATGACTGCCCTGTGCTTTGTCTTTCTCGGGGTCCTGCCCCTCCCTTCCCCAGCACTTGCTGAAGGGGATTATCTCTTGAACCAAGTGATCCCACCTCCTATCCTGCTTGAGTCAGTGGATTCCAGCATGGATGTCTTTTTTGCCCTTACTACTGTTCTAAAATAATACCTCCACCTCCTTTTTGGTAACCATTATCCTTACTTTCAACATGTGGACTGACATGATTCTACATCTAGACTTCAGGGATGGGTACAGAATCCCTGGCTGGCTAAGCAGATTTTTCTTCTCTCCTCTGGGCCCCCCAAATTGGTCAGTTAAAGCGAATGGGTGGTGAACCTGGGACTTTTTCTGGAGCCAGTGAGCACGGGTGTTACATTTTTAGGAGGGCTGGAAGAATTGCCAGCTTGGAGTTGCTGAAGCCTGGCTTCTACACGGGGAGACTCTTCTTGGGAATAAAGATAACACATAGAGGAGAAGGAAGGCAAGACCAAGACAGAGAAGAGAGAACAAGACAGAAGAAAAGAGATTTCTTCTATAACTGTATTTGAAATTTCTTAATCTAGCTAAGCCCCAAAATAGAAATACCCTTGGTCTTTGCAATGATATGTACTCCAAATCCCTTTTTCTTTCTCCCCTACTCGGAATTGGGATTCTGACACTGCCATTAAGAGTCCTGCCTGGTATAGTGGCTGTATGGTGTCCCTATGACCTCACCTCTGCCACAGCTGATTGGAGGGCTGGATAAATGACCATGGCAGGCAGAGGTATGGAGGTCATCAATCTTTAAGTAAAGAGCAAGTCAAATAGATTCCTGCCAGGGGCATTTAAATCCAGAGGCAAAAGAGATCAGAAAGAGATGGACACCGAGACAAAGATGATATGTCAGGGTGGGGCCAAGGGTCCATGAAGAGCATTGAGGAGACATACGGACATTGAGACTCAGAATTTATGATAATTTGTTAAATAAGTGAACAAATGTTCAGATGCCAAATTATTTTCTAGATGTGAGACATTGGGCAAACTCCTTACCATCGATGCTTTGGTTTCCCTCCTCCATAAAATGTACCTGCATCGCCGAAACCGGTTTGGCTCAGTGGATAGAGTGTCGGCCTTCGGACTAAAGGGTCCCAGGTTCGATACCGGTCAAGGGCTCATCGATGTTTCTAGCTCTCTATTCCTCTCCCTTCCTCTCTGTAAAAAATCAATAAAATATATATTTTTAAAAATGTACCTGCATCATGAGGCTGTCGGGAGAATTGAGGTAGTGCAAGGCTTAATTCCGAGCAAGTATTCAATACTAGAGGCCCAGTGCACGAAAACTTGTGCACTAGGATGGGGGGGGGCGGGTTCCCTCAACCCAGCCTGCCCCCTCTTATAGTCCAAAAACCCTCAGAGGATGTTTTCCTCTGAGGGAGGCAACAGGGCTGATCAGGGGAAGGCGCTGCCCCCATCACCCTGCTGCTGCTGCCACTGCCAGCCAGCTACCGCAGCTGCCCGCCCTCGGCCCTCGCTTCTTAGCGCTGGCCCTGCCCCCGCCCCCTGCCCACTGGTGGGTGGGGAGCGATCTGGGGCCAGGCCGGCTGCGGGAGGGGCTGTGGGAGGTTGAGGCACAGCATGTTGCACCCCGTCCAGCCTCTGCGGAGGCGTGGTGCCTGGACCGGGCCCACGCTGCTGCCTCTGTGGCTGCCTTTGCAGAAGGGGCAGCACTGGGACCCGGCTGCGCCTCGAAGGGGGCACGGCATTGCCTTCTCACCGCCTCTGCAAAAGGGGTTGTGGTGCTGGTCCAGTGGCGCTGGACCGGTCCACAGCGCTGCCCTCCTCTCCCGTGTGGTTCCGCCCACCTCTCCCACAGTGGCACCTCTCCCGCACAGCTGGTCCTAGGCCCTCGCAGCCGCAGCCACTGTGTCTTTGCCCAGATGGACGTCTGGAAGACATCCTAATTAGCATGTTACCCTTTTATTAGTATAGACTAGGGGCCTGGTGCACGAAATTCGTGCACTGGGGAGGGGTCCCTCAGCCCAGCCTGCCCCCTCTCACATACTGGGAGCCCTCAGGGGATGTCCTATGGATGGCTTAAGCCCGCTCCCCATTGGGAGCAGACCTAAGCTGCAGTCTGGCCTCCCTTTGTGGGAGGCAACGGGGCTGATCAGGGGAAGGCAACAGCCCCATCACCCCGCTGCTGCAGCCACTGCCAGTCACCACAGCTGCCAAGGTATTTTCATCAACATGGACTCCAGTCCCTTCACCATGAAAAAATGACAACTTTCTTTAGGCATTTTCAAGATGTGTCTTTCATAGTATATGACATTTCTTTCTTTCTTTTTCTTTTTATCCTCACCTGAAGATATGTTTCCATTGATATTTTCCCCTTCCCTCCGATCCCAAGTGCAGCCCCTTCCCAAGCCAAAAGCCTCCGCCCCAGGCTTTAGGCTTGGGAAGGGGTTCCCCGACCCGCACCTCTGATCGCAGGTTCGGCCCCTTTCCAAGCCTAAAGCCTCTGCCTGATGGCCGGTTGGGAGTGACCTGGGTGCTGAGGAGGTTCCCCGGACCCAGGTATGTATGCAAATTAACCGCCATCTTTGTTGGGTTAATTTTCATACTCACTCTGATTGGCTGTGGGCATAGCGAAGGTACAGTCAATTTACATGTTTCTCTATTATTAGGTAAGATTATTAGTATAGATAGGTCAGCTGCTCTTTTTATGTTATTGCTGGAACTATTTTTACATTATTGTTGGAGAGATACTATAGCATAGGAGGTCAGAGCAAGGATTCTGGAGCCAGGTGGAAAGGCCTTAGCTTCTTTGTGCCTCTTTGTCCTCAACTGTAGAAGGCAGACAATAATTGTCCCTATCTCCTAGAGCAGTTTGAAGGTGGGTGAGCTGACCTAAAGCAGGTAAAAGAGAGATTCTCAGACTTAGCCTTGCATCGGAGTCTCCTGGAAAGCTTTCTAAAACGTAGGTTGCTAGGTTCCACTCCAGAGTTTATGATTCAGTAAATCTGGGACAGGGCAAGAGTTTGCATTGTAAACAAGTCCTGGGTCTTGCTGATGCCACTGGTTCAGGGACAATTCTAGAACCACTGTCTGATATAAAATGACTACTCTGTAATTTTTAAGGAAGAGATAAAATTAAATCTGTTTTCCCAACAAGAATGTATGCAGTTCTCTGCCCTGTTTGGTGCTGTATCTCCAGTGTGAGCCTGGAACTACAACAGCAACCACTGGTCACTCAGGATCACTGGCATCTGCAGCTGCTGCTGGTTCATGTGCAGGGGTGATTCAAGAACGGGGGTCACCAGAAAGGCTGCATTCCTGAGCATTTGAGGAGGGGTAAGGGATGAAAGCTGAGGGGTTGGATGTTGGGATGCTGAGGGAGCGGGGGATTTAAGGATCTAGAAGTTCTCACTCTCATCCACTAACCAGGAGACTTGTTTCCAAAACCCAGATGTGTCCTCATGCAAAACTCCAAGGTCTTCCTTGCAGGAATTCAGATAAGTAATTCCCTAAGGATCTAGGAGTGCTCCACTAGAATATAAGCACCGTGAAAACAAGGATTTTGTTTGTCTTGGTCACTGACATAGTGTCAGTGTCTTGAACATGGTTTGGTACAATGTGCATTGTGACAAACTGCATGGGGTGGTTCCCTCTGGAGCAGGAGGCCCACAGCTGGAAGGCAGGGAGGCCACTGGGTTTGGTGAGGGCCATGGCTCAGCATGCAGGCACAGCTGCCAGGCACAAAGACAGCGGCAGGGCCCATCACAGGGATACCTCCTGGGCCTCTGGGCCACCGTACAGCTACACTGGGAGTGCGGTGGGATGATTGCATGGGAAGTTGTTTATTTTATTTTATTATTGTTTAAAGCAGGGGTCCTCAAACTTTTTAAACAGGGGTCCAGTTCACTGTCCCTCAGACCGTTGGAGGGCCGGACTATAGTTGAAAAAAAACTATGAACAAATTCCTATGCACACTGCACATATCTTATTTTGAAGTAAAAAAACAAAACGGCAAAAACACCCGCATGTGGCCCGCGGGCCGAAGTTTGAGGACGCCTGGTTTAAAGTATTAAAAATAGTAGTACATATGTCTCCTTCCCCCCAACCCCCATTTGACCTTCCCCCAGCCTCCCCTACCCCGCATGGGAAGTTTTTTTGTTATTGCTATTAATCCTTACCTGAGTATTTTTTCCCCCCATTGATTTTTAGAAAGAGTGGAAGTGAGGGAGGGAGGGAGGGAGCGAGGGAGAGAGAGAGAGAGAGAGGGAGAGAGAGAAACATTGATGTGAGAGAGACAAACTGATTGATTGCTACCAGCATGTGCCCCCACTGGCTGGGGATGGGACCTGTAACTCAGGTAGATGCCCTTGACTGGGAATGGAACCTGCGACCCTTCTGTGCGTGGGTCTAGGGTAGTCTTTAACCCCCTGAGCCATGCCGGACAGGCCTGCAGGGGAAGATTTTGAGTGGAGGAGGGACAAGACTGGCATTTAAATACTATCTCTCTGGCTGCTCTATGAGCAAATGAATATCAAGTTTTATGTTCCCCCTACCCTGATCCCCAGGAATCTCTCTGCCCACCTCAGGACTCTCTTGGGCCCGGGGCTGCTCACCTGCCATCAGCTGCCCTATGCCCTGCACCTCTCCAGCCGGGGCACGGCGGTGCCATAGGCCGCTTCTGCCCAGGAGAAGGCCGGAGCCAGGGCTTGGCTTTGGTCCGAATGCTGTCAGCCGGAGGGAATGACAGCGAACCCCGGTAGAGGAGCCAGCACCTCCCCTTGGGGAAAGCAGGGCTGCACTTGGCGTAGGAAGCTGCGGCCGTGCGCCCACCTAGGGCATGAGCGAGAAGAAGGGATCACAGGCGACGCGGGCGGGTTGAGCTGTAGCCGGCGAAGCACTTGCACCAGGCGGAGGAATGCATCACCAGAATCACCAGAGAGCGCGGCAAGGCGCCGGGGCCCAGAGCCCGCGCCGCTTGGACGCGGTTCCCCTCCCCCAAACGCAGGCTGCCCGGGGTGCCAGCCGGCACAGACACAAGGTCTCTGGCTGTGGATGAGGAGGACCGGAAGGCACGGACGGGGCACCGTGGAGACGTAGCTCCAGCAACCCTGTGGCAGCAATTATTTGGACTCGTGGCTACAGGCCTCGTCCTCCGGCTTGCAAACAACTGTGGCCGGCCATCCGCGCGCGCGCCTGGCACATCAGCGCTCTGCACCTGCAGCGCCTGGGAGCCCAGGACGCACGGGGAGCGGCTGCGGGCAGCGTGTGGGACGCAGTCCAGCAGGACTGGCACGGGAGGCGTGAGGCCAGGCGTGTGGGCCGGGCGCGGGCCACCCCGGCAAACTCCTGTGCCAGTCCTGGGGCTGCCGCGACGGCGCCACCACCGTGTAGCCGCTGTCCGACAGGCTAGCGCTGTGACCAGGGAGGCGCGCCCGGCCCGCTCGCGTTCTCGACGCGGTCACTCCCACCCATCGAGACCCAGCGAGGCGCACCCTGCTGCCGGCCGCGCTGCGAGCCCCTCGGCTCCAAAGCGCAAGGTGGGTGCCATGCAGTCGCCCTGGCCGCAGGCTCAGGCGCGGGAAGGGCGGCGCCCCTGCCGGCTGCGTGCTGTCAGGTAGCACCGCTGTCAGCGGGGCGGCGACGCGCGCACTACGGGAAGGTGAGCTTTTCCCAGCCTCCTCCCAGACAGCCAGGACGAAGTGATTGATGGCCTTGCAAACTCATAAACGCAGCGGTCGGGCCTGAGGGAACCGGGGAACCGGGAGAGGAGAGAAGGGAATCCGCAAAATCAGGTGGATTTGGAGGCCAATACATGGGATTCTAATTCTGACCCTGCCACTCTCTAGCCAAGTGAACGTGGGCAAAGTATGTAACTTCTCTGGACTGCAGCTGTCTCATCTATAAAAGGGGGTGTTAGCACCCCCTCCACAGAGCTATGGGAAGATTAGATGACGTATGTAAAGGGCATGGAACGATGTCTAACTATATAAATATTAGCTTAAAATAAAGTCACTTCCTTTGCACCATTCATCCCCAAAAGACCTGCCTGGCCTTCCCACAACCAATTTGCTAAATCCTCTGCCCCAGAATCTGCCAACACAGTCCCTTGTCACAGCTGGCCAGGGCCCTGTCCCAAGAAGCTCCACTGTGGCCAATTCCCTGCTACAGAGCCAAGCCAGGCAGCCAGCCCCAACCCCGGACAGCACAACCAGTCCAAACCCAGCCCAGCCCCCCAGCCTGTGTCTCCGTGGATCACTCACTGCAGAGGAAACGCCGGGCTCAGCAGGGCAGGTGTGAGGGCAGCTACGGCTGATGCACAGATCCCGGCTCCTCAGGGTAGTTTCTCCTGCCAGCCTGCCTTCCAGCCCTCCCACGGCAGGACCAGAGGGGAGCACAAGGGGAATCCCAGAGAAGGGCTCCACCTTGGAGTCCAGGGGGAAAGGCACGGCTGGGAGCCTCACCTGCCCAGAGCTGGGCTGAGGCCAGGCACGCTGTGGGGGCATGTATAGTCTCAGGTGCCTGGGTCTGGCTCTCAGCACACTCCCTGGGCCTGTACACAGATGTCCCCAGCAGCGGGGCAGAGGCGGGGGGAGGGGAGGGACAGAGAGAGGAGAGAGACAGTTCTGCGGGAGAGACAGAGATGAGCAGAGACACTAAAAGAGGGAGAGAGAAAACACAAGAAAAATTATAACCAGATGGAGAGATGGGTGTGGGGAGAGGGACAGACAAGGTAAGAAACAGAGAAAAAACAGAGTGAGGGAGAGACATAAAGACCAAGAGAGAGAAAAGAAAAAGATTTCTTCAGAAAAGGGCCTTTGAGTGTGGAGGACATGGTTGTGTTTGGACGGGAGAGGGGTCCAAGTTTGAGACAGAAAATGATGACTTAGAACCGTGATGGCGAACCTATGACACACGTGTCAGCACTGACACGCGTAGCCATTTCTGATGACACGCGGCCGCTGAGGTGGCCGCATGCCGAGGATGAAACATTTGCTGCTCCTGAGGATGAAACATTTGCGAAATAATGTTTTTTCTTCAAAGTGACACACTACCCGAGTTATGCTCAGTTTTTTGGCGAAGTTTGACACACCAAGCTCAAAAGGTTGCCCATCACTGACTTAGAATATTGGCCCTGACCGGTTTGGCTCAGTGGATAGAGCGTTGGCCTGTGGACTGAAGGGTCCCAGGTTCGATTCCGGTCAAGGGCATGTGCCTTGGTTGCGGGCACATCCCCAGTGGGGGGTGTGCAGGAGGCAGCTGATCACTGTTTCTCTCTCATCGATGTTTCTAACTCTCTGTCCCTTTCCCTTCCTCTCTATAAAAAATCAATAAAATATATTTTTAAAAAAAGAAGATTAAAGGGGGCAAGAATACCATGGTTCCTAAGAGGGGCAGACTCCTGAGCCTGCTGCAGAGGGAGAGGCTTCAGGCTTGAAGTTCTGGGGTCCTGGGGAGGTGGGGGCAAGGAGCCAGGACTCCTGATTCTGAGAAAGGAGGGGAATGGAGACTGATTTGTGTCTGAGGGAATAGGGGACTAGGGACCTGAATGCCTAGGTCATGGAAGTGACTGAGACAGAGGCAAAAGACACCACCTGCCAGATGTGCAGGTCTGGAGGATTTGGGGTGGAGCTCCCCAAGGGAAGACAATGGCTTCCACATCAGTCTCAGCTGGAGAACAATAGACCTTCATGGAGGATCCAGGAGGAAGGACAAGGCTGGTTCCAGACTGGGAGAGGCAAGGGACCTTGGATATATTTTTCAGCCCCCTCCTCCCTCCTCCCCTAGGACCTAGGAGCCTGCACCCTCTAGTTCCCCTTTTCCCACAGAACCCTTTCCTTTGGTAGGGGGAGTAGCAGAGAATTCAAGAAGAAACTGACTTTCTTACAATAGCTTCATTTCTCACCTGCTCAAGATCCTTCCCAGGCTTTTCAGGTTGGGGAAAAGCTAAGGCCAGCGTAACTCCCAGTGGGTGTGAGATACCTAAGGGGCTAGGAGAGGGGCCAGTTCTTGGGACAGAGATGGCAGAGGTCATCAGCAGAGAAGGAAAATCAAGGCGGTGAGGCACGTGGGGATGGGGGTGATGCTCCAGGAAGGAGTGAGTGGAGAAGCAGGAAGGGGGTCAGTTCCTAGCCCTGGGGCCACAGCATTCAGGACTGTGGATGAGGAGGAGTTTCCCAAAGAACTGATACTTTTTCCAGAGGACTGGGAAGAGGGAAGTGCACCCTAGGAGTTCCACAGAGTCGAAGCCAGAATGTACCCAGAATAAGTTCTTTGAAGTCTCACTTTTATGCTCTAAATTCTTGCCAATTTTTGCATTCACCTCAATTAATCTATCCATGAGTATTCATATAAAAAGATTTTCAAGTGCTTACCAGGGACACCCTTTAACCTACCCTTGTGTGCCCTCCTCCCAGCCTCAACAGTGAAAATCTTCAAGTGAAAAGGAAGCTGTGGGTTCATCCTGTGGTTTTGTGGTCTCCCCAGACAGTGTCCAGGTACATTGGGGTGTTTGTCATCCAAGCATTCAAGGCTCTTCAATGTCCACGGGAGCCAGACATTCCCCACTCCCTCCACAGGCAACTGAGCCCCCCACTCCAAACTTGTTCTTTGCTGTGTGTCCTCAGCCACTCTCCCCACTGTAGCCAGATGGATCTTTCTGAAGTCTGAACCTGACACCGTCCCTCCCCATGACTCCCAGTGCCCTTGGCACAGTCACAGCTCCTCAGCCTGGCAGCTGGCGACTGCCTGCTTTGTGAGCTTAGCTGTCACCGTCCCCCTTCTCCCAGGCTTTGCTGCACAGAACTTTGGCCAGCTCTTCAAGTACACAATCCTCTGTCCTCCTTTCTTGTCTTTTGCACACCATGTTCTCTCTCCTTGGCTTTCTTTGTATATCCCTTTCTTCTCCTGGCCCTCTTTGTATATCCTGCAAGTGTGCAAGACCCAGTGCAAAATGAAAATGTGGAGTACCTTATTAAAAAACCACGAAGAAGTTCACAATGGCGATAGCAGGTCATTCAACCAAGCACAAGGCCCTTCTAAAAGTGGAGCGTTGTGTGCCTGCACAGATCACACTGCCATGAAGTCGGCCCTGCCTTCAGGAAATCTTGGACTCTTCCCAACTCCCACCCCAGGCTGTTAGGAGCCCGTCGGGACTTCCAAAGTTCCCTGAGCTTCAACAGGCCCTAATCATTCTCACCTGTGCTTCCCCCATCCCAGCCCTGGCCTCTCTGGGCTGTCATTTTTTCATATCTAGTTCCTCCGCTGGACTGGAACTCTGTGAGGACAGGGTCTGAGGGTGTGTTGCTCACTGCTATATCATTCTCAGCTCTACTCTACACAGGTCAGGGCAACACTGAGCACTGATACCTATTCTTGCTCTTGTGTGGCATGAAACAGCACAGGCACCAGAAAGGAATCAAAGGCAGGAGCCATGCTCACGTTCAACCCAGAAGAGATGACCCCTTTTTCTGATTCTCCCACATATGTGTCCATGTGAAGAGCTGCAAAAACTTGGCAAGAGCTGAGGCCTTGCAAGAGGTCACAAGTATGCCCAGACACTCCACCCGTGTTGGATTAGCCACACCCCAACACATGGGTTGGACTGGGCAGCACACAGAGTCCTGGTATCAGAACTCGTCACTTGAAGAAAATGCTCCAGTATCGTGGCACTTGGGCACCAGGAAAGCTGGTCTCAAAAATGTGCAGGGCATTTTCAAAGCCACACGGGGCTGGGCAGTGAAGGAGTGGCACTCCCTGAGCTCAGGAAATTGGTGGACTCAGCGAGGCAGTGTTGGACAAGCTACATTTTTAACTTTAAATTCTAGATACATGTCCACTTGTATTGTCTCTGCATGGGAGTGGGAGATGGTCCAGGCATCCTGTGGGGGCGCCTGTACGGGCGGCGGGGGGGGTATGCTGGAAGGACCAGACTACTCCTATATACCTCCTTCCATCCTCCCTGCTTTCAGACATGTAATAAGCTACCACCAGGTGTGTCCCCCTTTTGGGCCCACATTTCCTGTGTTCACATCCCCCACAACCAGCCACAGCCTCTGCCTTGCAGAGCCTTGATCTACTGTTTGCCTGGTACTTGAACCTGGAAAAGGTCATCAATTCCTATGCTACAGAGAGGTCAGCTCCCCCATCTAAGGAATGGATCTTTCTTCCCCAGCCTCAGCAATCTTGCCTGAAAACCAGGTAGCTGGGCAGTGATCCACACTATCCTCATTTGCATAGGGGATGGAGGCTTCTGGCGAAGTAGTCTCAAATCTCTCTCCAATCCATCCACTCAGGCCCCACACCTTCTGCTTGGACCATTACACTAGCCTCCTCCCTGGTCGCCCTGCTTTACTTTAGTTCCCACACGCAAACAGACCTGCCACTGGAGTTTCTTTAGGATTAAAAAGGACAACTCTCCTCACTGCGCAAAACCCTCCAATGGCTTCTCATGCCACTTAGAATAAAATCCAGACTCTCCCAGCAGCCTGCATCACCTGTCCCCTTCTTACTCTCCAGTCTCAACACGGCATCACTTCCTTCTCCCCACCATACTCCAGCACAGGGCCTCTTTCAGTCCCTTTCGCTCACCATGCATCCCTCAGCTCCTGGACTTCTGTACATGCTGTTCCATTAGCATGGAATGCCCTTTCCGCCCGCCGCCGTGTAGTTAACTCCGGCCCGATCAGCTGAGGCATCACTTCCTCCAGGAAGCCTCCTTCAACCTCCCTGCCTGGGTCCGGTCTCACAGTTGCATGGATCTCTCCTGCGTGGCCCCACTTGTCACCACCGATGCTTACACTTGCTTTTGTGATTATTTAACATTTGTTTCCCCATCAAATGGTGAGGTAAATGAGGGCCGGACAGGCCAGTATCTGTTCATTATTGAATCCCCAGCATGTAGCACAAGTAGGCACACAATGACTTAAAAACAGGGTTGAGGAACAGTGCACTCTGGCTCCCCCTCATGGCAGCAACTGGCTCTAGGTATCCAAACCTGCTCCTCCCTAGGCCTTTTTCTCAAGATATCCCACTGTCCCTGACGGCTGCTCCTGACCTCAGCCCCCGGAGGATAACAAGAGGAAGGACCTAATGATGCTGCTGGAGGACTTGGGAGTCAGGCCAGATCCCTGGGATTCAGGTGTTCCATGGCCAATGGAAGGTCATTTCCAAGGCCTACACCCACCAACAAAGCTGTGGCGCCCTACATCATGAGAACGGCCAGTCTGGTCCTGGGCCCACTTCACCCTGCTCCTCACATCAGCATCACTCCAGAGAATACGGATAGGACCCAAGTTCCCTCCACATCTCTGCCTCTGGACCCACCACGAGAGGTAGCCTGAGATCAAGGAGCACTATTCCTCTTACTGCTAATCCCATTCCTGGATTTCCAATGAGGCCTGATATTTCCAAGGCCCAGGGTTTGGTCCTCCGAACCTCTTGGTATAGGAGGGGAGCCCTAGGGCAGTTCAAGACAGTGAGGACCAGCGCTGGAGAGATGTGCAGAAAGGTCCAGATCAACCTGAACCAGGCTCTAGGCTCACAGAATGGCAGGTCTACACTCCCTCCCTACACTTTCTTACCTCCTACTTTCAAATCAGTGGAGTCTGGCATCTGTCCAACTGAACCCCTAACACTACTCTCACGGCAGCCTCGATATCATTAAACACAAGAATAACTTGGGTCTGACTTGCCCAGTTTGCTTCACTATGTCCCGCCACCTGCGGCTCGTTTAGTCTTTTTTAGTCTAGGCTTTTCTTTGTCTGTCCCTTAGACATGAAAACTCCCAGAGGCCGAGGACCCCTGACTATCACCCTCTGGGTATCCCATATCCACCAAGTCCCACACTGGCTTCGGTATCTTCCCCAAATCTGCCCCTTCTCCCTGGTCCAGGACCATAGCAGCTCTGCTGTCCCTTCCCTGGCCAGAGCCCTGGGCCTCATCCTGGACACTTCCCTCCCCCATGGTTCTTCAGCTCCATAACTCAGCCACTCAGCTTCCTGAAGGTCTCTCTCATCCAACCCTAACTGCTTTCCCAGCCCTCCCGCCCTGGTCCAGTCTTGTCCTTACTCACACAGGTCCTCACCCTGGCTTCCATCCGGGCTCCTTACTTCAGTCTTCCCCTCTGGTCCACCTTCCCCATGGCAGCTAGAAGGATATTCCTAAAGCCCAAACCTGATGCTGTCCTCCTCTGCATTAAGTCTCCCATGGCTTCCCAATACTACCTGGCCAGAGTCTGAGCTCCGCCACCTGGAGAGCCTGGACCCTGCTCACCCCTCCTACCTCCCCTCTATCACAGTACCCCAATGCCTGGCACTTACCAAGTCCTTGGTTGTACTGTGCCCTCTGCCTGGAACACCCTTCCCTCTGCTCTTGGCCAATTATCTCCTTCAGAGATAATTCTCAGGTCCCATGTCTCTTCCAGGAAGCCCTTCCTAGGCTGCGTGAGGCACCTTTTCTGGGCTCCCACCATCTCCCAGGCTTCCCTCATGACCACATCTCTGATCACTGTCTGAGGGCAGAGCTGGGGCCGTCAGAGGCACCACAGCATCACCCATCACAGGGCGTGCTCAGAGACGACGCTCAGGGAATGTCTGCTGGCTAAATGGGTGACCCTCCTCCGCCACATCCAGGGACCTTGGACAGAACTAGATGGATCTCTCCCCAGAAGAGGCATCCCCAGCTCCAGACCCTGCATGGCAATCCCAACTCCCACAGACAGAGACAAGGGCAAGGGCCCAGGCCCACGCTTAGAAAAATAGGACTTTCTTGTTGTGCCCCTCAGGGCCCCTGACACCCGCCCCATCCGAGTTTTTAAAAACCGTGAACAATTTGGTGAGTCTGAGGCCAGGCCCCACAGGGTGCTTTAGGTCCTGCCACCCCTTGGTGGGCACGAGGCTAGGGTCCTGTGGGTTCGTGACTGGGCCCCCAGGGCTCACAGTCCAGCTGGACCATGGTGTGGGCCCTCGGTGCGGAGGGCGCAGGAGGAGCCGACGGGGCCTGTGGGGTGCCGTTGGTCTGGGAGCACACGCTGCTGACGGGTGCGGGTGCCTTGGGCTTGCCGGGGGCCTGGCCACCGTGCACCTTGTAGCGCATGAGCAGAACGAAGATGAAGACCAGCACCGAGGCCACGATGACACCGCCCAGCGCGATGATCATGGTGCCGCCCAGGAAGGGTGCGTGCGGGACCCCGCAGGGCTGCAGCGCGGGCTCCGTGGAGAAGCGGGCGCAGCCAACGGGCCGCGTGGCCGTCAGCCCCGTGGTGCTGTCCTCGTACACTGCTAGCACGCACAGATCGTAGGTGCGGCCGGTCGCCAGGTCTGTCAACAGGAAGGAGCGGCTGTCGGCGGAGATCATCCTGGAGGGACAGGCAGGTAGGGGTCAGGTCTCCAGCTGCCAGCACCCACCCTGCACTCCATCCCTACCCTCCAGTCTAGAGAATTTCTCCCCAGTCCAGCGGCTGCGTTTCACTCTAACCTCTGAATTCCCTCTAACCACTGCTGGAATTCCTTTAGTCTGACACCCAGTCAGTGGCCTGACTGATCTGCCTCCAGTCTGTTAGCCAATTTTGCCTCAGCCCACCATCTAACTTTACTGTCCCATTCCTCTCAAATCCCCCCGTTTGGTCTCCCCCACAAGCTCAAATTCCCTCCAGTGCCACTGACCGCTTCCCCTCTGCTCTGCTGCCTAATTTCACTCTCGCCCACTGCCCAATTTCTCTGTGGCCCACTGCTTGAGTTCTCCCAGTCCTGTTTCATTTTATACCCAGCTGCCTGATTTCCATCCTGCACTGCCAGCCCAATTTCCCACCAGCCCGCAACTGCAGCTCCCTCTGACTTTGCTGCCCAGTTTTGCTCCACTCCACCCCTTAATTTCACTCTGGTCCTCCCACCCTAGTCTCCCCTAGCTCACTGCCTGAGTTCCTTCAGTCCTTCACCTAACGTCCCACCAGCCTACCACCTGAAGCTCCTTCTAGACCTACAGCCAGCAATCTCTAGCTCACCGCCCAATTGCATCCTCACCTTCTCTGACCTCCCTCTAACCCAATTCCCATTTCCTTCTACCCCCATATCCACGTTCCCTCTGATTCCACCTCTCAGTTTCCCTCTAGCTTCTGACTTCCCTCCAGCCCGTGCCGATTTCTCTTTGCCTCCAGTGTCCAGTTAGATTCTTTCTCATCTAACCACCTGATTCCTCCGTATCACTGAGCCCGATTTCCTTCTAACCTGCGAACGAACACCTTCCTAGTCCCACTGCCTTATTATATCTATCACCTGCTTTGCAGTGAGTCCTGCCATCTGATACCCTTTTCATTCAACGGATGTGCCTCAGTCACCACTGCTGATTTTTTTCTCTGCTGCCTTATTTATTCCCATCTCTGCCTACTGATTCCTTTTATCTCTGTTGCTTAGTTTCTCTGATCCCCAATTCCACTATACTACCTTTTGTAGCAGAGCACTCTGTTGGAGATTTAACTTGTTTTATAATCAGTTTTATTCTTAAATTGCTTTAATGAGGGAGGGAGCTACAGGAAACTCTGTGATTGTCTCTGGGAGGGTGACTATCTAGGAGAGCATTCGTCCCTTCCCCTGCCAGGCACAGTGGATAGAATTGGTGTGATTTTCAGGTGGACCCTCCATGGAATCTACTGCGCACACTGCCTATGAAAGAGAGTGGAATGAGCTTATTAGATTTCCAAGACTGAAAAGGAGATCAAGTGATTATCTCTTGGGGTCCCTGAGGAGGGAAACTGGACCCAGATGCCAGGTGACAAGGTGCAGACCCCAAGTCTTAGGAGGCCCAGTTCTCCGCAGCCAGGAGGTGGGGCTGCACCACTGGCTCAGCCTGGCAGTGAGAACAGGGAGCCATCCACCGCTATCCATGCAAGGCTGGACCGGGGGAGAGTCGTCAGCAGCCCCCACGCCAGAGCCAAGACTACAGAACACATGTGGCCACAGCAGATGTGCCACGTCCTCTCCAGCGCAGGGGCGCAAGTTACGCTGGCCCACCTCGTGGAGTATTTAAGCCCCAGGTTTTGTGTTTGCAACAACAGAAGAGAGAAGGGAATCCCCAACAGTGGCAAACTGAACATTCCTGCTCACCTAGCAGGTGGAGCTTAAACTAGGTTTCATTTGATTTAGAAAATAAAAAAATTGAGATGTTGCATATAAGAACTCCAAATATGTGGAGCCGTTCGCACGGCACAAACCCAAAGTGAAATCTGTTTAACTTCCTTCCCGTTTTTCCTTTTAACCCCTGGTCTGAGTGCCTCTGCAGCGGGGCTGACTCATTCCGTTTTTTCCCACGATCCCTATACCTTCTTGCTTGATCTCTTTTTCTTCCTGCAGCGTGTCTTGTATTTAGTCCTGTCATCTGGAAATACCTGGTCTCTCTTTTCCTTTACTACTTAAATTTGCTTGTATCTCCCCAAACTTGCCCTTCCCCTTCGACTCTTTATTCTTTTGGCCTGGTCACTTTTTACTTTTGCTGCCTGATTTCCTTTATATGCTTGTTACTATTTACTTTTGCTGCCTTGTTTCTTTTTAACACTGCTGCCAGATTCCTTTTTACTCTCTCTGCCTGATTTCTTTTACCTTTGCTGTCTGGTTTCCTTTGTAAGTTTGCAGCCTCATTTCTCAGCTGTGTTGCAGCCTGGGTATCAGTAGACATATCTCTAACCCTCCCTCCATCTCACCCCCCCCCCCCAAGCTGCCCACTGCCTGGACACTGCACCTGTAGACGAGGATGTCATCGGCTGAGCTGTTATACTGGATCTGGTACATGCGAATGCCTGGGATAGGCCGCTGATCTGGCCACTGGACGAGAGCAGCTGTGGCCCCATGCTCAGTCACCTGGACACCACGGTCAGTAGGGGGCCCAGTGTCTGCCGCCTTGGCGGAGGCAGAGGCAGAGGCAGCAGAAGGTGGGGTGAGGACATCAGGATCCCCGTCCCGCGGGGGGTCACAGCTGGTGCTGTTGGCTAGCTGGGGTGGGGGTGGGGGGCCCACAGTCAGCTCAACAGCAGCCGTGGCCTCGCCAGCTGCATTGGCCGCAATGCAGGTGAAGATGCCTCCATCACTCGGCTCAGTGATCAGCAGCTCCAGCGTCCCATTCGGGAAGGCGCGAGCACGGCTCGAGTTGCCCAGCAGCCGCCCCTGGGGCGATACCCAGCGCACATGGGGCTCGGGGTCCCCCACAGCCCGACAGCGCAGGGCAGCTGGCCGACCAGCAGGCACTGCCAGGGGTGGTGAGCGGTGGGTTACCACGGGGGGCTCACACACAAACTCCTCCTCACCCACAGCCCAGAAGTAGCGGCCGCCCAGAGCAGGTGGGGAGGCGCAGGCTTCGAGGTCGTCCTCCCTCGCCAGCCGCCGCAGCCACACCAGCTCGCAGTTGCAGTGCAGGGGGTTCCCACCGAAGGCCAGCACCAGGGCAGAGGCAGGTGACCCCCGGGGCCTGGCTAGCAGGGGTAGGCGGGAGAAGAGTGGGTCAGGTGGGATGGTGGTCAGGCGGTTGGAGGTCATATCCAGCCGCGCCAACTTGTGCAGGCGGGAAAAGGCGCCAGCGGGCACAGAAGCCAGCAGGTTGTGGTCGAGGCCCAATGTATTGACGTTGCCCAGGCGGCCCAAAGCCTCCCAGGGCAGCTGTTCCAGGTTGTTGTAGGAGAGGTCGAGGTCTTCAAGTGTCTCGGCACAGTCGTCCAGGGCACCAGCTGCCAGGGCTGCCAGCTGGTTGTTGCTCAGGATGAGATGGCGCAAATTGACCAGGCCACGCAGTTGACCCTCGCCCAGTGAGGTCAGCCGGTTACCGTCCAGATGCAGGGCACGCAGGGCGCGAAGATCAGCAAAGGCACCGGCTGCCACGTGGCGGATGGTATTCCGTGACAAGCTCAGATGCAGCAGGCCCGTCATGTTGGCCAGGTCACGGCGGCGCACGGCCGCAATGAAGTTGTCCGCTAGGCGCAACTCGGCCGCCCTGCGGTCCAGCGAGGGTGGCACAAACAGAAGGCCTGCCCCTGGGCACAGCACGCTTAGGGGCAGTGACTGTGTCTGGCAGCGGCAGCGACGGGGACACAGGCTGGGCGTCGCTAGCTGGGGTGGAGATGAGGCGGGGGCCAGCGGCAGCAGGCAAAGGAGCAGCGGGAGGATGGCCATCTCGGGCAGGGTTGGCCTGCAGGGAAGAAGGGAGGCATTAGGGCAGGCTGAGGTCAGGAGAGGGCGACCAGAGGGGGTTGGGGTGGTCCAAGACCAGGAGAGAAGGTCACAATGAGCTAAGAGCAGAAGAGTTGGTTAGTGATGGTCAGAGGAAGGGTCAGACATATCAAAAAGCTGGAAAAGATGGTCCAAGACTCAGATGTATCACGGGAGGACAGAGGGAGCAGAAATGAACAAAGACGGTCAGAAGGCAGGGAGGTGATTAGAAATGGCCAGAGATGGTGATAGAATGGGAAGGTTGGTCAGGGTGGCGGTGATGAGAAGATAAGCAAGAGGGCTTTAGACATGGTCACCGAGAGATGGTCCAAGATGGCCAAAGAGAGAAGAGGTGGTCAGAAGTCGTTGAAAATGACCACGGAAGAGAGATGGTTAGAGATAATCAAGAAGATAAGTGGTGGACAAAGAGAGAGGACGTGGTCAGGGGTGGTCAGATCTGGGAGAGACGGTAAAAGATGGTCAAAAGCCAGAAAGGTGGTCAGGAGGAGAGGACAGCTGGGCGATGGGTGTGGAGAGGTCATCAGACAGAGGGAAGCAGCCAGGGATATGAGAAATGATCAAAGAACAGAGAAGAGAGGTAGTCAAGTCAGTAAAGGCCAGAGATGGTCAGATGGTGGTCAACTGGCAATTAGGGTCAGGAGTGGGAGGAGGGCAAGAGAGATGGTGAAAGATGGGCAGAGAAAGGAAATGTGGACCAGAGGAAGCCGGAGAATAGACAGACAAGTGGCTGGAGGGAAGAGTCGTAGACAGAGATGTCAAAAATGGTCAGACAGTCAAAGGCCACAGCTGAGAGTCCGGGCCGGAGAAGGGTAAGAGAGCCAATGAAAGATGACTAGAGAGCAGCCAAGATATCAAAGGTGGTCACGGGTGAAGCAGTAGATAGAGGTGGCCAGAGAGAGAAGCTGTGGACAGGGCTGTGGACGATCAAAGACAGAAGAGGTGGACAGAGGTGGTTACTGAGATGAGTGGTGGCCAGAGGTGGCCAGAGAGAGGAGCAGTGGACAGAAGTGTCAAAGATGGTCAGAGAGAGAGGGGGAGAAAAGAGACAGGAGTGGTGGATGGGAGAGGCAGGCAGGAGAGGTGGTTGGAGATGGTCAGACAAGATACATGGTGGGAAGAAGTTAGAAGATCTACTGGGAGTGGGTCACAGACCTAGAGATGCCATCAACTGGGGAAGAGGAGATCAGAGAGGGGCAGGGCTGGCCAAATGTCCAGAGAGTGTCTGAGGCAGAGGAACTGGAGGTAGATCCATGGATGGGGTGTCTGTTTCTGGGAGAAACCCTGAGAATTCCCAGGGTTACATGGTCCTTACCTACCCCCAACCCCATCCACAAAGTTCCTCTCTAGTCCCTTCCCATGATGGGAGTCACTGAGAAACTCCCTCCCAATTGCCTTACCTGAGTTGGAAGCGTCCCAGGGAGCAGAGTCTTCAGGCTCCCAGGGGGTCAAAGGTCAGGGCTCTGGAGGGGGTGCTCAGTCGCTCCTTCCTGTCCCCAAGGCCTCTGTAGAGGGACTGTCCTCGTGTTTCAGCTTATATATGTGGTCATGGAGTCTCTAGACCTTGATACTTAAGGGTCCCAGGTCCCCAAATATTGGGCAGCTAGGGTCCAATTTTAGAGACTCAGGCACCCCTTTAGGTTGTTCAGAGTCAGGGTCACCCAGCTCCAGTCTTGGGATGCAAAACAGCCAAATGGAGAGTTTAGGGTCTAAGCCCTAAGTCTAGTCCTGGGGTCTGGTACTGGGGTGCTGGATTCAGTTATTGGGGTGCTAAGTCAAGTTTTGGAGGTCTCTAGTCCCAGATTTCAGCATTCAGGTTCGCAGCAAGGACTTCAGGCCAGAACTCAGGTTTAGGCCCCTTGGAATGCCAGGGTACAGATCTTGGAATTTGAGGCCTAAATCTCAGGGTTCGGGTCCCAAGTGGTGGATTCTGGGGGAATAGACACAGGAATCCCATCCCAGATTTCAAAGTCTCAGGCACAGAATTCAGTTTTAGCTCCAGATTGGGGGTTTTAGATTCCAAATCTTGAGGTTCAGGCTCCAAATGTTGGGATCCATAATCCAAGTCTTGGGGCTCAGGTTCCAAATATTGGGTTCTCAGCGACTGATATTGAGATTCCAGCCCCAGATATTGGTGTTCAGACTCCAGTCTTGGGGTCCGTTTCCAGATCTCTGGGTCCGATCTCGAGGTGCAGGCCCCCCGATGTCGGGTTGCAGGCTCTGGGTCTGTGGTGCAGGCTACCAGCTTGCTTCCCAGTATGTAGCGGAGGCTGGCCAGGAGGGAAGGGGTCGGCGGCGGTGGGGGAGGGGCCGGCCAGGAAGCCCCGGGGGCCGGGGTGGGGCGAACAGACAGGGGCACGCCGGGTGAGGGCACCGCAGCGCGGGAGGGGCGCAGGGGGGAGGGGCCGTCCTCAGAGACCCCTCCCCCGCCGGGGCCGGGGCGGGGGCCGGGGCGGGGGCTGGGCAGGCAGGCCGGGCCCGGGTGCTCCCGCGGCCTCCACGCCAGGAACCCAGGGCCGCGCGCGCGCCCGCGCTTAAAGGCGCAGGCTCGGCGCGCGCCCGCGCTTAAAGGCGTAGGCTGCCCTCCCTTTTTCAAAGGCGCATCCCCGCCCCCGCCTCCCATGGAGTCGCCCGGGCGTTGCTTGGGAGCAAGAATCCTGGGATACAGACAGAGATGCAGAGAGAGAGTCAGAGACAAAAAAATATGGGCAGACTTCGATTAGGAGGATAGAGAGAAGTAGAATGAGAAAGACAGAGACAGAGAGATAGAAAGACACAGACTTATTCAAGGAGCGATGGAAATACAAAGAGACACTGAGAGACCCGGAGAGAAACAGAGGAGACAAGGACAAGTCAGGGACTGAGAAAGAGAAAGACATAGAGAAAGTCAAAGAGACACAGTGGGGGGACTGAGCTGGGCCAACTCAGCTGTGAGGATGGGTATGTGCACGTGTGTGTGTGTGTGTGTGTGTGTGTGTGTGTGTGAGAGAGAGAGAGAGAGAGAGAGAGAGAGAGAGTCCAGTTCTCATTCAGAGCATTGCATGTGGCCCTCCATCCCAGAGTCCCCGGACCCCCAAACCTGTCCCCTGTCTCAGCACCACCTCCCCTGATGTCCTTTCCACAAGTGGAGCTTCCTTACCTGGACCCTGCCCAGCAACAGGACCGACCTTTCAGGCCAGAGGAGGGAGTGCTCCTCCCCAAGACTCCTTGCCCTGGCTGCAAAGGGAAACGCTGACTTCGAGACTGTGCCCTCTGGACTTGGAGCTAGACATCGAGACACACTGACTAGCCCTGGCCAGTGTGCTCAGTGGTTAGAGTGTTGGCCTATGCATCTAAGGGTCCTAGATTCAATTCCTGGCCAAGGGCATGTACCTCGGTTGCAGGTTCGCTCCCAGCCCCCGATGGCAGCACACGAGGGAGGCAACCAGTCAATGTGTCTCTCAAATCTCTCTCTCTCTCTCTCTCTCTCTCTCTCTCTCTCTCTCTCTCTCGTCTCCCACTCCCTCCTTCCCTTTTACTCCCTCTGAAAAGCACTGGAAAAAATATCTCCAGGTGAGGATTAACAAAAAACAAACAAATAAAATACACTGACCAGATAGCCCATGGAAGGAGGAGGAGATAGGAAATGGGAGAGGCAGGACCTTGCTAGGTTGACCCAGAGAAGTCTATCCATTGAGTTCCCCTCTCCACTCACATCCACGGCCCCAGCAGACCTACTGGAATTGTACCAACACAGGACTCACCAGAACTGGTGTCCGCTCATCCTGATGCTGTGAGAGGATAGGGGAGGGTAATGTGGGGTGTCCCACGTGTCTCATGGCGATGGTGTTGCAGGAGGAGGGATGTGGGAAGGGGTCTACAAGCCTGACCTGGGAACTTGGTTATAGTAACAGGGAGGACCTGATCCTTTGAGAGCCCTGGTCTGAAGGGAACACAGCCTTGGCCAATGGCCATGGCCCTAGCCTGGTGGAACCTGGATGGTCATAAGCCACCTGTGGGAACCCTCATCTGAGCGGAGGACAGGGTCACCCACTTTGGGGACAGGGTCACCCACTTTGGGGACAGGGTCACCCACTTTGTCAGCCCTAGCTTTGCTGAAGGCTTCAAAACAGACTTTAGGCTCCTTCCACTTATGTGTATTGAAAAATTGCAGCTAAATAAACTCAGCTCCAGGGCCCATCTTTCCAAATCATCAGCAAAGTGCATCACGCTCCTGGCCCAGCACAGTGGATACGGGTTTGCAGACACTCAGAAAAAGGACAGTTTTAGGGGTGCTACAGAAGTGGTGAAGGTGAGGGGAGACAGAGGGAAACACCCGGAGATAATGCCATGAGAAGAGTGGGATTAGAATTCAGTGGAACTGGTTTATTTATTTTTTTTTTGGGGGGGGGGGGCAGGAAATGGGTAAGGGAGGAAGCAGAGTGAAACAGAGAAAGAAGAAAGTGAATAGAAGGTGGAGATGAAAAGCAAGTTACCTTTCTGGGCAACTAGGGGTCAGTTCTTCTGGGGAACAGTAAGGAACCGTGTAGAACACACACTGTTTCCCCTCTTCCTCCCACCTGCAAAATTCAGAGAGGCTGGGGCATTTATCCACCCATTCTTACCACTTTGGGTGATGATTGTCCCTTTGTGGGGGAGGGGGTAGTACTGAGAACCATCCCAATCCTGTAACCGGACAACCAAGGGGTCCAGGCTGCCTGTTTCTACTTCAGCCAATTAAGCAGAGACCGGGTTGAATCATATATCAGTGTTTACTCCAATGATGCTGGCATTATGGGAGAGCAGCAGGTTATCAACAAAAATCTGCTCTGCACTCCACCATAAGCCAGCTGCTTATATTGGGTAGAAGGACAAAGGTTACATGGGAAAGTGGGAATTAGAGGAATGGGAAAGTAGGCACCGGATAATCATTACAGGATACAAGTCATGCAGGCTGGGGCTGGGGTGGGAGGGGGGAGGGGGTGAGGGAGGAGTCCCAGCGGGCGAGTGCCTTGGGAATCCTGGGACCAGATTACAGGCAATAAATAGGGCTGGGGGTTGTCAAGAGCAGGTGCCTCCAGGACTAGATTGTCTCAGCCATCAGGTTGTACATCTTTCCATAATGACAGGCAGTTCTCAGAAGGAGAGTGGACTGCATGCCAATGGTAGCCAGCCATGTGAAAATGTGCTTTGTAATCAGAACAGAGCCATCATGGTTATCAGAGCTTGATTAATATTTCCTATCATTATCATTCATTTCCAATATTCTATTTCTGCCCCTAACAACCTGAGGCAGAAAAGGAGGGAGGGATGTCTTGTGTGCGCTAGACCAGTAATCCTCACACGCTAGCTGCATTGGAATTACTAGAAGGACTTGTTAACCATAGACCTTCAGGCCCCTAACCCAGAGTTTCTGACTCAGTAAGTCTGAGGTGGAGTCCAACTATTTGCATCTCTAACAAGTTCCCGGGGGATGCTAATGCTGTTGGTCCAGGAACCATACTTGGAGAACCACTGGGGTAAACCGGGAATAGCTGCAATGTGCATGGAACTGCCCACTACAGCTGTGGTTATCCTGGCGGACCGAGAGGATATAGCAACCCAAGGATGTGCCGAAGAGACCAAAGTGCTTGGAGACAGACAGAGGTGTTTGGAAACAGGGACAGGCAGCGGCAAAGATGCTAGTTCTGTATTTCCTGTAGATTTGTGGGCCAGATGGCCCTGCAGCAAAAGTAGCGACTAAGAGCATTAGGTCCTGCCTTCACTGAGCTCACATTCCAAAAGAGGGAAAGACACATCTCCAGACACCTCATCCCCATCCTCTGATGGGGACCAAATGGGTGTGGGACCCCAGAAGCAGGCTCTAGGGAGTTACGGTGGCTTCCTGCAGGAGCGGACCTTTATGCTGAAGCCTGAAGGATGGGACAAATGAAGCAGATGGACAAAGAACCCTCCTATGCGGTTTGTGTGCAGCCCAATGGTGCCTTCATGCCATAGCAAGTGCAGCCTCGGGGCTCTGCTGTGCCTGGATAGTATTATGCGTGGGTGTGCATGTGCTCATTTAGCTCCTGGAAGGGGATCCTGGTAGGATGGTTGTCTGGGGAACTCCACTTAATTGCTGCCTTCACTTAATTTCAGCATTTGGAGAAGGGGACAGAAGCAATGGAAACAGCCACAGGAGGAAGAATGAGGTTAAACTGCCTGAGAGCTGAGGGGACCTAAGTGGGAAGAGGACTGCTCGTATCCATACACAGAGTCTGCTCGAATATACACAGATACACAGAGGGGACATACCCATACTCACACATGCACATCAAGTACTCAGAGGCTCACCAGAACACACATGGACTCAGCAGGGACATGGAACAAACATACACCTAGACTCATGTTCGAGTTGAAGAGACATACACAAGTGCATACTTAGAAACACACACTTCTGAAACACATACACAGACTCACAGACATGTGAGAGGGTACGTGTGCAGGAACATTCTGCACCCAGATTCTTTCTTGTACACATGTGTAAATGATACACCCACACATACATACAAGAAACATACAGGGTGGGACAAACATAGGTTTACAGTTGTGAGTACGTGAAACAGTTTATTCTTGTATTATTTTTTATTAATTATTGTATTATTTTCCATGCGAATATCTGTAAATCTACTTCTGCCCAACCCTGTATTTAGAGAGTCAAACAATTACAAGTGATGGATACACATATACACACATGCACATGTGTGCGTAAGTACAACCAAATTAATGAAGTCAGTCTGTCTGCCAAAATAAAGTCACTTTAAAAATAAACAAACTTACCCTAGCCGGTTTGGCTCAGTAGATAGAGCATCGGCCTGTGGACTGGAAGGTCCCAGGTTCAATTCCGGTCAAGGGCACATGCCCAGGTTGTGGGCTTGATCCCCAGTGGGAGGCGTGCAGGAGGCAGCCTATCAATGATTCTCTCTCATCATTGATGTTTCTCTCTCTCTCTCCCTCTCCATTCTTCTCTGAAATAAATAAAAATATATTTTAAAAAAATAAACAAACTTAGGCCCCTTCCACGTCAAGGGTTTATCAGAGCAAGAAAAGATGGAGGTAGTGTCTCTTTATCCTCAACTAACACCCACCAACTCCAGTCTAGCCAGTGGAGTTCATGGGAATTAGCTCAGCTTTGTAATTAGCACATTAATCAGTACCGAGGACTGGGGACTCACTTTAAAGTTCAGGCCTGGCCCTAACCTGTCTGGCTCAGTGGATAGAGCGTTGGCCTGCGGACTGAAGGGTCCCAGGTTCGATTCCGGTCAAGAGCATATACCTTGGTTGCGGGCGCATCCCCAGTAGGGAATGTGCAGGAGGCAGCTGATAGATGTTTCTAACTCTCTCTCCCTTCCTCTCTGTAAAAAATCAATAAAAATACATTAAATAAATAAATAAAAATAAAGTTCAGGCCTGGCCCTGGCTGGGTAGCCCAGTTGGTTAGAGGTTGCAGGTTTGATCCCCTATCAGGACACATACAAAAATCAACCAATGACTGCATAAGTAAGTGGAACAACAAATTGACATTTCTCTCCCTCTCCCTCAATCCTCTCCCAAATTAAAAAAAAATAAAAAATAAATCAGGCCCGAAGGTGCAGCCCCATATGGAAGGTCAAAAGAGAGAAGCAGAAAGATTAGTACACCCTCTCCCCTCTCCATCCCCTCCCCATACACATACACTAACCCTAAATCAGACCGATGGGTCCCAGGCAAGCACCAACTTCTCCCAAGACCCTATGCATGAGGTTCTGCTTAACTACAGTGGAAGACCTACCACAACTTCCAGGGTCTGCTTAAGGACTTCCGGCTATCAACATGGAATAAAACTTCCATAAGAATATGGAGAAAAGTTTATATTTGTGCAAAGAATGGAGGGATATACTGTATACTGACAACTTTAAACAGTAAACAGAGAGACTCTGGGCCACTGTGTAGACCTGCCGTGTAAAAGCCTGACCGCCACAAGGGGAGGTTAGAGGCATGTTTTACAGAATGACTAGTGCTCAAGCTTTACTGATATCAGGGGCCCAGAGAGGCAAGTTTAGTGTATTAGTGAGCATAATTCCAGCTGCTGTAACAAATAACCCCCTGGATTTCAGTGACTTCATATGATAGTTTGTTTTTCACCACAGGTGTCCTGCTTGGCAGCTGTCCTCCACCTGGTGATTCATACACAGACTTGTCCATTTTGTGCCTCAATTATTTTATGGGGCTCAGAATTATCTGCTTCCACCTGGCAAAATGGAAGGAGATGGGATGTGGAAGATTCACCGACTTCTTTTAAAACATGGCCCCAAAGTGACCTACAAAGCTCCTTTCTGCCCGTATTTCAGTCACGTGGCCATCCTGGATGGAAGGGGTGCTGGAACGTATTCCCAGGCTGGGCAGCTCCTCTCAGGCACAGTTATTTAAAGAGAGTGTGAATTACAACGGACTCAACATCAATCTCCACCAAATCCACAGCCTCAGGGGAAGCAGAAGGAAGAGGCTATGGAACCTTGTTTCATCCACTTGACCAAATCCTCTTCAGGGAGAAGTTCCTAGCCCCACCCTAACCACCCCCACATATAACCTGGTACTTGACTTTGGGGTGGGTGACCACAAATTTGGCCCGTTTGAGGGCAGAGTGAATCTGGCTTGATTTGGTAAGTCCTTAGGTCAGTGCAGAAGGATGATAGTGCATGTACAGTGCTTTTCCGCTGAGCATTTATTGAGCTCTCACTGTGGTGCAGGCCCAATGCCGGGAACATACCTGTGAATTAGATACAGTTCAGGCTTTGGAATTGTGTCTCCTCATAAGACAGAAAGAGAACAGATAATTTCTGAACCTGAGGGTGTCCCTTTGATACTCCATTGTGAACAAGATGAGGGACAGGAGAGGGGCAAGTCTGCTAGCCAGGTGATGCTGCGGTGGGGCTCATGGAAGGGATGGGGCAGCATTTGAGGAGGTGATCACCTGGATCATTGGTCAACAGAGCCAAATATCAACAGGACAACGATTGAAATTTCTTTTGAGAGCCAAGTTTTTTAAACTTAAACTTCTTCTAACGCCACTTCTTCAAAATAGACTCGCCCAGGCCATGGCATTTTGTGGAAGAGCCACACTCAAGGAGCCAAAGAGCCGCATGTGGCTCGTGAGCCGCGGTTTGCCGACCGCTGACCTGGACCAAAAGGGGATAGGGCTTTCTAGGCATGGACAGATTGGCTGTGCGCAAACACAGGTACTAATTAAAACCTAATGATTCCAACTCCTAGCACTGCTGATTCATGTGCTAATTATAAATTTATGTAATCACCAACTCCGTCTTGGAGTTCGGCTAAATCACAGACTTGGGCAGGAATGTGTGAGATCATCACCAACCAGAGATCCACATGCTAATTGCCATCTTGAATTGGTTCATGTGCTAAATACAACCTTGGGATAAATTAATAGAGTGATCAAAGAGTGTTTTATTCAGTGAGGAAGAACACAGACTCTGAAGCCTGAGAGCCTTGGTTCAAATCCCAGCTCTGCCACTGAGCAGCTGAGTGGCTTTGAACAAATTATCCTTTCTCTGGCCTCAGCTTCATTCCTCTAAAGAGGTGAAGGGGGCTGATAGTATTTCAAATGGCAGCTGGGAGGATTAAACAAGACAATACATGTAAAACGCTGGGAACAGTGCCTGGCACATAAGTGTTTACTGTATTAAGTACTAGCTGTAATAATGCTATATAATAAAAGCCTAATATGCAAATTGACCAAACGGCAGAACAATCGGTAAAATGATGGTTGCTATGATGTGCACGACCACCAGGGGGCAGATGCTCAAAGCAGGAGCTCCCGGTAGCCCAGCAGAGGGAGTCGAGAGGCTTCTGAGAGCCGGCCAAGGCGGTTGCCAGCCGGGGGGGGGGGGGGGGGGGGGGATGGGGGGGGGATGGGGCGGGCCATCGCCCCACAGGTTGCCCCACAGATCAGCCCTGATCACTGGCCAGGCCTAGGGACCCTACCCATGCACGCATTTCTGGCATCAGGCCTCTAGTGATAAGGCTAATATGCATCCAACAGTTACTGTACTGATTTCGTTTAATCCTCATAGCGGGCCCTACGGCCAATTTCTTCACTGCTCCCACCCTTCCCTGGCCCAGGTCTGGGAGGCTCACTCCTGGAAAGACTTCCTAGAAGTTCCTAGGGTGAACCTCAGCATTCCCAGTCCCGCCCCCGCCCCAGCCCCAGCCCCAGCCCCAGCCCCGGCCCCTCTCAGCGGTGCCGCGTGGGGGCAGCAATACCCCACTCAGGCACTGCACGCGCCGTGCATTGTGGGTTGCGTAGTCTCCAGGACGGGTTAAGCGGTAGCTCCAGTCTTGCACGTGAACTGCAATTCCCAGAAGGCCAGGCGATACCCTCTATCTCACCTCCCAAGCGGGCCTCCAGAATTGCTCGGAGAGTTATGGGGTGGAGGGACTGACCCCTGCACGCGTAGGAGGGCGATGCTGCGCAGGCGTGGGCGGTCTGCCGCATCCGCTGAACCCTAGCAGGTGGGTAGGGACAGGCGTTCTGGCCCAGGAGATGCAACCACCGCAGTTCAAGTTAGTGCAGCGGTCGAGTCTGCGCACTCCTTTACTCCAGGAAGAGTGAGGCCCCCACACTGTGTATACCCTGGAGCCAGGTCTGCCGCCTTCCTGTTCTGCATCTCCACCCTCCCTTGTCAGCTCTCCAGCCTGCTCATGGAGCTCCAGTCTTTTTTTAAAAAAAATCTCTCTCTCTCATTCATCTCTCTCTCTCTCTCTCTCTCTCTCTCTCTCTCTTCGCCCCCCCTCACCGTTAAAAAAAACATATCATGATAATGTTAAATCGTGCAAAAAAATAGAATAGTATAATGATCCTGCAGGTACCCATCACTATTTTTCAACAATTATCAACATATGGCCAATCTTGTTTAATTTTTTCTATTTCCTCACTGAATTAGTTTAAAGCAAATCCCAGACATCATATAATTTCACCCATAAATACTTATACATATATACTAGTATCTCTAAAATCTAAGGGTCTTGAAAAAAAACATAGCACTTTTATCACAGCTAAAAATGTGGCTACTAGAACATTTAAAACCCCATATGTGGTCCACATTATATTTCTCTTTGAAAGTGTTGTTCTAGACCAGTGATTTTCAAAGTGTGACCTGGACCAGCAGCATCAACATGACTTATTAGTGTGAAACTTAAAGGGAAACTCAACTAAAATTGGAGTCATCATGGCCTGTAGGGGGAGCTCTCACACCCTCATGGTTAATTGCCCCAAACAGGAAGAGACATACCTTGCATCTCCAACAGGAAGATGTTTTCTACTTTACTACCTGAGCAAGAGGAAGAAAGATTTTTCTCCTACCTGAGCAACAACTCAACCAATAAGAGATTGTCACAACTCAGCCAATGAAACATTTGAACTCCCAATTTCCTTCAGTGGACTCACAGTAACAGCTCCTCCCACCTCCTCCTTTTCCTCTATAGAAGAACCGTTCCTCTCCTTTGTTCTCCAGATTTGCCTAAAGTTTTGCCTCAGCTCACATATCCCAATTTGCAATTCTTTGCTGTCCCCTAATCAACCCATTTTTGCTGCTAAAATAACTTTAAAATAACTTTTTTTTTTTTTTAGGTCAACATTAGAAATGCAAATTCTCTGTTGCCCTAGAGCAGTGGTTCTCAACCTTTCTAATGCCACGACCCTTACTCAGTAAGACCTGGGCCCATTTGTTCACTGCATTTCAGGAAACTGTCTGTGGGGCCTGCCATTGCATCTGCTTCCTGCATGCCCCTTGTGAATAGTCATTAAGGAGCCATTTAATTGATTGTGAAAGTCAATTATACTGAGATTCCCAAAGAACTATACCTCCCTATTCACACTCTCTCCTTGAATCTGCTTTGGACATAAAGTGACTTGCTTTAACCAATCATGTGACAGAAGTCACTCCTGCCCAGTTGTGGCTTAAGCCTTAGGCCAAGCAGCTTTTGATTGTGTACACTGTTGGGGAAACCATGTGGAAAGGCAACATGGAGAGGCCACATAGAAAGACTACTGGTATGTGGAGAAACCACGTGGGGAACAGAGAAAGTCAGATAACAGTGAAAGATGTCCCTAATATCTGACCCCAACTCAGCTGCTCTAACTGTGCCTCATTCATTCTAGCTGTCCCGAAGCGCCAGACACGTAAGTGAAGAAGTTTTCTTGGATGTTCTATCCAAATTCTTGAAACTAAGGACAGTGAGTAATTCATAACCTGCTTGCTGTTTTAAGCCACTAGTTTTGGGGAATTTTGTTATGTAGCAATAGATACCTGATAAGATTGAGGGAACTGTTTCCTATTAATCAGAAGAAGAGGCAGAATGTTATTCCCAAAATAAATACACTCACTGCCCAGATCAGGGCTAGCATATTGGATGCATTCATTTTTTTTTTGCTCATTCATTCATTTTTTTTAAAAAATGTTTTTATTGATTTTTAAAGAGAAAGGAAGGGAGAGGGATAGAGAAATAGAAACACCGATGAGAGAGAAACATCATCAATCAGCTGCCTCCTGCACACACACACACCCTTACTGGGGATTGAACCAACAACCCACGCATGTGCCCTGACAGGGAATTGAACCTGTGACTTCTTGTTTTTTTTTTTAATATATTTTATTTATTTTTTACAGAGAGGAAGAGAGAGGGATAGAGAGTTAGAAACATCGATGAGAGAGAAACATCGATCAGCTGCCTCCTGCACACCCCCTACTGGGGATGTGCCCGCAACCAAGGTATATGCCCTTGACCGGAATCGAACCTGGGACCCTTGAGTCCGCAGGCCGACGCTCTATCCACTGAGCCAAACCGGTTTCGGCTGAACCTGTGACTTCTTGGTTCCTAGGTTTATGCTCAACCTCTGAGCCACACCAACTGGGCTCATTCATTCTTTTACCAGATATTTATTGAAATCCTACCATGTGCCAGGCTCTGTTTTATTTATTTATTTTTATTTTTAATTTTTAAATATATTTTATTGATTTTTTACAGAGAGGAAGGGAGAGGGACAGAGAGTTAGAAACATCAATGAGAGAGAAACATCGATCAACTGCCTCTTGCACACTCCCCACTGGGTATGTGCTCACAACCAAGGTACATGCCCTTGACCAGAATCGAACCCGGAACCCCTGAGTCCGCAGGCCGACGCTCTATCCACTGAGCCAAACCAGCTAGGGCCAGGCTCTGTTTTAAGTGTCATGGATATAATGGTGAAGGTGACAAGACAGACAAAATATCTCTCTCTCCTCTCTCTCTCTCTCTCTCTCTCTAAGTGGGATAACAAATCACCAAGGAAAAGATTGATGGGGTTGACTGTATAGAGTTAAATATTCCATATGTCCAAAAAGAGTATGACTAAAACTGAAGTTAAACAAATAGTGTAGAAAAATATTTGTAACAGGTACAATAGAAAAATGGTTAACATAATGTAATAAAGATATTAATAAATAAATGTGGAATTACATTAATTAACATAAATTTAATGTGGAATAAAAGCTAATACCCAAAAGAAAAATGGGCAGTTAATATGAAAAGACAACTCACAGAATACAAATAGCTAAAAAAAGATGAAGGCCAAATTCATCCTCAGTAATCATTTGTTGATTTGTTGATGATAGCCATACTGACAGGTGTGAGATGGTACCTCATTGTCATTTTGATTTTCATCTCTTGGATGATTAGTGACCTTGAGCATTTTTTCGTGTCTGTTGGCCATCTGTATGTCCTCTTTGGAGAAGTATATATTTAGGACCTTTGCCCATTTTTTAATTTATTTGAACCAAACTGATGACATGACTAGAAGCAAGATCTCAAATGCTTTGGAGAATAACAGTTTTGCAGCATTTGAAATTAGGGAGAAAATGTAAGGAAGATTACATAAAGGTGGGAGAAAGTGAGGCAGGGTTTGGATTACAGGATAATTAAAATTATGTGTTCTCTTGAGGGTGATTATGCCTTCAGGGGCTATTACTTTTGGCATTTCAGTGGTGTGTTAACCTAGATGCACAAGAACAATGGACAGGGCTTGCTTAAAACCTTTCACTAAAGAAGTTATAGGGTGGCGAGAGAGTGGGTAAGAGATCAACCAAGGACTTATATGCATGCATATAAGCATAAACCATGGACACAGACAGTAGGGGGGTGAGGGCATGTGCTGGGGGTTGGGAATGGCCAGGGAGAGGTCAATGGGGGTGGGGGAAAAGGAGACATATGCAATACTTTTAAACAATAAAAAATTTAAATGCAGCCCTGACCAGTTTGGCTCAGTGGATAGAGCGTCGGCCTGCGGACTCAAGGGTCCCAGGTTCGATTCCGGTCAAGGGCATGTACTTTGGTTGCAGGCACATCCTCAGTGGGGAGTGTGCAGGAGGCAGCTGATCTATGTTTCTCTCTCATCGATGTTTCTAACTCTCTATTCCTCTCCCTTCCTCTCTGTAAAAAATCAATAAAATATATATTTTTAAAAAATTTAAATTAAAGAAAAAGTTATAGGGTCCAGCTGGTGTGACTCAGTGGTTGAGCATTGACCTATGAACCAGGAGGTCATGGCTCAATTCCTGGTCAGGGTACATGCCCGGGTTGCAAGCTCAATCCCTGGTGCTGGAGGCAGCAGATCAATGATTCTCTCTCTTCACTGATGTTTCCATCTCTCTCTCCCTCTTCCTTCCTCTCTAAAATCAGTAAAATATTTTTTTAATATATTTTATTGATTTTTTACAGAGAGGAAGGGAGAGGGAGAGAAAGTTAGAAACATCGATGAGAGAGAAACATCGATCAGCTGCCTCCTACTCACCCCCTACTGGGGATGTGCCCGCAACCAAGGTACATGCCCTTGACCGGAATCGAACCTGGGACCTTTCAGTCCGCTGGCCGACGCTCTATCCACTGAGCCAAACCGGTTTCGGCAGTAAAATATTTTTTAAAGGGTGCTGTAATAAATCACAGATTCCGCCCTAACCGATGTGGCTCAGTGGATAGAGCGTCGGCCTGCGGACTGAAAGTTCCTGGGTTCGATTCCGGTAAAGGGCATGTACCTTGGTTGCGAGCACATCCCCAGTAGGGAGTGTGCAGGAGGCAGCTGGTCGGTGTTTCTCTCCCATCGATGTTTCTAGCTCTCTATCCCTCTCCCTTCCTCTCTGTAAAAAATCAATAAAATATATATTTTTAAAAATCACAGATTCCTCACTGGGTAGGTCATGGTGGGTAGTTGTGCCCCAGCCCTATAACTTTTTAAAAATATATTTTTTATTGATTTCAGAGAGGAAGGAAGAGAGAGAAAGAGAGATAGAAACATCAATGATGGGAGAGAATTATTGATGGGCTGCCTTTTGCACGCCCCCTACTGGGAATCAAACCCGCAACCCAGGCATGTGCCCTTGACTGGAATGAAACCTGGGACCCTTCAGTCCGCAGTCCGACGCTCTATCTGCTGAGCCAAACCGGCTAGGGCTATACCACCCTTTTTCATCCGCAATACAATCTATTTTTCCTTCACTTCATATGCAATGCAGTGAATAGGGTGGCTTTGCCCTGAGGCTCTTTCCAACCAGCAGCTCTGGGCTCCTTTAGTTCCCTTTCTCCACCCCCCAGTCTGCTCCA
Organism: Eptesicus fuscus; assembly: GCF_027574615.1. NCBI lineage: Eukaryota > Metazoa > Chordata > Mammalia > Chiroptera > Vespertilionidae > Eptesicus > Eptesicus fuscus. The sequence goes on from NC_072493.1 coordinate 20,076,064, forward strand.
TCAGTGGATGAGGAAAGAGGTGAGGGCTTTTTGAATCACCTGGAAGTTGGACACAACACATCTGCTCACTTGGCCCACATACCTGATTGCAAGGTTAGGATGGGAAATGTAGACCAGCTGTGTACAAAGGAGCAAAGGAAGCCATTTTGGTGAGCAATTAGCCAGTCTCTGCCACACATTTTGGAACATGCTATATCTGAAAATAGAAAAGTATTGTGTTGTGGGTTTTTTGTTTGTTTTCTTGCTTATCACCTGTCTTTCTCCACCAGGATGTAAGCTCAGCAAGGGCAATTTTATTCACCATTGCATCCCTATCACTCACCCATCTATCCAACAAATGTACATTGACTAAAGGAATGAATGCATGAGTGAATAAAACAATCATATCTTCAGAGGATATAATATTATGAATGCATTAAGTCTATTTCTACGGAGAGTTTAGAAAGATGAGAAATTGCTAATGTATTATGAGCACTTGGATAGGATATAGATTAGGTAGGATATAGATTAGGTAGAATACGACCTCGGTAATAGAACTCAATATAACAAGATGGAACTTCATTTCTCTCTTGCCAATAGACCAAGTATAAACTACACAGGGCTTCATGACACTGGTATGGAGGTGTCATAGTATCAGAGATCCAAGGTGCTTCTATCTATGGCCCTGCCATCCACAGGACGTGATCCAAGATGCTTCCTACAACATCCAGGCAGTGGGAAAGGGAGAGGGGACATGGAGACTAACCACACACTCTTTCTGAGCATAGGTGAACCGAGAAATAAAGCCTTCGTTTTGGCATCTATTCTGCCCTCTATACTGTGGGGGTTGCCTCCTTGGATACTTCTGAGGGCAAAAAAGTGGATAAAGCAAATATAGCTGCCCATTCCAGGGTAATACTAGTACAAGTCCTATGCAAAAAAGTGGGCAGCGCACACATTTTCACATGATATGATCAGAAAGATACAAAAATATGCCCAGTAAAAAGACAGAAAGGAAATACACAAAGTATTAATGACGTTGTCTCAGAAAGGAGGTGTCAGAGATAGCAGGAGGTTTGCCCAGCGCTGCTGCTCTGCTGCTCTGAGTCCATATATTCTTCTGAATTCGCCAGGGCAGGTTCCTTCTCGAACCCTGCCCACTGTACTAACGCTTGGGAACTTTAGTCCAAATCCCTTCTTGATCCTCTGCTCACTGGTTACAGGTGTTGGGTCGGAGCCCCTCTGCCTGGGGCTGGTCCTCCTAGGATGCCGGGTCTTAGACGGGGAAGCCATGAGCAGTTGTGGGTGCACAAGGATGAGTCTTGGCAGTGAGAGGCTCTTGTTGGGCTGAGGAGAGGGCGGTTGGCTGGGGCCTGCGGCAGCCACTGCAGGGAGGGCTGACTGGGGTCCCCGCCTGTTGCTTTTCTGGGCGCCACTCTTTGGGGGGCTCCCGACGTGAGGCGCCAGGAGCGCAGCACCGATTCCTCCCGTGCTCTTGGGCGCTGCTCTGAGCAGGGTCAGCCTTGACCCCAGAAAACTGGCAGCACTATGGGGGAAAAAAACAAAACAAGAAGGAAGTGGAGGAGGTGCTGGGAGAGGAGGAAGAGGAATACGTGGTGGAAAAAAAGTTCTCGACCCTCGAGTGGTAAAGGGCCAAGGGGAGCACCTCCTCACGTGGAAGGGGTTCTCAGATGAGGACAACACGTGGGAGCCAGAAGAGAGCTTGGATTGCCCCGACCTGAGTTTTTCACAGTCACAGAAAACAGAGACAAGTCAGAGGGAGGCAAGCGCAGAGGCTGGCTCTGATTCGGAAGATAAGGGAGAGGAGAGCAAACCAGAGAAGAAGAAAGAAGAGCCAGAAGAGCCAGGAGGCTTTGCTCCAGGGTTTGGAGCCGGAAGGGATTATGGGAGCTACAGACTCCAGTGGAGCGCTCGTGTTCCTGATGAAATGGAGAAACTCTGAGAGGCTGACCGGGTCCCAGCCAAGGAAGCCAATGTCCAGGGCCCCAGGTTGTCATGTCCTTCTAGGAGGAAAGGCTGGCGTGGCATTCCTATCCCGCAGAGGATGATGACATCAAAGATGACAAGAATTAACTCTCCTGAGTACCAGCCCCTGTCACATCTGACTGTGGGTTTCAAGTGGGGAGGGGAAGGGGTTCTACTTGTGTTGATACCATAGAAGTGGCTTGAGAAGATGTCCCTTGGAGAGCCAGTACGGTTTCTGTGCCCTACAGCAGCCCAAGTGCTTTAAAGCCGCTCCATGCTGTATAGTTTGCACACCCATCCATGTGGAGGGGAAGGAGGATAAGTGTTTCAAGGCAATTCATTCTGCACTTTGCTGAGAAAAGCAGAGGGCCATCTATGAAGGACAAAACTTGCAGAATGGGTATGTGTGAGAGCAAAAAGACACTGTAGATCTTCAAAGAGCAAGCTACAGCCTTCTTCCCAATAGTGTTAACTGCATTTTTACAGCGTAGCATGTGTGTAGTTTTTGGCTATTACCGCTGTATTATTTGGGGGTGGGAGGGATGGGGTAGGAAGGGAGATGGGTAGGACTGTTTTTATTAAAATTTGGGGCCTGGTTGGGGAAATGGTGAAACAATGGAAAAAAGAAACTACTAATGATTTGGTTTTGTGTCCAGAATATTTTCTTTTAAAAAAATGTAATTGGCAATCTAATCGAGGACTCTGAGAGACTGTTTAAAAGCTGTGAATGCCTGAAACTTATAGGCCAAGGTGTTGCCTGCCTGAGATTAATTCTGTTCCCAACAAAGGACTAAGCCAGTTGATAAGTTACCAAAGCTGCCTTTTGGGGTGGGAGGTGGTGGGGGGGTGGAAATTAGTTGAGAAGGGAAAGTCTTTTATTGGAGCATATATATAGGCAGATCATTCTGTCTTAGAGGTGCTAATTCTTGAAATTGACAAGACCCTTTCTTTTCTAATTATGAAGCTACTAGAAGCCTGATGCACGAAGATTCGTGCTAGAATGGGCTTTCCTTTCCCTGGCTGCCAGCACCGCCTTTCCACTCCAGCCCAGCCCCTTTCCGCTCAGGCCCCACCTTCCCACACTGCCCAGAGGCCCTGAGAGACTGGGGGTGGGGCAGAACGCCTGCGTTGTCGCCATGGCGACAACGCAAGCATCCTGCCCCCATCACTGGGCACCTGTGTATGCAAATTAACCGCCATGTTTGTTGGGTTAATTTGCATATCACTCCTGATTGGCTGGTGGCGTAGCAGAGGTACGGTCAATTTACATGTTTGTATATTGTTAGGTAAGATAGATGTTAGCTTGTCCATCCAAGCTCCTGGCTATTTGGAGGGAGGTGAAGAGGATGGTATAGGAGGTGTGAGAGTAGAGAGGGGCCCATGTTTTTAGGATGGAAAAACTCTTGGAGCCTCTCTGTTTTTTGAACTTTGAACTCTGAAACCATTGGTGGCAGGTTTCAGTCACTGACAGCACAAGTTCATTGAATCACTTCAGGAGTTGGATTATTTCAAAAGCCCTGGTCTCAGGAGAAGATTAAATGTTCACTTTAAGACACAAAACAAAAATTCTTTTTTTAAATCCCAAGAATTAACTAATACCCAAAATGCTGTCTTGACTCATAAAATCTGTCAGTTCTTGACAAAACCCAGACCTACATCTAGAACTTCATTGTAAAATCCTTTTAGGCATGTGTTAGCTTTCTGTGAAAACTTTGTTTAAATGTAAACTTCATACAACACTGTCAGTTTTTGTTTTGATAAAACTATAGATTTATTAAAAAAAAAAAAGAATGAGTCTTTATTGCAGAAGCCAGTGGCCATATAGCCATCGGACAAGACAGTTATTTACAGCAAAGTCCATAAAGGCAGGGAGCCGGTCACATCTTTCCCATAAAGCAGCATCAGTCTCTGTGCCCACAGTTACCTGAGCAGCTGCATACTGCCTCTGACTCACCGCCTCACATCACAGTGGTACCTAAGCTCCCTGCCTCAGCAGTTCCTCCAGCCTCTGGCTCAGCAGCTTCTCCTGTCTTCCTTGCCCAGCACACTGGCTGGTTCACATGGCAGCTATATCTGAGCTCTCTAGCCTTTTCCCTTCCTAGCTGCTCTCTCCAGCTTCGTCTTCACACTGCACACATAGGAGCTACACTCTCCGTCTCCACCGCCTCTGCCTCTCTAAGCTCTCTAGCCTCTCTCTGGTCAGTAACCTGTCTATTACTGCAGAGACAAAGAAGGCTAGCTGCCAACCGTGACATCAATCATTTGGGTCACAGAAGGGCACAGTGTACCGTGTTCACGTGTTCATGGTGTCTTGGCCTAGGACACCCCAATTAGGCTCATGCTCAGGGCGGCCTTGGCCAGTCTGGTGTATTCTGGTGACAAGAAGGCCTCTGTGCTCCCATTGGCCTCGACTATCTGGGGATTCTGGCATGGTTCCCACAGTAGGCAAATTTTCTTTTTTTCTTTTGTTATCTTCCTGTGTGTTTTTTTCAATTTTTAATAATGAGCAAGCATTATTAGATCTTTTATTTTGTTAAAACTCTCTCTCTCTCTCTCTCTCTCTCTCTCTCTCTCTCTCTCTCTCACACACACACACACACACACACACACACACACACACTGAGTGGCCAGATTAGTATGATCTCTGAACGCATAATAATCTGGCCACTCAGTGTGTGTGTGTGTGTGTGTGTGTGTGTGTGTGTGTGTATTTAGGTAAATGGGAACTATATATATATATATATATATATATATATATATATATATATATAAAATGGAGGCCCGGTGCATGAATTCGTGCATGGGTGGGGTCCAGCCAGCCTGGCCAGGGGTAGGGGACATGGGTGGTTGGCCAGCCTGCTTGCTGGTCAAACTCCTGGTCGAGGGGACAATTTGCATATTAGCCTTTTATTATATAGGATATACACTGAGTGGCCAGATTATTATGCGTTCAGAGATCATAATAATCTGGCCACTCAGTGTATATTTTTAATTCCTACTCGAGGACATGCTTAGAGAGAAGAAGGGAGAGAGAGAGAGAGAGAGAGAGAGAGACATCAATTGGTTGTCTTCAGTACATGCCCTGACTGACCAGGAATCAAACCAGCAACCTTTCTGTGCACAAGATGACACTCAACCAACTGGGCCAAAAATATCCAAAAAATGAAAAGCAAATGCACGGCATAATGAATCACTGAGTGAACACCTCCACAGAAAGAGGTCATGGATGCATTCTAGAAAATGCTTTGTCCTTTTCATTTTCAAAGCTTGCTCTTTTCTGACGGGTACCCACCATTTTGCTGAGTTCCTTTCCTTGCTTTGTGCAGCAGTTTTGCCACCTATGTATGCGTCTAAACACTATGGTCTAATCTGGACTATTTTTAAAATTTAGGTAAATGTGAACTATATTGTATATACTTTTTTGTATATGGCTTTTTTCTTTCAGTCAACATTTGTTTTGTGAGATAAATCCATGTGTGACAAGTATTAGTATCTACTGTATGCTATGTGTCTAATATATTTATTCTCATTATTACATAATACTCCATTGTGTGAGTGTGCGACACTGAGTGTACTTGTTCTCCTGTGACAGACATTCCTCTGAAGGGCTTTACAGAGGGCAGCTGAGAGGAGCTTTTATACAGGCTTCCTGGTGTCTATCCACCAGTCTCTTTAAGATACAGATAAAAAGCCACAAGTTCTGAGTAACCCGGAGAGATAATACTGAACTGTTTTCAATGTGGATAAACCACTTTTACTCCTTCAGTAGTGTGAGAGTTTCTGTTGCTCCACATTTTCACTATACTTGGATATTGTCATATTTTGAGATTTTTGCCATTTCTGGGCTTATAAGGCAAAGTGTGAAGCAGTTTTGCACTCATGTTGTAACTTGCATTTTTCACTGAAGTGGAGTACCTTTTCATACCTTTATTGTCATTAGGAGCTTCCTTTTTGTTAAGTGTTTGCTTGAAAGTTTTGCTCATTTTTCTTCTATGGTTTTTTTGTTTTTTTAAAGGAGATATTTTAAAAATATATATTTTCATTGATTTTTAGAGAAAGAGGAAGGGAGAGGGAGAAGGGAGAGAGAGATAGGAACATCGATGAGAAAAGAAACATGGATAGGCTGGCTCCTGCACGCCCCACACTGTGGATTGAGCCTGAAACTCTGGCATGCCTACTATGATCTTCTTTATTTCTGTAGCTTTGGCCTGGTCTCTCTTGTTTCTCCTCTTTTCCTCCTCCTGGTCTTTATAACAGAACACAGAGGTGGCAACTTTCAGGAGATTCTCTAAGGTATTCTCGGGACCAATAGCCAATTTTTGTAACCTTCTCCTGATGTCTGGGGCTGTCTGAGTGACGAATTTGTCCTTTAAAATGAACTGTCCCAATTTTGTATCTGGGTTATATTGATGTGCTTAACCAATGCCTCCCTGAGCTTCTCTAAAAAACCTGAGGGGTTTTCGTTAGCCCCTTGATTAATGGTGGTTAGCTTAGAGTAATTAACAGGCTTTGTTTTACTACATCTGAGGCCTTCCATAATACAGAACTGGCAGTGGTTTATCGTCCACCTCTCAGTTTCAGGATTCCTTTGAGGGTCTAGAAGAGGGACTGCCTCCTGTCCTATTAAGAAATTCCTACACCTTCCCTCAGAGTCATCTATTCTCCCAGCATAAGTAACAAAATATTTATTCCCAAATTCTCTTGCTTTTTCTAATACAGCTTGCTTTTAAGTGGCTGAGAGGGTCAGGTTTAATATGAGCATGACATCTCTATACGAGAGATCAAACATTTGAATGAGGCTTTGGAATGAGAAGGCTAAAAGGCTAATTCCAATGTAACCCTAATGTTTGGGGGGCTAGCAATCTGAATCTGTGCAGTAACCTAATGTACATTCTTTTTTTTTTAAATATATTTTATTGATTTTTTACAGAGAGGAAGGGAGAGGGATAGAGAGCTAGAAACATCGATGAGAGAGAAACATCAACCAGCTGCCTCCTGCACACCCCCTACCAGGGATGTGCCCGCAACCAAGGTACATGCCCTTGACCGGAATCGAACCTGGGACCCTTGAGTCCGCAGGCTGACGCTGTATCCACTGAGCCAAACCGGTTTCGGCCTAATGTACATTCTTGATAACCTATAATTAAGTCACTGCCCCTTTCCTCCACAATCTGGTCTTGCAAGACCTGTTACCTAAATGCTCACATTTTACAGAGGCTATAAACCATGAACAATACACAACACCTGGAGTAGGTTATCAGCGCTGGTGCCAGGCCAGGCTCTTATATATGATCTTAAGACCCCCCAAGCCAACCCACGGGGCTTTTTGCAAAGCCCACGAAATGTCCGGACATCCCCATCCATATCTGGGGGTCAGAGAAACCAAAGGGGATAAAAGAAGGGCTTCCACCATATTGGTTTGCTCAGACTTTGGAGGCAACTCCTCTGAGACCGCTGGTGTAATAAAGCTGTGTAACTCCATTTCTCTGAGTGTTGCTTGTGTTTCTTCAGTCTTCTACAACATCTGGTTCCCTAACCGGGAAGCCCAACTGCACTGGTCTTTTTGGCCTCCGGTGAGTGGATTGGGTTTGGGGCCCTAAGGGAGCTGGACAGGCCTCCAGGAGGCATGCCCTGCTGATTTTAGCAGAATTGAACCGGGGGACTCCGGCCGCTCCCGGACTCAACCTAGGACCCGGCCGGCATCTGGAGAAAGTGGATGGACACCTCTGGACCTGTCTGCAGAAATGGTAAGGTAGGGGCCCCACACAGTTAGGCCCACTGGGAGAAAGTGGAAAGGGAGCTTGATCATCTCCCAGGAAGTCACACGACTTCATCAGGTAAATTAGTCAGGAATCGGATGGACTGTTTAACCTCTGAGTGAATGTCTGGTGAAAGTGTGTGAGTGTGGAAGGAGAGGGCTTATGCTCTCCTATCCATTGTGTGGCTCCACGACCTCAGTTATGGAGTCCAAGTGGGCCCTCACCTGCAGTTCCGTGATTCGCCATAAGGCATAACGGTAACTCACCCCCATTTTGGAGGTGATCAGGCCCGGGGTTTATGCGGGTGCACCTTAGCTAAGACGAATCAAAGCTCCCGCGAGGGATGCGGCCCGGCGGGCATCTGAGTGGATCTGTGAAAACAGGTCACCCTCTCCCTTGTCTGTCTCTCACCATCAATCATCATGGGGTCAGAACAAAGTAAACCCACTGTCCTCAATTGCATGTTGAAAAATTTTAAAAAGGGTTTCAAAGGAGATTATGGTATTAAAATGGATCCCAGAACACTGAGGGAATTCTGTGAATTAGAATGGCCAACCTTTGGGGTTGGCTGACCCTCGGAAGGCTCTTTAAATGAAGGACTGGTCAGGGCGGTCTGGAATGTAGTCATGGGAGACCCTGGACACCCAGATCAGTTTCCCCACATAGATAGCTGGTTAGAAATTGCTCAAACCTTGCCGCCTTGGGTCTGGTTCTGTGTCAATAAAAATGGACAGTGTAAGGTTTTAGTAATAGGAAGAGGGGAGCAGGTACCAGAGAAGAAGGGAACCCAACCCCCTGTTCTGCAAGGACCTTCTGTGGGAGCCCTGCCCGTTTTACCACCTCCATATGTGCCACAGGCAGCACCTAGTGCTCCCCCAGCTGGTCTGGAAGGTCCGGAAAGTCTAGAAACACTGCCCCCCTCTGTCTCTCCTCAACCAGGCTCTCCAGAGCCAATTGGGCGGCACTTGCATTCAGCTGACCAAGGGCCCAAACCACAACCAGCACAGATGCCTCTGAGGGAGATTCGGGGTGCCCAAGTGCTTGGTGAAGATGGGACCTTGCAGGAGGGAGGGCCCGTCTATTATTATCAACCCTTTACCACAAGTGACATCCTGAATTGAAAACATCACACCCCAGCTTATTCTGAAAAACCCCAGGCCATGAAAGACCTCCTAGAAATGATCTTCCAGACCCAGAAGCCCACGTGGGTGGACTGCAAACAGCTCCTTTTCAGATTCTTTAACACTGAGGAGCACATGAGAGTAGTAACAGAGCCTCGGAAGTGGCTCCAGACCCAGGCCCCGGCAGGGATATTGGATACAGACAGATGGGCCAGGAAGGCCTTCTCAGATGAGGAACCCGATTAGACCCTGAACTCAGAAAATGGAAGGGCGAGGCTAGGAAGATATCAGCTGACCTTATCCAGGGGGTCAGGACCGGATCCAAGAAGCCCACCAATATGGCTAAAATCTCCGAGGTCTTCCAGAAGCCTGATGGAAGTCCAGCGACTTTCTATGAGAGACTATGTGAGGCATACCGGGTCTACACCCCCTTTAACCCTGAGGCCCCGGAAAATCAAACTGTGGTAAATGTGGCCTTTGTGGGCCAAGTCCAGCCTGACATAAGGAGAAAGCTACAGAAGCTAGAAGGATTTGCGGGGGAAAAACACGACTGAACTGCTAGAAATCGCAAGCAACGTTTTCATCAACCGAGACAGCGTGGCAAGGAGGGAGGAAGAAAAGAGAATACAAAGAAGGGCCAATATAATAGCGGTGGCTTTTAGAGGCTCAGGCTCCCAGACAGATCAGAAAGGGAAGCAAGAATACAGATCGGGGGAAAAGGAAGAGCGAGCCTGAGACGAGACCAGTGTGCCTATTGTAAGGAGACAGGACACTGGAAGAATGAATGTCCCAAACGGCAAAGTAAGAAAACTGGGTCTCCTTTTCCATCCAGTCGCTATCAACCAGAGCGACCTGAAGCAGATCTCATTGGGCTAGCAATGGCTGATTCCGACTAGGACAGACTGGGCTCTTTTCAGCTGGGCCCCCACGAGCCCATGGTCAGAATGAAAATAGGGGGGCAGACTATGGACTTTATGGTTGATATGGGAGCTGAGCACTCAGTAGTCACTCGGAAAGTAGCGCCTCTCTCGGGAAAGAAGGTCACCATTATCGGAGCTACTGGGAACCAGACCTGTGGACCATTCTTCCGCCCTCGTCAATGCCAACTTGGCGGCCACCAAGTAATTCATGAATTCCTGTACTTGCCAGATTGTCCAGTACCTCTGATGGGTAGAGAGACCTTTTAGCCAAGATGGGGGCAGAGGTCACTTTTGCTCCAGATGGCTCAGCACAGCTTCGCCTAGGTGAGGAGACCTCCCCAATGATCCTGTCCTTCGCAGTGCCAAGGGAGGAAGAATGGAGACTTTATGCTCCTGAGTCAAAGGCCTCACCATTAGAACCTGAATTAGAGAAAGAATTTCCGCTGGTCTGGGCAGAAGGGAATCCTCCAGGCCTGGCTAAGGACCATGCCCCGGTGCTAATCGACTTAAAGCCTGGGGCACAGCTGTTAGAATCCACCCATATCCAATTCCAAGGGAAGCACGCCTAGGGATCCAGGTCCACTTGGACTGGCTGCTCCAGTGGGGACTTCTTAAACAATGCCAGTCACCATGGAACACTCCTCTCTTGCCTGTTAAAAAGCCTGGGACTAATGATTATCGCCCCGTGCAGGACCTGCGGGCTGTTAATGAGGCTGTTATAACCCTGCATTCGGTGCTACCAAACCCTTACACTCTTCTGGGACTCATTCTATCAGAGGCGGAATGGTTTACATGTCTAGATCTGAAAGATGCCTTTATCTGCCTCCAGTTGGCGCCCTCCAGTCAGCCCCTATTCACCTTTGAGTGGGAAAACCCAACTATGGGAGCCAATGAGCAGTTCACTGGATCAGACTGCCACAAGGATTCAAGAACTCCCCTATTCTTTTTAGTGGAGCACTAGCATCTGATCTAAGTTCCCAGGACAGGACTTGGGGTGCATTCTATTTAAATATGTAGATGACCTCCTACTGGCTAGCTCCACGTGAGCTCAGTGCTGGGAAGGAACGAGAGCCCTTCTGAGAGTCTTAACTGAAACAGGTTACAGGGTGTCCAAGAAAAAGGCACAAATTTGTCAGAAAGAAGTCAAGTATCTAGGCTTCTGAATCACCCAAGGGAAACGAAGGCTAGGGACTGAAAGAAAGCAGGCAGTATGTGCCATCCCGTCCCTAGCACCCGGCGGCAGATTTGGGAATTCCTGGGAGCAGCAGGGTTCTGTTGAATTTGGATCCCAGGGTTTTCAGACCTGGCTAAGCCTCTCTATGAAGCTTTAAAAGGGGAAGAGAAGGCACCCATCCACTGGGGTCCTGAGCAGGAGAAAGCCTTCACCACCATAAAGGCAAAGCTCACTGAGGCCTCAGCACTGGGGCTACCAGATGTGACAAGACTTTAATCTTTTTGTTCATGAGAACAGCGGGGTAGCCCTAGGAGTTCTAACCCAGGAGTTTGGACCCTGGCAAAGACCAGTAGTCTATCTCTCCAAGCGGATTGACCCAGTTGCCTCTGGGTGGCCCCAGTGTCTCAGGGCCCTTGCAGCCACGACATTACTAGTCAAAGGAGCTGATAAGCTTACCCTGGGACAAAACTTAAATGTAAAAGTACCTCATTCTGTTGTTACCCTAATGGAAGCTAGGGGGCAGCACTGGCTGACTCATTGCTTGGATGACCCAGTATCAGGGGCTCCTATGTGAAAATCCACGGGTACGACTAGAAGCAGTGAGAACTCTTAATCCTGCCACCTTTTTACCCGTTGCTGAGGGAGCCCCTGAGCATGATTGCCTAGAAGTCCTAGAGGAGGTTTACTCCAGCTGACCAGATCTAACAGACAGGTCCCTACAGAATCTGGACTTAGTCTTGTTCATGGACGGCAGTAGCTTCTTAGATGAAGGAAAAAGACGAGCTGGATATGCAGTGGTATCAGACTTTGAGACAATTGAGGCACAGGGTGGTCAGCGCAGAGGGCAGAACTTTGGGCCCTAGTCAGAGCCCTAGAACTCAGTAAGAATAAGAGTGCCAACATCGACACTGACTCGTGCTATGTCTTTGCTACCCTGCATGTCCATGGGGGTTTATACAAGGAAAGGGGGCTCCTGATGGCTGGAGGAAAATAAATCAAAAATCAGAATGAGATCTTCAAGTTACTAGAAGCAGTCTGGGAGCCCAAGGTAATAGCCGTCATCCATTGTGAAGGTCACCAGAAGGGGAAAGACTCAGTGTCAGAAGGAACCCAATGTGCTGATGCCGCAGACAAGCTGGCTGCTAAAGAACAAGTGACATCATCACGGATCATGTTGGCCCCCCAATTGCCTGAACCTCCAAAATACTCTCATCAGGAAGAGGAATGTGCCCAGCAAGAAGGGGGCAAGAGAACGAAGGAAGGCTGGTGGATACTCCCAGATCATAGGGTCTATGTCCCAGAACAGTTATCCCATAAGGTGGGTGCTCCAGCAGCATGAACTCACTCATTTAGGGAAGACTGCCCTAGAAGCTTTGTTAGGCAGATACTACCTAATTGCCCGTCTTCCCTCCTTGTGTGCCTCAGTCTCTCAGTGTTGCCTCCTCTGTGTGCAGAACAATGCCAAACAGGGTCCTGTAGGACCGATAGGAATTCAGCGCTGTGGGCAAGCTCCCTGTGAGGACTTAGAAGTAGATTTTATAGAAATAGGGCCTAGCTGAGGAAATAAATACCTACTAGTCTTTTCAGGCTGGATCGAGGCATATCCCACTACCACGTGTCCTTGCTTAGAGACTCGCTATCCAAATATGCTAGACCGGGTAGTCTATGGGAGAACCCAATCAAGACAGATTTTTGTTAGCTATACTTACCAGCCTGCGGCATGTTATACTCCACTACCGAATGCATGTGGGTGGAGGGGAGGAATTGTATAGGATGGGAAGAATTAAACCCAGACAAAAATGGGCAGGACGCATCTGTCAAGGGAAGCCAGACTCAGTAACTCTTGGTGGACTCACCGTACCCATGTTGGTTACTCTGATGGGCTGGGGTGGGGGGTGAGGGGTCCAGAACCAAGCCCAAGAGGCAGATATTAAAAAGACTACCAGGCAGCTGCCTGAACATAAAGCACCCAGATTACCTAAGCTGAGGACTCAGCTGTAGAAGCAATATGATCTAGACCCCCGGCTTTATCAGTTCCTCAATTCAACCCACCACCTCCTCAATATTACCAATGCTTATTTAGCTAGGGACTGCTGGCTTTTTCTACCCTCTGGGACCACTCCTATTAATGACTACTCCAGTAAACATAACTAAACCAGGGAACTTAAAGGAAGAAATAATAGGACCTGTCATGGCCAATGTGCAGCTAACTAATGTTGCCCCTATTTGCTTCAACAATACCCAGGGCCAACACCCAACAGGTCACCTCCCAGATGAACTATGCAACTCTACCCTCAAGGATGAAAACACCACCTACCCCTGGTGCCCCCCAGCAGGAACATTCTGCATGTGTGGGACCGCTGCTTACCTCTACCTCTCCTGCCTACTTAACCCTAGGTATGTCTATTATACCCAACAACCAATAACTTGAGACCCCCCCCCCCTTAAAGCAGTAACTAGATATAAGAGGGCTCTGCAAGTAATTCCCTTTCTAATAGCGCTCAGAATTGTGGGTAGCATAGAAGCCGGATAGGGGGAATAGCTCATTCTGTCTCCTCTTATCAAGTTTTGACCCAAGAATTTTTAGAAGACATAGGGAGAGTAGCTGAGACCCTAATTGCCTCACAGGATCAGGTTGATTCCTTAGCCACAATAGTACTATAGACTAGAAGGGGATTAGACTTACTAACAGCAGAGAAAGGTGGAATCTGCCTCTTCTTAGGAGAAGAGTGCTGCCTTTACGCCAACCAGTCAGGCATTGTCAGGGATGAGACTAAGGATCTAATTGAATGAGCAACAAAAAGAAGACAGGAGCTATCCGAGTCCTGGGCTGTTTCGGGGGGGGGGGGGGGTGAGGGGGGGCGTCTGGAAATGGCTTCTCCCATTGGCAGGACCACTGTTAATGCTACTCATAGCTGTAACATGAGGACCATGTCTTCTAAATTTCTTAACTCACGTTATCTCATCTCACCTAGATGCCTTTAAACTTCAGATGGCCCCACAAACCAGAAGAATTTCCTACAAACCCCTCTGAGATGAAGAAATGGGATGCTGACACCTTGGTTATCATCCCTTATCAGCAGGAAGCAGCTAAGAGCAGTCGTTGTCCCTGTTCATCATAACATCCTGTAGTCATTGTACCACAAGGCTAAGAGAAGCTTGTGGGACAAGAGGGAGCAATGAGAAGGCTAAAAGGATGATTCCAATGTAACCATGATGTTTGGGGGCTAGTAATCTGAATCTGTGCAGTAACCTAATGTCCATTCTTTTGTAAAAATATATATTTTTTTATTGATTTTTTTACAGACAGGAAGGGAGAGGGATAGAGAGAAACATCTATGAGAGAGAAACATCGATAAGCTGCCTCCTGCACACTCCCTACTGGGATGTGCCCGCAACCAAGGTACATGCCATTGACCAGAATCGAACCTGGGACCCTTCAGTCCACAGGCCGATGCGCTATCCACTGAGCCAAACTGGTCAGGAATAATATACTTTCTTGATAACCTATAATTAAGTCACTGCCCCTTTCTTCCACAATCTGGTCTTGTAAGACCTGTTACCTAAATGCTCACATTTTACAGAGGCCATAAACCATGAACAATACACAACCCCCGGAGCAGGTTATCAGCACTGGTACCAGGCCAGGCTCTTATATATGATCTTAAGACCCCCATCCCAACCCACGGGGCTTTTTGCAAAGCCCACAAAATGTCTGGACATCCCCATTCATATTTGGGGGACAAAGAAACCAAAAGGGGATAAAAGAAGAGCTTCCACCATATTGGTTTGCTCAGACTTTGGAGGCAACTCCTCTGAGGCTGGTGGTGTAATAAAGCTGTGTGACTCCATTTCTCTGAGTGTCGCTTGGGTTTCTTCCGTCTTCTATAACAGGAAGACCTCAATATATTTGTCAGGGTCTTCCTAGAACTTTCCTAAATGACTTTTAATTTGTCTCATGTCCCAGAGTGAAAGGAAGGGGATCTGTACTAAAGTAGGACCAGACCCTCCATCTGCCTTGGGACAAGTTAAGATCGGCCCAGCCCTGGCTACAAAAGTAAATCGGGTACTTTTTCTTCATAGCTTGTGGGTCAAAATTATCCCAATTCTTAAGGATGCATCCTAGGGGGCTGTCTTTACGCAGTGTGGATGACACGCTTCCCATCTGTAGGAAAACACCTGAAAGGATGTCTAGCATCCCCTGTAAAGACATGTGAAAGGACGCCCAGCATCTTTTGTAACTCAGGAAAGCACGTCTGGCATCCTTTGTGACTCTCCCTTGCCGGTGGGGGAGTCCCCCCTTCCAGCCAAGATGCCTTTGTGACTCTGGCTTGCTGGTGGGGCAACCCCCTTCCTAGCCAAGGGTGCAGGGAGCTCTCACTTGCAAGCCAGGAGTGAGAGGTTGCCTTACTGCATACGGTCGGTCGCAGATAAGGATGCTGGGTGGGCTTAACCATACTTACCACCACGGTAATGACCCTCGACCCCATGTTCGCTCTCTGTGGGGTGCCCAACCGTAGGGACATTTCTTTACTGCTCTCAGGCTTTCCTCTTGTCTTCTGTGAATGGGTATCTTCCTCTCCCTTTAGGCTGTGGCATCTTTAGTTCTTTGTGAATGTATGCACTTTGGCAGCTCCCAGCCCCCCAACTTTGCAGTTCTCCCCCATGCACCCTCCTTTATTTCTAAACTCCCTAAAGCTGCCTGTTTTACCCCTAAAAACTCCTTTTGACACCATGTCTCATTCTCTAGGGCTTCTTTGTGAAACCTCACTCTCTAGGGAGGGTAAAAACCTGCTTCTATAGAATGGCTGAATCTTTGCGTAGTTGAACATTTATCTTTTTTTTTTTTTTTTTTTAATTTCTTTATTGATTAAGGTGTCACATATTTGTCCTCATCCCCCCATTCCCATCCCACCCCTCTCCCCACGCATGCCCCAATCCCCTGTTGAACTTAACCGTTGGATAGGCTTATATGCATGCATACAGGTCCTTTGGTTGAACTCTCCCCCTCCCCCACCCTCCCCCTACCCTCTTCTATCCTCCCTCTGAGGCCCGATAATCCGATCGATGCCTCCTTGCTTCTGGTTCTGTTCTTGTTCCTCAGTCTATGTTGTTCATCATTTCCTCTAGATGAACGAGATCATATGTCACTAGATATATACTAATAAGAACTGAATGTGAGACGAGCAATAATATTTATGCTGACAGGCAAATGAATCAATCTGTAGCGAGCTTCCCCCTGGACCAACAGTTCTTTTGAGACCCAATTTCGATGTCCAGTAGTTCCTTATGTGTACATGTCAGCACTGACCCCTCAGCTCTGGATGGTGGACAAATGGTGGTAACGGAGGTCCGACTCCCTCTGGTTTGGTCTCGGCCGAACCCAGGGGCACGGCGTCACCCGGACTAAGGGGCACGTGGCCTCACCCATACCCAAGGGGCGCGTGTTCTCACCTGGGCCTGGGACCCAGCCTCAACCGGATGGATCCAGGGGCGCACGGCCTCACCCGGACCCAGGATCTGGCTTCACCCGTACCCAGGGACGCTTGGCCTCTCCCAGACCCAGGGCCACTTGGGCTCACCCGGGCCTAGGTGCACGAGGCCTCACCCAGATCCAGGGACACATGGTCTCACCCGGACCCAGGGACGCTTAGCCTCTCCCAGACCCAGGGGCACGTGGCCTCACCCGGGCCTAGGTGCACGAGGCCTCATCCGGATCCAGGGACGCATGGTCTCACCCGGACCCAGGGACGCTTGGCCTCTCCCAGACCCAGGGCCACTTGGGCTCACCCGGGCCTAGGTGCACGAGGCCTCACCCGGATCCTGGGACACCTGGTCTCACCCGGACCCAGGGATGCTTGGCCTCTCCCAGACCCAGGGCCACTTGGGCTCACCCGGGCCTAGGTGCACGAGGCCTCACCCGGATCCAGGGACGCATGGTCTCACCCGGACCCAGGGACGCTTGGCCTCTCCCCGACCCAGGGCCACTTGGGCTCACCCGGGCCTAGGTGCACGAGGCCTCACCCGGATCCAGGGACACACGGTCTCACCCAGACCCAGGAACGTTTGGCCACTCCCAGACCCAGGGCCACTTGGGCTCACCCGGGCCTAGGTGCACGAGGTCTCACCCAGATCCAGGGACACATGGTCTCACCCGGACCCAGGGACGCTTAGCCTCTCCCAGACACAGGGGCACGTGGCCTCACCCGGGCCTAGGTGCACGAGGCCTCATCCGGATCCAGGGACACATGGTCTCACCCGGACCCAGGGACGCTTGGCCTCTCCCAGACCCAGGGCCACTTGGGCTCACCCGGGCCTAGGTGCACGAGGACTCATCCGGATCCAGGGACGCATGGTCTCACCCGGACCCAGGGACGCTTGGCCTCTCCCAGACCCAGGGCCACTTGGGCTCACCCGGGCCTAGGTGCACGAGGCCTCACCCGGATCCTGGGACACATGGTCTCACCCGGACCCAGGGATGCTTGGCCTCTCCCAGACCCAGGGCCACTTGGGCTCACCCGGGCCTAGGTGCACGAGGCCTCATCCGGATCCAGGGACGCATGGTCTCACCCGGACCCAGGGACGCTTGGCCTCTCCCAGACCCAGGGCCACTTGGGCTCACCCGGGCCTAGGTGCACGAGGCCTCACCCGGATCCTGGGACACATGGTCTCACCCGGACCCAGGGACGCGTGGCCTCTCCCAGACCCAGGGCCACTTGGGCTCACCCGGGCCTAGGTGCACGAGGCCTCATCCGGATCCAGGGACGCATGGTCTCACCCGGACCCAGGGGCGCTTGGCCTCCCCCAGACCCAGGGCCACTTGGGCTCACCCGGGCCTAGGTGCACGAGGCCTCACCCAGATCCAGGGACACATGGTCTCACCCGGACCCAGGGGCGCTTGGCCTCCCCCAGACCCAGGGCCACTTGGGCTCACCCGGGCCTAGGTGCACGAGGCCTCACCCAGATCCAGGGACACATGGTCTCACCCGGACCCAGGGACGCTTAGCCTCTCCCAGACCCAGGGCCACTTGGGCTCACCCGGGCCTAGGTGCACGCGGCCTCACCCGGATCCAGGGACACATGGTCTCGCCTGGACCCAGGGGTGTGTGGGCTCTCCCAGACCCAGGGGCGCTTGGCCTCGCCCGGGCACGGGATCCAGCGTCATCCGGATCCAGGGGCACTTGGCCTCACCCGGACCCGGAGTCCGGCCTCACCTGGACCCAGGGGCATGTGGCCTCACCTAGACCCAGGGACGTGAGGCCTCACTTATACCCAGAGGCGTGTGACCACACCCGAGCCCAGAGGCGCGCAACCCCGCCCGCACCCGGGTCTCAGCGGGGCCCCGTCTTCCCGATCCCAATTCCTGCCGGTCAATCCCCCCTCAGCAATTCCCCTGGCCATCCTTCCAGAGCTCCAGTATGGCTGCTGCAGAACTCGTCGGGCGGCGGCTCGGCGAAGCTCCGGTGCACCCGGTGCATGGCGGTGGGCCAGTCTGGCGTCGCTGCGTCGGCCCTTGGGTCTGCATCTGTGGCTGGTCGCCGAGCATGCGCACCTGGCCGCTTCTGGGGCGTTGAGATTCTTGACGGACTCAGAGGTCAGCAAGCGCGGAGTCTCCCACCCCATGTCTCATAGGGGCTCGTCTGTCCGTGCTTGGCTGCCAGTGGAGCCGTCCCCTCAGCCGGAGACCGCCGGGGGATCTGCGCCGAGCACGTTCCAGGCCGCTGTTGTATCGCCTGAGCCTTAGTTCTTTTGTGTCGCCTGAGCCGTAGTTCTTAAAGTGTGGTCTTTGGGTCACCGGCATCAGCATCATCCCACATACCCCTCTTTTATTCTAGTTGTAGAGCATCTACTCAGCCAGCCCTATGGTGGTCTTGGATGGTGTCTGCTCTGCTCTCTTGTCGTAGTCTCAAAGTTGTTGTGGTAGGCAACAATCAGGCTTCTGCCCTATGCCTCCATCTTGGTCCTCCTTTGTATAGTTAAGTCTTGATTGTTGTTGGTGTCACTGGGGGGGCTCTCTTTGTCTATAAAGGAAGAGTTGCTGTGCAGGAGACACGTTTATGGGCTGGGTCTTGGTGCAGCAAAGCTTTGGCGCTCACTGAATATTCCCGTTGAATGTGTCCCTTATGCACGTGGTTGAAATCTGGTGTCATCTCCCACAGACCACCAGATGCCCTCGTTTCTGGGTCTCCAATGGGGTGTAGATCAGCTACTGCCTTAGGCACTCAGCAAGGATTACAGCAAAAACTGTAGTTTCTTCCTCCTGTCTGAGTGGCCCTGGAGCAGTCGGACTAGAACAGCAGATCATCTGGTCCGCTGCCAGAGGGCAGGCCACCCACATGCATAAGCCGTTGCTTGGGGCGCAGGTGTGCCTGCAAGATTTGCGGGGCAGGTCTTCAAAACGTGCGGGGCGGGTCCCAGGGCGGGGCGGGGTCTCAGGGCGCCCACAGGCCATGGTGCGGCGAGCCAAGATGGCTGTGAGTCTGGTCCTTCTGCCTTCCACGTATCTAAGTCCCCTCGTTCCGCACTCCAGCGCAGCAAACACTGATTGCTGGGAGCACCTCCGCAAGAGTCCCGCCTCTCCCCGCAGGCATGTGTGTCTCCCGGGGTTCGCCAGAAGATGGGTTTCAGGGTGATGGAGAGCCAATCTCCCCTAGGTTTGGAACTAAAGCCCCTCTCCCCCGCCACCAGCCAGACCCACGCACCTCCACACCTCATCCCCTCCGATTTCGCTGGGTGCGAGGCAACAGAACAGCCCCTAACCTCCGCCGCCATCTTTTTCATACTTCCCAATCTGTACCTCTTAATCCCTTCATTTCAGTCAACTCTACTGAAGTCTAGCGCCGCTGGGAGGTGCACGGAAAGGGCGCCCGGGCCTCCATCCAGTGCGCGGTGCGCGCGTCCCGCGGAACCAGGCGCGCGAGGGCCACGCGGCTGGGACGGGCGCTGGGCGGCCGCCGAGCTCCAGGCACCGCCATCGCCGCGTTCCGGACGTCGCCGCCGCGGCGTCCCCCCAATTTATACTTCTTAATCCCTTGAATTCAGTCAACTCTACTGAAGTCTAGCGCCGCAGGGAGGTGCACGGAGAGGGCGCCCGGGCTTCCGTCCGGTGCGCGGTGCGCGCGTCCCGCAGAACCAGGCTCGCGAGGGTCGCGCGGCTGGGACGGGCGCTGGGCGGCCGCCGAGCTCCAGGCACCGCCATCGCCGCGTTCCGGACGTCGCCGCCGCGGCGTCCCCCCAATTTATACTTCTTAATCCCTTGAATTCAGTCAACTCTACTGAAGTCTAGCGCCGCCGGGAGGTGCACGGAGAGGGCGCCCGGCCCGCGGCACCAGGCGCGCGGGGGCTGCGCAGCGGGGACGGGTGCTGGGAGGCCGCCGGGCTCCGGGCGCCGCCGCTGCGGCGGCGTCCCCAGCGTCCCGGGCCGGGTGGCCTGCGGGGGCGGCGGAGGTGCGAAAGTGAGTGAGTTTCCCAGGGTTTCGCCCGGAATGGGGTTCAGTGCAATCAGAGCCTGCGCTCAGCGCACTCCGGAGCCTTTATCTCCTTCCTGCCAGTGAACTCCGGCCAGGCCGTCAGCCGCCCCCTCCTCTCCGGCTCCATCCTCCCCGCAGGCGCGCGTGCTCGTGTCTCCGCCAGTTTCTCCATACCTCAGGCTTTTACGGCTCCCCCGATTGTCCCCGTGGCCTTCTCCTTCCCCCCAGCTGTGGGTATTTCAGTCCGCCAGCTCTCCTGTGGTTCTGGACGATGTCCGTTCTGACCTCTAGTTGTATTTTTGAAATTGTTGTGCCCGGCTGCAGGTTAGGTGTTTAACCTATGCCGCCATCTTGGTTTCTCTCTGAACATTTATCTTTATAAGAACTACCAAAATCTTTTCCAAAGTGGTGGTTCTAGTTTACATTTCCACCAACAGTGCATGAGATTTCCAGTTGCTCCACATTTCTGCTGATAGGATTCGTCTTTGATTCTAGTGCGTGTGTAGTGGTACTTCGTTGTGTGTTTTTTTTTCCTACTTTTGCTTTTATTAGAATTTATTTTATGTCAATTTACCCCCGTGCCATAGTTGCTGTTTCTTCAGTTTCTGCTGGAATATCTTTTTCTTCTGTGCAGCCTTCTCTTCTGGGTTAGGAACAATCTGCTCTTTTCCAGTCAAGATCATTTCCATGTGCCAGGGTGAGTTCATGGGTGGGTTAACCTGCCCATGAGCTCTATACGTTCTGCGCTGTATCTTGGGAGCTTTGTTCACCTGGATGTGGTCAATGACCAGAGGATGTACATCTAAACCCTTAATTTCAGCATTGCTCTCTGCATTTTTAAGCATGTGCAGCAAAAATTGAGCACTGTTTTTGGGCCACTGTTTACTCTGGACACACCTACCAATGCCACCATTGTCATGACAGAATGGCACACACTGCTTCTGTAAAGTGACATCCTTCAGATAGGTGGTGGCTTTTCGAATGTGCATACCCTGACAGCCTGGGCAGTTCCATGAGTGTTCTTAAAGTGAGCAGGAAGGTTTGAACCTCTTGATTTGCATGATTTTGTGGGGGTTTCTGAGTCAAGTGGGCAGTGAACCGTTTTCAGAGGTCACCTCTGGCTGCTTTTGGGAAGAGGAAGAGAGCCATTGTGGTTTTCATTTGTGTTTCCCTAGTAACTAGTGATGTTGAGCACTCTTCCACATGCTTATTGGCCATTGGTATCTCTTCTTTTGTGGTGTGTGCTAAACCTTTCAGCCATTTAAAAAACTGGGTTCTTTCTCTGATTTTTCAGAAAGCTTCCTCTTGTTCCTGCGGGCAGGATGGGCGGAGGAGGCAGACATAAAAGCAAGGGGAGTGCGGAGGGCTGTCACTTCCACAGAGGCAAGTTTGTCAGGGGCTCAACGCATTGCCTGTTTTCTGGAAAAGTCAGCTTTGGCTTTTTCTAACTCTTGGGCTGCTGCCAGGACAGATTGCAAGATCTCCTGTGGGGAGGGGAGATAGCCCTGCTTCCTGGAGGCTGGGACTGTGGGGTGGGCGGCACCCAGTCTGCTGAGTGCACCTCCATCTCAGCCTCTTTCTTTACCTGATGGAGTGGAGACCATGAGCAGAGATCTGCACAGGCTGGCATTCTGGTTGCTAATATATTGAGACACTTCTCTTTTGGTTGGTAAAAAGTCTTTACCCGACCTCCCACAGATATCTGTCACCTCCTCAGTCCATTCCCTTGAGACACCTTGGACTTCCCCACATCTCAGCAACTAAAGGGGGTGGGGGTGCCTCAGGACTCTGATCCAGGCCTATAGCCACACCTGTTCTAATTGGATGGTGCCTGGTATGCCAGCTATTAGACTGAATTCTGGGTATAGCCAGACCTGGCTGGAGCTGGGAGGATCAGATCAGAAGGCTAAAGCTGAGGCTGAGGCTGAGGGTGAGGGATTAAGGAAGGATTTTCATCAAGGTGGGCCCAGAATTGGAGACTTGAAGTACTTTAACAATCTATCTATAATAATAAAAGTGTAATATGCTAATTAGACCAGACAGCTGAACGGCCGTCAGGACGTCCTTCCGGATGACCTTTCATAAAAAGCCGGAGCTGCAAGGGCTGAGGGAAGCCACCGCAGCTGCGAGGGCCAAGCCCCTTGCATGAATTTTGTGCATCAGGCCTCTAGTCTATACTAATAAAAGGGTAATATGCTAATTAGACCTGGAGACCTTCTGGATGTCCTTCTGGACAAAGCCATGGTGGTGGGGGCTGAGGCAGAGGTGGTTAGGGAGGTGATCAGGCCAGGAGGGGAGGGCAGTTGGGGGCGAGCAAGTCGGCAGGGGAGACAATTGGGGGTGAGCAGGCCAGCGGGAGAGGGCAGTGGGGGGCAAGAAGGCTGGCAGGGGGGCAGTTGGGGGCAAGCAGGCTGGCAAGGGGGGGCAGTTGGGGGTGATCAGGCTGGCAAGGGGGGGCAGTTGGGGGCAAGCAGGCTGGCAGGCAGAATGTTAGGGGCAATCAGGCAGGCAGGCAGGTGAGAGGTTAGGAGCCAATGGTCCCGGATTGTGAGAGGGATCCCAGATTGGAGAGGGTGCAGGCCAAGCTGAGGGACAACCCCCCCCCCCATGCACAAATTTTGTGCACCGGGCCACTAGTATATATATAAAAGCCTAAGTGACTGTTACGACCGAACAATTGGAATGACCGGAACGACCAGTTGACCAGTCACTATGAGAGGGAAGGAGGAGGAGGGGAGGTGGGACACCACGTGGTGGCAGGGTGTTGACGTGGCATCAGCTTCCATTCCTTTTTTGCCTGGCCCGGCGACCGTCACCTCCTCTCCTGACTCCACCAGGGCCTTTGGGCCCCAGGCTGGGACAGGGAACCAGGGGTGGGTGGCAGTAGATGTGGCCCTTTTCCCAGGGGGGGCTGAGGGCCAGCTCCCTCCTTGGGGCCGGTGGCCAACCTCCCATGCCTTGTCCCTCCCCACAGCCAGCAGGTCCCAATTGGCCTGCTGCCTGCCTGCCACAGTGGTGGTGTGGCAGTGAGGGAAGGAGGAGGGGGTGAGGTGGGGAACCACACGATGGCGGGGTGCCGACACGGCATCAGCATCTGGTGTCCGTTCCTTCTGCACCCGGTCCGGCAATGGTTGCCTCCTCTCCTGATCCCGCCAGGGCCTTTGGGCCCTGATTGGCCTGGCTCTGATAGCCGGCAAGGCCTAGAGACCCCACCCGTGCATGAATTTCGTGCACCGGGCCTCTAGTCATGATAATAATTAACATTCATTGAGCATATAGAGTATGCCAGGCAGGCATTATTCTGATAAATCTCACAAGTCCTCACAATAAACGAGACCATTGCAGCCTCCTTCTCCCCTTCCTGCACCCCCAAGTCTGTTCCCCATGCCACGCCAGAGGGAGCCAATAAACACTGGCATCAGATCAGGGTCCTCCTGGCTCAGAGTCTCCTCTGGTCTCTGAGTGTCCCTGAATGACTCTGCTGCAGCCACCATGAGAGATCTGAGGTGCCAGGGGCCTCCAGGGCCTGTTCTCACCATGTTCACTCCAGACCTGGTGGTGGGGAGGTGATTCTTTAGTGATAGGACTCAGCCAGGCCTGGGCAATGGCAGCCATTAGCAGTGGTAAACAAAAAGCTTTCACGGCCAAAAGCTCTTCTGAAAGATTTTGCTGAGCCAAATGCTAGCCAAAAAAGGACCAGGTCCTGGGGCATGCAATCTAAACCACCAGCAGCAGGGCGAGAAGGAGATGACATGTCGGCCAGGAATTTTTATACAATGAGTTTGGAGGGAAAAAAAATGTAAGTTGTTTTTAGAGAATTTACATTGGTCACAGGTAAAGAGTTTGGGGGAAGTTGAGGCAGTGCTAGTTCTGGGATGGGTGCATTGTCCATAAGGAAGAAATATTTGCTCCTTTGGATTGGTTGTGGACAACAGTTCAAAAAGTTCATCTATAATAATAAAAGCGTAATATGCTAATTAGACCCGTCCCTTCCAGACAAAGCCGTGGCAGAGGCCCCTCAGTCGTGATGGTGGGGGGAGGGGGGGAGGGCGGGCCGAGGCCCTTATATGAATTTCCTGCATCGGGCCTCTAGTGAGTAAGTAAGAAGACAGCGGAGTCTGCCCAGTTAATTCAACATTCATTCAGGAATGTGAGCAGTCTTTTGTTGTCTTTGCCATTCAGTCGCTAACTGATAAACTTCTCTTGTCTCTTCCTCCCACCCATAAGCCTGCTGGGATTTAATTTAGGATGTCTCGGAATTTTCTCCTCATCAGCAGCCGGTGCTGCCTGGGCTGGGCCCTGACTCTCTCCTCCAGACTCGGAACCGCCCCTCCCCCCACCATCTCCACCCCTAGCAACAGGCCACTCAGAGTCTGTCCCATGACTAGCATCCAGTTTCCCCTTTTCTCTCCTTAGCCCAAGGAGCTGTGGGGTGTGACGCCTGGATGGGGGAGGGGAGCTTCCTGCAGCTGGCCCATCCCCGCCAGTGCCCTAACCTCAGGTTCCTCCTTCCCCAGCCCCAGCCCCAGCCCCAGCCCTCCTGCTGAGGGCTAGAAGTCTTTGTCTTCTCCCTCAGTCTTCACGTCTCGTTTGGTGGAGCCGCCCAGCCCAGCCCAGTGGTCATCACGTTGGGCCTGCCTCATCCCAACCTCTAATCTTGTGTCTGTGATGTGTGTGTCTGTCTCACGGTCTGCTCCTCTCCCTCTTTCTCTCTTACCATCATTTTCTCCTCAATCATATATATAATTGATTTCAGAGAGGAAGGGAGAGGGAGAGAGAGAGATAGAAACATTAATGATGAGAGAGCATCATTGATCGGCTGCTTCCGGTACACCCCTACTGGGGATCAAATCTGAAACCTGGGCACGTGCCCTTGACCGGAATCGAACCCAGGACCCTTCACTCCGCAGGCCAATGCTCTATCCACTGAGCCCAACCGGCTAGGGCTCCTCTATCTTTTATCTTGGTTCTTTTTGCTTTCTCTCTGTGGGTCAAATATCTGTCTTTGGTTTCTGGGTTCCATTTCCACCTTTATTTGCTGTGTGACCTTGGGCAGGTGTCTTGACTATTCTGTAAAATGGGGATAATAAGAGCATCTATGTCAGAAGGGTGTTGTGGGGGTTAAGTGAGTTAACACTTGGGCAGAGTGCCTGCACATTAGTGCCCATGCCCTGATGGCTCTTTTTTAATATGCTCTGAACATCACAAGGTTCCGATTATCTAATGATTACAGCTGGTGCTTATAAAATGCTGACAAGTGTCAGTCCCTCTTCTAGAAACATTAATTCATTTGATCCCACAACTCCCTACAAAGTAGGTACTATTTTACTCCCCATTTTACTAGTACAAATGAAGAAACAGGCCGAGAGATTGAGTGACTTGCTCAAGGTTGTCCAGCGAAGGAAGAGGCAGAGCTGGCTTCAACCATAGTCAGCCACTGATCCTCCTGTTACAATGTCTGAGCCTTGACTGGGATGGAGGTTGAGTTGATATACTAGTATGTACCCTTTGCCCTTCATGTCCAGCCAAGGGGGGGCTATAGCATTGCCCCTGGGATGTCTGGGCCTGATTCTTTCCGGTGTTATCTATCTCTGTCCCTCCTCCCTTACTGTCCCCTCCTCCTCCTGCCACCACCCACCTCAGACTTCCTCCTTCACTTGGTTGGCCACATCCCACTGGCCCTCGGACTGTAGTATCCAGCAGTGTCGCCTGCATCATGGGGGGCCTTAGACCCTTCAACAGGCTTCTGTTCCTGCCTCTCCTTCTGACTGTGGGTGGTGAGTTGGGGGCTTCTGAAGCTGCCTCCTGAGTCCCTGGGCTCACCTTGGGGCAAGGCAGGGAACAGGGTGGAAAGAGAACCAAAGGGGAAGGTTGGGACGGAAGCAGATCCCCAGCCCCCAAAACCCTATGCGTCTCTCCCAGAACCTGAAACTCCAATATTTGGCCTCCAGCAGAAGCCAGTAGAGGGAGGGGACGCTAAGGGTGGTGTAATAGGACAAGTCAGTGTAGAAGTAACACAGTCCGGTGGCCTTTGTGTCAGCCACAGGTCCTACCAGGAGTTGCCCTCTACCCTCGCCCCCTGGCTGTCAGGACCCACCCACCCCAGCTTCTATGCCCACCCTCCAGTCATAGCTCCACACCTCAGTTTACCTTCTTTTTCTTTCTTTAGGTCTCAGCCCTGTCCAGTCCCAGAGCGGTAGGCCTAGACCCTGAAATACCCCTCCCTATTTCTGAAAGACCTCCCCATTTCTTCCCAAATCTCTTCAAACTCCCCCCTGACACCGCCTCCCAATTCCCAACTCCCATTGACCTCCCCTGACTCCTGTGCCATATACATTCCCAGAATGCAACTGCTCTGTGGTGAGCCCTGGTGTGCTGGCCGGTATTGTGCTGGGGGACCTGGTACTTACCCTCCTCATCGCTCTGGCTGTATACTCTCTGGGCCGGCTGGTCCCTCGGGGGCGAGGGGCTGTGGAGGGTGAGTGGGATTGGATGGGGATGGGACCCTGAGGACTTGCCTGGAGGGGAGGGGGAAGTCACAATCATCCAAGGGGATGGTGATGGTTTCACGTCAACTGAATAATCGCCATTTACCACCTTGTGTGCCTCTGCACCTGTGCCACTCCCCACCCCCAGCAGTGAACCGGAAGCAGCGCATCACTGAGACAGAGTCACCTTACCAGGTGAGGAAACCAGCTTCTCTTCCTTCTGTCTCATTCCTGCCCTGTGGATGTCAGTCCTAAACAACCCCCACCCCAAGTCCCTCTAGCACCTTAGACCCTAAAGCCAGTTTCTCAGCAGCTTCTCAAACCCTTGAAGACTCATGGGGGCATCTGTCCAAAACTAATTTCAATGATCAATCATGAACTTATGCTCAGCTTAAAACGTGTGGAGAGAAACGTATAGGGATGGTTTGTCTTTGCCAAGGCAAATGCAGGCCTTAGCCAGAAGGCGGTCTCCAAACGGTTCTGGAAAAGCCTGACCCAGGACAGGCTGACCTGTGGGAGTTCTCATCAGAGGGTATAATCCAGCCTTAGTCTGGTAACTCTAAAGACTTTGGGGCTGGGAGCTTGGGGGTTGGGACCCTGCATCCCTTTGAGAAGCTAATGAAATTTGGAGACTCTTCAGAGTAATCCATACAAAAAATACAAATTGTACCTATAATCTAGGAGTGGTGCAAGTAAGATATCCTTGAAACCCTTTTTAAGAACCATAATGTAGATAGAGGCATCTTTCCATTTCCTGTCTCTCAACATCGTTTGTAACCCTCTAAGGGGTCATGAGCTCCTCTATGAATCGAATGAAGCCAAACCTACCCCTCTCCAGAAAGATGCACACCCAGACCGGCCGTATGCATATATGATTTCAGGATCCTGTATGATGCCTGCCTTTTGGGGCCATAGACCCTCCCTCTGTAACTGTGAGCCCTCGTCTGTGAAACCTTTTACTTGTCCACAACCAGCTTTGCCTTGCCTCACTTGTGATAAAAAGTCTCTTTCTAAAGTGTAAGATCTTGAGTCTCGCTCTGTGAGGTCCATAAGACTGAAGGAGTGAAATACTAGGGCAAAGCATTGCTCCACTTTATTTGGTGAGCACCTACTCGTACGATACTGAAGACATAGCTGCAGAGCTTACATCCTAGTTGGGGAAACAGACTTGACGCAAATTAACAAATAAGATCATTTGGGGTGTCAGGGGAAGAAACTACAGATGAAGAAATCAAGAAATGCCTTTCTGAGGAAGTGATATGAGCTAAGACTTGAAGGGGAGGATGGAACCATCCATGGGAATACTTAGGGGACCAGTATTCTAAGCAGAGAGAACAGTATGTGCTCTGAGGCTGGGGCCTAATGATGAGGCAGAGGAGAAAGGGGAACTTTGAAGACACCTGAATAAAATCTAGATTTCTAACATGGCTGCCAGGTTGAAGAAGTGACCGGGGGCCTTGCAGGCCACTGGGAGAAGGTTGGCTTTTGTTTTAAGTTCACTTGGCAGACCCCCTTCCACTAATGATTGCCACCCTGTCCAAACCTTTAGGAGCTCCAAGGTCAGAGGTCGGATGTCTACAGTGACCTCAACACACAGAGGCAGTATTACAAATGAGCCCAAACCATGGCAGTCAACAACCCAATGCCTGGATCCAGTCATTCCTGATGCCTGCCCAGCACCCTATTCCTACTCCCACCAAGTACAGATCTACAGAGTGGCCTCTCTGAGATATCAGACTTTCCCTGCCCCCCTGCCCCCCTGCCCCCAAATAAACATGGAACACAAAACACTGTTGAGTTATTGCAGTTCTCTGGGCTGAGGGCATGGGGATATTTGGGGTTCTGGGAGGGTAGGTCATGGACCCAGAAACAGCTAAATGGGAGGGAGGCTTTGGGGACCCTGGGTTCTTTGAGGAAGAATTAGAAGTAGAGGTATTTTGGTCGCTTTATTGAATAGGTTTCCGGTGCCACCGCGCACAATCCAGGATGAGAGGGTCAGAAGTCAGAGGTCCCAGTTACGGGGGGTCAGCCCCTGCCAGGCATGTTGATGTAGACTTTGCCATCTTCTGGGGGTGGGGAAAAGAAAGCATGAGGCCTGACCACCCACCACCCACCCACACCTCCGCCTCCCCGGGGACCTCCTGCTTCAGGGGTTTCCTCAGGAGTTCCCCCAGCAGGGCCCCCAGGGTTTCCCCAGCAGCACCTCCAGGGCTTCCCCCAGGGGACCCCTCCATGGGGACCTCTTCCCTAGGGACACCACCCCCAGTCCAGGCCCTGCCCTCACCTTGGGTGGGCCTGTCACGTGGTCTGGCACATATAAACACCACCACCACGATTAGCAGAGACACCACAGCATCAGCAGCCACAAGGCCTGCCAGGAGTGGCAGGGGGAGGGGCCCACATCCAGAACAGGAACCTGGAGGGTGGGGGCCAAAACAAGGTAGCCGAGGGGGATTCCAGGCTTTCAGGGCTGTGCTCTGGGCATATGGGTAGAAGTCCCTGATGGGTGACCAATTCCCTGGGGTTGCACTTGGGGGATGAAAAGGGAGATGGAGATCCAGAGTCTAGGCCGCAGGGGTTCTCAAACTTTTTAAACAGGGGGCCAGTTCACTGTCCCTCAGACCGTTGGAGGGCCGGACTATAATTGAAAAAAAAAACTATGAACAAATTCCTATGCACACTGCACATATCTTATTTTGAAGTAAAAATCAAAACGGCAAAAACACCCGCATGTGGCCCGTGGGCCGTAGTTTGAGGACGCCTGGTCTAGGGTATTCAAGCATAGTGAGACATATGCGGGGCTTTGGGCATAGTGGGCACTCCTGAAGAGAGGCTGGGCGTTGGCCAAGTCCCTGGGGCTTCGATTTGCTGCAGAGATGGGGATCTGGAGAGCCACTGGGGGTATTCCAGGATCCTCAAGCTATACTTTAGGGATGGAAACAGTACCTGAAGTAGCATGGCAAAGGGGAAGGAGTTTTGATTTCTCACCTGGAGTTATCTGAGCTGCAGCCACTGTGGGAAGAGAGAGAACGTAATCAGTGGGAGAGGTGGTTCCCAAAATAGAGTGCAGGGAAAGGTGATGTGCTGAGAAGTAAGCTCCACTCCAAAAGATCAAATGAGAAAGAGCGGCCAAATGGTAGGGGAGCGCCCAGCAAAGCCGAGAGAGACAGGAAATCAGAAGCAGAGATTCAGCAGTGAGAAGGGGAGATTAATAGGTAGGCACTCCAGAACTCAGCTTCCCTCCCCAAAGAACCAGGCCCAGAAGCCACATGGATCTCCCGGAAAAGAAGGGGCACCGGGAGAAGGATCTGCCTTCAGCACCCCTCCCTTCAGGTGCCACCCAAGCCACCTCTTTCACAAATAGCCACTCCCCCACCCCCGCCCAATAACTGCTGGCTTCACCTGGGAGCAAAAGCAGGAGCAGGATGGTGCCTGGAGGGAGCATGGTGGGTTGGGGCCTGGAAGGGATTTGGTCCAGAGAGGTTCTGAGGAAGAGTGGGGGAGTAGACAGGCAGCAAAAGCGGATGTCACCCAGCTGGTGGCAAGGCTAACTGCTTCCTGTGCGGGTGGAGGCGGGGGGTGGGGGTGGGGGGAAAGAGGTGGTAGGTCCTTCTGACTGCCTTTGGGGACAAACTGGGGGAAGGGACAGAGACTAGGGAAGTTGCTATGATTGTCCAGGTGGGAGGTAACAGGTGGGCCAGGGTGTGGGCACTGGGGAGACTCTGGAAAGATTTGGGAGGTAGAGCCAACAAAACTTATAGATGGAGTAGATAAGGTTGTATGTGTGTGTGTGTGTGTGTGTGTGAGAGAGAGAGAGAGAGAGAGAGAGAGAGAGAGAGAGAGAGAGAGAGAGATATCCAGGATGACCGAAGCTTACGGCTTCAGCAACTGAAAAGATGGAGCATCCCTTGACAGGATGGCGGAGGGGAAGCAGTTATGGGGGCAGGGGGAAGGGAAGTGCTGGAGGTTTGGGCACACTGAGTTGGAAATGCCTGGGTGATCTTCCGGCGGAGAAGTTGAATGACCACAGCTGCCTCTGTGAGTTCAGGGGCTAAATCTCACCCGGAGATGTACATTTGGGGGCGGATGGCTTATGGATGGTATTTAAAGTCCCCAGATTGGATGAGAGTGCCAAGGAAGTGAGTACAGATGGAGACCTCCCAACAGAGACACACACACATCGCCCCCAACCCTCCAAAAATGCTGATGAGGAAGAAACAGCCAGGGAAACTGAGGAGCAGCAAATGAAGGAGAACCCTAGCGGAGCATGAAAGCCGGGGAGCCAGGCGGTGAACACTGTCCATCAGTGCTGTGCACAGGCACCAAGCTGGGAGCTGAGAACAGCCTCTCCCCGGAGTCAGTCAGCTGGGGCGCGGGGATTGCTGCCTGCTTAGTTCACAGCCGAACACAGCACCCGGCCAAGCGCTTCCCCTGCGGTAATACACGTTGTTTTAAATGAATGTATGAGAACTGACCTCGGAAAAAGGAGGTGAGGTGGGGGAAAGGGAGAAATCTGAGTCTACCTTTATCACTCTTCCCTGCAGACTTTTCCTCCCTGGGGACCAGGAAGTCCGGACCCCCAGGCCTCTCCTCCCCCAGGACCCAGTACTCTAGCCCCCACCCCGGCCCAGCCTAGGAGTCGAGGTCTCCAGCACCCCCTGGGCAGAGACGAGGTCCAGGCCTCCAGGGCCCTCCTTCAGGAGTCCAGAACCCCAGGCCCTTCCTCCTCAGACCAGGGTAGGGAGCCCCCGCTCTCCGGATACGGTGGGGTCGGGGCTCAAGGTCAGCCCAGCCCCTTCAGGGCCTGTGTTTGCTAGAGCGAGACGCGGGGACTCCCGGGCTGTGGGCGGGGCCACCAGGAGGGCGGTGCCAGACCCCATTTAAACACTCGAGGCTAACAGGACCCAGGATCGGGGACCCAGCGGCGGTGGCTGCGCGGGGTAACAGCGAGGCTGGCGCAGCGCCGAGGCCGGGGCCCTGGGGGCCCGCAGTCCGCCCAGCGGAACCCCAGAGGTAACAGGGGGTGGAGGAGTGAGGGGCTGGGAGTCGGACTCGAAGCCCTGGGTCCTGAGACTGAGGGTGCCCAGTGTTTGGAGGGGAGATCAGGACTCCTGGGTCCCGGGGTGAGGGGATGGGATCAGGACTCCTGGGTCCCGGGGTGAGGGGACTGGGATCAGGACTCCTGGGCCCTGGGGTGAGGGGATGGGATCAGGACTCCTGGGTCCCGGGTGAGGGGACTGGGATCAGGACTCCTGGGTCCCGGGGTGAGGGGATGGGATCAGGACTCCTGGGTCCTGGGGTGAGGGGATGGGATCAGGACTCCTGGGTCCCGGGGTGAGGGGATGGGATCAGGACTCCTGGGTCCCGGGGTGAGGGGATGGGATCAGGACTCCTGGGCCCCGGGGTGAGGGGACTGGGATCAGGACTCCTGGGTCCTGGGGTGAGGGGATGGGATCAGGACTCCTGGGTCCCGGGGTGAGGGGATGGGATCAGGACTCCGGGGTCCCGGGGTGAGGGGATGGGATCAGGACTCCTGGGTCCTGGGGTGAGGGGATGGGATCAGGACTCCTGGGCGCGGGGTGAGGGGATGGGATCAGGACTCCTGGGCGCGGGGTGAAGGGATGGGATCAAACTCCTGGGCCCCGGGGTGAGGGGACTGGGATCAGGACTCCTGGGTCCCGGGTGAGGGGACTGGGATCAGACTCCTGGGTCCCGGGGTGAGGGGACTGGGATCAGGACTCCTGGGTCCCGGGGTGAGGGGACTGGGATCAGGACTCCTGGGTCCCGGGGTGAGGGGATGGGATCAGGACTCCTGGGTCCTGGGGTGAGGGGACTGGGATCAGGACTCCTGGGCGCGGGGGAAGAGGCGCTGGCGGCCGGATTCCTTCCCCGGGAAACCCCTGGCGGGACTGAGCGCCTGGGGGCGTGGTGGTTTAAATTCAGCCACGGGTCTCGGTGGGCAAGGTCGCGCCCGGCCGCAGGGTCCGTGCGGGCGATGCCTGCGCCCCGCTCCCCCGCCCAGGACTTCCGAGTCGCCCTCCCCGCTCCGTCCCAGCGCCGTGGCTGGACGGGAATTCCCCACGCGTGGGGATTCCGCGAGCGCCCAGCTCAGCCGCCCGCCCCGCCTCCGAGCGGACACCTGGGCGCGGCGGAGGGGAAGCGGGAAGCGGAAGGTTCCCTTGCGTGTGCGCCGTGGCGTCAGCGCGTCGCGGCGTCAGGCGTCAGAGCGTCGCCCCCGAGCGGCTCCGAGTCTGGCCTCCCCCGCCCTCTTAACCCTTCCTCCGCTGGAACTCGGGAGCGGAGGGTGCGGAACGCCCGGGTGGTCCCGAGGCGTCTGGGAGCGGGGGCTTCCGAGTCTGCGGTGGGGCGGGGTCTGCCCCTCGGGGTCTCCGATGAGCGAGGGGACCGCGGCTGGCGGCTACCCCAGGAGAGGGCCGGGGGGGTGCCGGGTTTCCCGCGGAGAGGATCAGGGCAGCTTGTTGGGAAGAGAGATGTGGGGGACCTGTGCCCAGGCTGTGATGCCAGACCACCGCCGAGGCCTCAGGACCGGGAGGCCTGGAGGGGGGAATTTTTCGCGGAAGTCGTGGGGGGGATGCGCAGAGGGGCATCCTCCTCCCCCGTCCTCAGTTTCCACGACGCTGGTGGAAAGTTGGCTCAGAGGGGAAAGTGCGGAGCAAAAGGAAGGAAACAGCGGAGGCGGGCGCCGCACCCGAAACCGTAGATTGGTGTTGGAGTTCTCTCGGGCGACATCGGTGTGCCAGTTTTTTCCGTGCGGGACGGCGAGGAGGGTGCTCAAATCCCCCGTCCCCAACTTGTGTTCTGATGACTTCTCTCCCCTCTGCACCCCTTCACCCTCCCCGCCTCCCCGCAGTGAGCCGTCATGAGCGCAGCCACTGCCCATCGCAGACCGTGAAAAAGCTCCTGGAAGAACAGAGGCGCCGCCAGCAGCAGCCGGACGCCGGTGGGGCACCGGTGAGGCCCACGGAGCCCTGCCCACGACCGCTCTCTCGGGAGGCCCTGTCCTGTTGGGCGGGGGCTTGTTGGCTTGCTCGGCCCTCAGGGATGATGAGATGCAGTCCTGCCTTAGACATCCTGGAGCTGGGGAGCGGATGTTGAAGAATCTCCAGAGGAATTCAACCATGTGCCTTTTTCCTTATGTCTCTACAGGGACAGTTCCCCCCTCCCCTGGCCCAGCCCCTGACCCCATCTGTGAACGAGGGTGAGGTTGGTAAGTCTGGAAACTCACCTGCTTCCTTCAGCTCCCAGCTCCAGCTTCCTCTGGGACTCACATCCCCACTCTTAGAACTTGGGCGAACTTGAGGCGTCAGGCCCTGATTCTTGCCAGGACCCAGTGGAAGGTTGATCTTCCAGAGATTCTCTGCAGCCCGGTAGTCTATGCATACGGTCCTTGGGTGCCCAGGGGCCTCCCAGCCTTTCTGGGAGTCTAGACCCTCAACCCCTCAGCATCCTAGGAGTCCAGGTCCCAGAAGTCCAACCTTCCAACCCCTTGGTGTCCCAGAATTCCAAGTCCTAGAAGTACTAGCTTTCAGTACCTTGGGAGATTCCAGGCCCTCACACAGGTCCTCCAGCCTTGGCTGTGACTTTCCTAACTCTGGTAACCAGGCCCGCCCCTGCTCCTCCTCTCACATGCAGGCCATACTCACTTCCCAGCCCACCAGGAGGCTGTGGGTTCTGGACTTGGCGGCCTGGCCCCGACCGCAGGCTTTCCAGACTGGAGCCCCAACACCCATGCTGCCTACACAGACAGCGCCTGCTCTTATCCTGCTTCTGCTGCTGAAAGTTTCCTGACTTCTGACTTCTGCCCACTCCCGGACCCAGGGCAGCCATATCCATTGCTCCTGGGGATGGAGGTGAGATACAGAGTGGGAACAGAATGCTGATGGGCCCCCAAAGTTCCCAGTTGCCTTCATGCAGCATTCTGAGTTGTCTGGGCCTGGGTTAAGATCCAATTCCTCAGACAGGCAACACTAAGGCCCAAAGGTCTAAGTTCACTTGGCACAGATGGGACATGCAGCCCCTTTCCCTGGTACTCTGAATGAGGATGTGTGTGGTGGGATGGATTGGGAAGAGGGAATCCTCAGCTGACTGGCTCTCCTCACCACCTGCACCCTTCAGGACCCCCTGGATACCCAGCTTTATGCAGAACCTTCCCTGCCACAGGTGGGATCCTGGAAAGGTTCTGGACTCCCCTCGCGACCCTCCCCTCAGTTACCCTCTTTGGCCACTGGACCATCCCTGGACACAGCTCGTGCTCATATGCTGGCCTTGGGGCCACAGCGGCTACTGGCCCAAGACGAGGAGGGAGACACGTGAGTATAGGGGAATAGAGTCTGTGGGCTCCTGGCCCGGCTGGGCATCTGTACTAACTACTGTTCCCACCTGTCCTCAGGCTCCTGCACCTGTTCGCAGCTCGGGGGCTGCGTTGGGCAGCATACGCTGCAGCTGAGGTGCTCCAAACGTACAGACATCTGGACATTCGTGAGCATAAGGGCAAGGTGAGGGCCAAGGGCTTGGATTACTGAATCTGAGGGCAGAGGGTCTGGGGGCCCGGATTCCTGTGGAAGGGGCTGGGCTCAGTCTGACTTCTCCTTTCCCCTGCAGACTCCTCTCCTGGTGGCTGCTGCTGCCAACCAGCCTCTAATTGTGGAGGATCTACTGAACCTGGGCGCGGAGCCTAATGCCACTGACCATCAGGGACGTTCTGTCTTGCATGTGGCTGCTACCTATGGCCTCCCAGGAGTCCTCTCGGTATGGCTGCGGTAGATGGGGTCATTGATTGCCCATATTCTGGCTTCTAGGACTGGGAGGCCTGGGGAGGACTGGGGAGACCCTAATCTAGCTCTTCATTCTCCTCTTCCCAGGCTGTGATGAACTCAGGGGTTCGGGTTGACTTGGAAGCCAGGGACTTCGAGGGTAAGTTGGGTTGCGGGCAGGGCGGGTGCAGCAGGTGGGGCTGGGCAGGTGCAGCAGGTGGGGCTGGGCGGGTGCAGCAGGTGGGGCTGGGCAGGGTGGGTGCTCCAGATGCCTAGCCCTCACTGTCTCCATTCCACAGGACTCACCCCTCTCCATACAGCCATCCTGGCTCTCAATGTTGCTATGGTCTCACCTGACCCCTGTCCCCGGATGCTGAGTATTCAGGCCCGAGACCGGCTGTCTTGCGTCCAAATGTTGCTGCATATGGGTGCTGACCACACCAGCCAGGTGAGCTGGGCTATGGGAAGCCAGTCCCTAGGAGGACTTGTGGGATGAGGGCACCTGGATGCCCAGGGGCTCCAAACAAACACTGATGCTCTCTCTTCCCAGCTGCGTGTCCGTGTCCAGGAGCCCATTACTTCATTTCTTTGTGCCCAGTTGTCAACTGGAAATAATGTTGTTGACCTGAGCTTATATTTATCATGCACTGAGTTTCATAGAGTATTGAATTCTCACAAACCCCCATTTGATGCATGTGCTGTTATTTCTCTATTTTACTGATAAGGAGACTGAAGCACAAGATGTCAAAAATCTTATAGCTTGTGAGTGTCAGAGAGGAGATTAGACCCAGGAAGTCTGATCCCAGAATTGAGCTCTTAATCGTTATATTATCCTCTTACTTTACGAGCTAGCTGAGAGAATTAAACATCCACATATCGCTTTTGGGGTTTTTTTTTTGTTGTTAAATTTTAACATAGATAAAGTACAGGAAATAGTATAATGAACTTCATGTACCAAACAAACATCAGTAACAAGCAACTCATAGCCAGTCCTGCCCCATCTATTCCTCCACTTAGCTATATTCCTTTTAAGCAAATCCAAGAATGTAAGTTTATCTATAAATATTTGTGTGTCTTTAAAATCATTATTCCACCTTAAAAATAATGAACAATTTCATGTCAAATATTCTAGCTTTATTCAAATTTTGTTTGGCTCTAAAGTGACATACATTTATTTTATTTTTTTCATTAAAGAACACAGAGATCCAAATAAAGCTCACATATTGCAATATGTTTGTCTGAATTTTTTTAAAATTGATTTTAGAGAAAGGAAGGAAGATAGAGAGAGAGAAACATCAATTGGTTGCCTCCCACTGGGAATTGAACCGGCAACCATTTGGTGCACAGGGTGATGCTCAACCAACTGAGTCACACCAGCCCGGGAGTGATGATATGTCTTTTAAGTCTTAATATAGAGCTTCCCCCTCCATCTCTGTTTTCTCTTCCTAATTTATTTGGTGAGCCAACTAGGTTGTTTTGCTCTGTATAAACACCTAACATTTTTAATGTTTATCATCACTCTTTAAAGGCACATACTAAAGTTTCATTGTGGAAAATGGCTTACTTTACTCCAAAATGTGAGAATAGCTTAATATGGAAATGGATACAGGCTTAGTTTAGTCCACTAAGTAATGTTGCTCAACTCCCATCCTTGTAATAGATAGAGTACCACCCATATAAGATGTAGGCACAGTTTACTATGCTTGATAGGATGTGGGGTGGCCAAGATAGCTGCTAGCCCAGAGAACACCTAGGAGGATTAGAAAGAAGCCTTTTGTCAGACATTTGGGCTGGAAAATTATCTTAATAAACGTAAAGTTCTGTGATTTGTGTGATGTGAATGGCACTCCCTTAAACTTTTGTATAGTGCACAGTCCATACAACTGTATAAGGCAGCCCTGGGTATTACAGAGGAGAGGCAGGGTCTCTGCAGGCTCTTGGCTCTGTGATGGGGGGCCTGAGTGTGAGGGCTGGCCTGACCTCTGCTATACCCCTCCCCACAGGAGATCAAGAGCAACAAGACTGTTCTGCATTTGGCTGTGCAGGCCGCCAACACCGTCCTAGTTCAGCTGCTGCTGGAGCTGCCACAGGGAGACCTGAGGGCCTTTGTCAACATGAAGGTAGGGTCCTAGGCTAGAATGTGGAGATGATGAGAGAGATGGCAGAGGGGGCAGTGGGATGTTGGGGGTCCTCTGGGCTGTGACTGTAGAGGGGACATTGTAGGTTCTGGAATGTGAAAGGGGTGTATGGGATGTCTATGTGAAGGGAGAAATGTGCACTGTGGATGTGGCAGAATATGCAGTGTGGTGTTGAGGGCTCAGGTTGGCTGAGTCTGAATCCTTATCAGTCCTCCCCTCACTGTCCCCAGGCGCATGGGAACACAGCCCTCCACATGGCAGCTGCCCTGCCCCCTGGGCCGCACCAGGAGGCCATAGTGCGTCACCTGCTGGCAGCCGGGGCAGATCCAGCATTGCGAAACCTGGAGAATGAGCAGCCCATCCACTTGTTGCGGCCTGGGCCGGGCCCTGAAGGGGTGAGCATTGAGTGACCTCTGACCTAACTGGGTGAACCCCTGACCCTACACATTCCTGACCTTAGAGGTAATCTCAGAAGGTGACCTTAACCAACCCTGACTTCAAAATGTGACCTCTTACCCCAGGTTTTTATTCCTTACCTTATAATGGTGACTCCTCTTGACCTCTACTTAAATCCTGACCTCAAAGTATGACCTCTACTTCTAACCCTGAATCCTGACCTCAGGGAACAACCTTTGATCCTCAAGTATGACCTCCAATCCCTTGCCCATAATCCTGAGTCCTGATCTCAAAGTGGGACTCCTGACCCCCAAATGGGACCTCTGATCCCATGTCCCTACCCTTCAACTCCCAGCCCTCTATGCGAACCCAAAGGAGGGAACTCCCAATCAGCAACAGCTTCCCTTCATCCCCAGTTCTGGCTCTGAGCCTTTTTACCCTCAATTCCAAATCTTGACTCTGAACCTCTGATCGTCAAACCCAAATGACCCCACTCAACTTTTCTTCTTTAACCTCCAGCTTCACCAGCTGTGCCTCCCCCACCTCTCCTTGCAACCTCCAAGTCACCTCCCTCTGCCTTGTCTTGTTCACAGCTCCGGCAGCTATTGAAGAGGAGCCGCGTGGCACCCCCAGGCCTGTCCTCTTAGGACTCAAAACCCAGAACCTGGACTGATTTTCCAGTCCCCCCCGTCCTGTGGGACAGCCAGCGTATGCTAATGTTGCAAATCCATGATAATGTATGTGGAATGTCCTGCCATTGGGGTCTTACATTAAAACCTCAAAGTGGCTGCTGTGGTGGGAGTAAACAGTCCCCAATATTTGGGGTGATGTACTATCCCTCTCCCACCCACCCATAAGGAGCCCCCTTGATGATTTCTGTGAAATTGAGGCCCCTTGATTGTTTCTGTGAAACACCCTGAACACCTACCCCTATCCTCACTTAGCTCTTCACACCCGGAACCTGAGATGCAGTTCCCCTACATGGTACTTGGGGCATCCCAAAACAGCTACCAGTATCACCCCAATACAGTTCTTAAGATGAACCCCCAACCTCTTCAGGTCTTTAGCCTTAGGTCCTACTGCTTTCTAATTCAGAACTCAACCAAACCCCTATCTCAGACCTTCGCATTTCCAGTGAATCTCTTTAAGAAACTCCCTGTTAAACTCAATTTGGGCCCGGCTGGTGTGGCTCAGTGATTGAGCTTTGACCTATGAACCAAGAGGTCACCAGTTTGATTCCTGGTCAGGGTCCCCAGTAGAGGGCCTGTAGGAGGCAGCCGATCAATGATATTTATCATTGATGTTTCTATCTCTGTCTCCCTCTCTAAAAAATCAATAAAAACAGATTTAAACTCAATTTGGACTAGAACTGTTGTCATCTCATCTCCGGAGGCATTGGTGTTGGGAGTGGCTGTGGTGCCTGGCTGAGAAGTAGTGTTTGGGTGAATGTGCCTGGGTGGCAGC
Organism: Eptesicus fuscus; assembly: GCF_027574615.1. Taxonomy (NCBI): domain Eukaryota; kingdom Metazoa; phylum Chordata; class Mammalia; order Chiroptera; family Vespertilionidae; genus Eptesicus; species Eptesicus fuscus. Next base: position 20,115,733 of record NC_072493.1, read on the forward strand.
ATGTAGCAGGTACTGTGGGTGCCAAGTCCATGTCTCGTCACCCTCCCCCTATCAATACATGGTGGTTTGAGTACCAGTGCCAGCACATGAAGCTTTGCCTGGGCATTCTCCGACCCTTGGTGTCTGCTACGCCCCAGATATGAACATGGCAAGCCTTCAGTGCCAGGGAGTTCATGCAACTTCCCACTCTAACAGCCCTCAGCCAGTGACTGATGGTATATAAATACTCCAGGTCCCTCGCCTCTCTGATGGGGTAACGGAAGTGTGTGTTGTACCTGGCTCTCAAAGTTCCCCAACAGAATAATAAGCCCCAGTTGCCCACAGAGGTTCTGGCTAATAACTTGCTGCTTCTTAGCTACTTTCCCTTTTCTGTGTTACTGTCTGCCACCCCTACCAATGTTTGCCTTTTCCAAATAATCTCAAATCTGTGCCTCAGCATCTGCTTCTGGAGAAACCGCACTAAGAAAAGCTCCACCATGTCCTCGTACACCTGTTCCACAGCCTCTCCTCTGGCCTCCATCCCAATCATCACTCCAAGGGTCCCACCCCAGAAAGCTTTAAAAAAATTTTTTTTAAATATATTTTTAGCCCTAGCCAGTTTGGCTCAGTAGCTAGAGCATCGGCCTGTGGACCAAAGGGTTCCGGGTTTGATTACAGTTAAGGGCTTGTACCTCAGTTGCAGGCTCCTCCCCAGCCTTGGCCCTGGTCGCAGCTGGTGCAGGAAGCAACCAATCGATGTGTTCCCAAACACATCGATATTTCTCTGTCTTTCCCTCTCTCTTCCACTCTCTCTAAAAATGGAAAAATATCCTCAAGTGAGGATTAAAAAATACATTATTTTATTATTTTTTTAATTGATTTCAGAGAGGAAGGGAGAGGGAGAGACAGATAGAAACATCAATGATGAAAGAGAAACATTGATCAGCTGGCTCCTGCACACTCCACACTGGGGATCAAGATAGCAACCTGGGCATATGCCCTCACCAGGAATAGAACCTTGACCTCCTGGTTCATAGGTCGATGCTCAGCCACTGAGCCACACCGGCTGGGCTTTGTTTTCTATTTTAATTCTGCTCTGATTTTCATTTTTTACTTCTGTCTACTGACTTTGAGCTTTGCTTGTTCTTATTTTTTCTAGTTACTTAAGGTGAAATGTCAGGTTATTTTTAAAAGATTTTTGTTGTTAATTGAGGTAAACCTGTAAACTTTCCTCTTATTACTGCTTTTGCTGCATCCCAAAGACTTTGATATGTTGTAATGTCATTCTTACTTGTCTCTATGTATCTTTTGATCTCTTATTTCTTCTTTGACCCAGTAGTGTTTCAGTAGCATGTTGTTTAATCTCCACATATTTGTGTTTTTTTCCAGCTTTCTTTTTTGGAGTTGATTTTCAGTTTCAAAGCACTGTGGTCAGAGAATATGATTTCAGTCTTTTTTAATTTGTTAAGACTAGTTTTGTGCCCCAAAATATGGTCTATCCTTGAGAACATGTCATGTGCACTAGAGAAAAATATATATTCTGGTGTTCAGGGATGAAAAGCTCTGTAAATATCAATTATGTCCACTTGGTCTAATATATCATTGGAGGTTGATATTTCTTTTCTTTTTTAAAAAAAAATATATTCTTATTGATTTCAGGGGGGAAGGGAGAGAGAGACATAGAAACATCAATGATGAGAGAGATTCACTGATTGGCTGCCTCCTGTACCCGCCACATAGGGGATCAAGCCCATAACCTGGGCATGTGCCCTGACCGGGAATCGAACCCAGACCTCGTTCATAGGTTGATGCTCAACCCCTGAGCTATGCTGGCTGGGCTGATATTTCTTTATTGATTTTATGTTTGGATGAAGCATTCATTCATTGCTGTCAATGGGGTATTTAGCTTCCCTACTATAATTGTATTTTTATCAGTTTCTTCCTTTAAGTTCTGTTAGTAATTGCTTTATATATTTTGGTGCCCTTGGGTTGAGTGCATATATATTAATAAGTGTTATATCTTCTTGATATATTGTCCCCTTTATTATTATAAAATGTCCATCTTTGTCTCTTGTTACCTTTTTTATCTTGAGATCGATTTTGTCTGATATGACTACATCTGCTTTTCTCTGGATGCCATTTGCTTGGAGAATCATTTTCAAACCTTCACTTTGAGTCTACGCTAGTCTTTGTAGCTGAAATGGGTCTCCTGAAGGCAGCATATAGTTGGATTTTTTTTGTGTGTTTTTATTTATTTTATTTATATATATATATATATATATATATATATATATACACACACATATATATATATATATTTTTATTGATGTCAGAGAGGGGAAGGGAGAGAGAGAGAGAGAAATATCAATGATGAGAGAGAATCATTGATTGGCTGTCTCCTGCACGCCCCCTACTGAGGATCGTGCCCACAACCCAAGCATGTGCCCTTGACTGGAATCGAACCTGGGACCCTTTAGTCCGCAGGCCGGCGCTCTATCCACTGAGCCAAACCAGCCAGGGCTTTTTTTTTGTTTTTAAAATCCAATCTGTACTCTGTGCCTTCTAATGGTGAGTTCAGCCCATTTAAATTTGGGGTGATTATTGATATAAGAGGATTTCCTGTAGCCATTTTGTCTTTTTTTTTTTTTTTCCTGGTAGCTCAGTGTCTCCATTGTTTCTTTTCCCTTGTGTTTCTGTCTATAATTTTAGTTTGATAATGTTCTATGATTTCCCCCCCCCTCCATTTCCTCTTTTTATTTTTATTTTTTAATGTTATGTGTCTTAGTTCTAGATTTTAGTTTTGTGGTTACCATTAGGTTTGTTCAACAACGTTTCACATGTACAATAGTTATTTTTATTCTGATTGCATCTTATGTCCATTCACCTGTACAAGCTCAGTCTCCCCCCTTTCATGTTTTTGTTACCATAAATTATCCCTTTTTATGCTGTGCATTTATTTCCAAATTGCAGTAGCAATTGTCCTTTCTTTATTTTAATACTTTTACCTCTTTTAACATTTATGTTATATTTAAGTGTTTAATACCCTATTATGAACAAGAGTTGCAGTTTCCTGCTTCTGTCTGTTAGTCATCTTACTCACAGTTTTGTGTCCTTCCGTCTTTTTGTTTCAGGTAAATAAGCACCTTTCAGCATTACCTGTAATGCAGGTAAATTCCCTCAGCTTCTGTTTGTCTGGGAAAGTCTTTATTTCTCCTTCAGATCTAAAGGATAATTTGCTAGATATATTTTTCTTGGCTGGTGATTTCTCTTTCAATATTTTGAATATTTGATTCCACTCTCTCCTAGCTTGTAGAGTTTCTGCTGAAAAATTTGATGATAATCTAATGAGGTTTCCTTTATAGGTTTCCATCTTCTTTTCTCTGGCTGCCTTGAGAATTCTTTCTTTGTCATTAATTTTTGACAGCTTTACTATAATGTGCTTTGCAGAAGGCCTTTTTATATTGTGATAATTAGGTGTTCTGTTAGCTTCTTTGTCTTGAGGTTCAGTTCTTTCCATAGGTTTGATGAGTTTTTGTCAATTATTTGTTTGAATAGGCACTCTGTTCCTTTCTCCCTCTCTTCTCCATCTGTTATAACTATTATTTTTTAAAAATATATATTTCTTTATTAATTTCAGAGAGGAAGGGAGAAGGAGAGAGAGACAGAAACATCAATGATGAGAGAGAATCATTGATAAGCTGCCTCCTGCTGTAACTATTATTTTCAAATGTTTATTTCTAAATTACAATTTACACTTAATATTATTTTGTATTAGTTTCAGGTGTATAGCATAGTGGTTAGACAATCATATACTTTACAAAGAAAAGTATATTTATAGTACCCACCTAGCACCATGCACAGTTATTACAATATTATTGACTATTTTCCCTACTCCATATTTTACATCCCCATGACTATTTTGTAACTACCAATTTGTACTTCATAATTGCTTCCCTTTTTTTACTCAGTCCCCAATGCCCCTCACCTCTGGCAGCTATCAGTCTGTTCTGTGTCATGAGTCTGTTTCTGTTTTGTTTATTCACTTATTTTGTTCTTTAGATTCCACAAGTAAGTGAAATCATGTGGTATTTGTCTTGTTCTGACTGACTTACTTCACTTAGCTTAATAACCCCTAGGTCCATCCATGCTGTTCCAGATATCATCCTTTTTTATGGTCAAGTAATATTCTACTATAAAAATGAACTACAGTCCTAGCCAGTGGATAGAGCATCAGCCTGTGGACTGAAGGGTCCAAGGTTCAATTCTGGTCAAAGGCACATGCCTGGTTTGTGGGCTCCATCTCCAGTGTGGGTCGTGCAGGAGGCAGCCAAACAATGATTCTCTCTCATCATTTATGTCTTTGTCTCTCTCTCCCTCTTCCTTCCCTCTGAAATCAATAAAAATATTTTAAATAAGATGAACTATAACATTTTTATCCACTTGTCTATTGATGGGCACTTGGGTTGCCTTAATGTCTTGGCTATTGTACAATGAATATAGGAGAACATACAGTCTTTCAAATTCGTGTTTTGTGTTTCTTCAGATATATACCCAAAAGTGGGAATACTGAGTCATAAGTTGCCAGTAGTCTTGATCTGGCCTCTAGAAGAGTTCAGGAACCTGGAAAAGGCACTGTGCGTAAATTAATCAAGAGTCCAGAGATGAAACATAATTTTGAAAGTCATTATAGGGAGTCAGAGAAGACTTAGCTAAAGGAACTAAGTTTTCCTTGTCTCAGGACCCCTTGCTTTTTATTAACACAATTTGTCCTAAGGCAAGGTGGAGACAATACACTTCAAAGGGTAGGGTTTGTTTCACAGAATCTATTGTCAGATTGGAAGAATTTGCCTATGGCTGTTCAGGTGTTTGGCCAGGAGGAGGCAATAACATGTAGATTAAGAGGCCCTGAGCTGTCTGGCAGCGAGCAATCATTTTATGCATCCTTTTCAGGTTTGGGGAAATGCCTTTAGCCATTCCCAGATGATGTCAGCCCTGCTGACATGCTGGAATTGGCTTCCGGCAATAAGTACTGTTTTTAATTTTTTGAATACCAACCATACTGTTTTCCATAGTGACTGCACAAATCTGCATTTTCACCAACAGTGCACATCCTTGAAAGAACAAACACTTGTCATTTGTTTATTTATTGATGACTAGGGACCCAGTGCATGAATCTGTGCACCTTGAAAGGAACTGTGGGCCCCAAGGCTGTGGTGGGCACAGGGGTGGGTCTTGGCCCATCCTCTGCACCCCCACCTGGCCCCTCCAGCCATGGCCCCTGGTCTCCTGTCTGCTGGCAGCCCCACTCCCGCCGCCGCCACTCCCACATGCTGATGGCGCCAGCCCTGCTCACACTGCTGATGGCGCGAAGCGATTGGGGCTGGCACCAGCAGCAGGTGTCAGTGGGGCCGGCGCCAGCAGCTGGTGCAAATGGCGGCTGCTGCCCCGATCGCCCCTCAGGAGCAGGGGGAGATGGAGAAGCCCTCAGGGGCGATGGGGGCTGGCAGCCGCCGCTTGCACCCACTGACAGCACCAAGCGATTGGTACCAGCACTGGGTGCCAGCAGCAGGTGTGAGCAGCAGCTCCAGTGCCGGCTGTGGGTGCAAGCGGGCTGTCACCAGCAGCGGGTGCGAGTGGCAGCTGCCAGCCCCGATCAACCCTTAAGAGCAGGGGGAGGTGGAGAAGCCCTAAGGGGTGATCTGGGATCGGGCCTAACCAGCAGTAAGACATCCCTCTCACAATCCAGAGCCACTGGCTCCTAACCGCACACCTGTCTGCCTGCCTGATTGCCCCTAACCGCTTCTGTCTGCTAGCCTGATCACCCCCTAATCACTTCCCTGCTGGCCTGATTGACACCTAACTGCTCCCCTGCCAGCCTGATTGCCCTCAACTGCCCTCCCCTGCCGGCCTGATCGTTCACAACTGCCCTCCCCTGCCGATACCCGCCTCCTCCACCAGGCCCTGCCTCTGCTGTGCACACTGCCATCTTTGACGGTCATCTTGTGACAACGTTAGGGTGTGATGCATGAGGGCATGAGGACCACCTAGGCCAGTGATGGCAACCTTTTGAGCTTGGTGTGTCAAACTTCGCCAAACTTTGACACATAACTCAGGTAGTGTGTCACTTTGAGGAAAAAACTAACTCCAAGACTCTAGTCACAAATGTTTCATCCTCAGGAGCAGCAAATGTTTCATCCTCGGCATGCGGCCGTGTGTCATCAGAAATGGCTACGCGTGTCAGTGCTGACACACGTGTCATAGGTTCGCCATCACTGACCTAGGCTATTATTAGTATAGATAGCCATTTTGACAGGTATGAGGTTGTATCTCATTGTGGTTTAGTTTGCATTTCTCTGATGTGTAGTGACATTGAGCATCTTTTCATATGTCTATTGGCCATCTTCTTATTCACTTTGGAAAAGTGTCTATTCAGGTCTCTGTTCATTTTTTAATTGAATTTGTGTGTGTGTGTGTGTGTGTGTGTGTGTGTGTGTGTGTGTTGAGTTGTATCAGTTCTTTATAAATTTTGGATATTAATCCCTTATCAGATGTATTATTGGTGAATATGTTTTCCCATTCAGTAGATTGTCTTTTCATTTTGATGGCTTCCTTTACTGTGCAAATTTTTCTTAGTTTGATGTAGTCCCATTTTTTAAATCTTTTTTGTTTGTTTCCTTTACCAGAGATGATATAGCTGAAAAAATATTTCTAAGAGAAATGTCAGAGTTTATTGCCTATGTTTTCTTCTAAGAATTTTAAGTCTTTAGTCTATTTTGAGTTTATTCTTGTTTATGGTGTAAGAAGGTGGTCTAGTTTCATTTTATTTTTTTCATGTATCTGTCCCATTTTCCCAATACCATTTATTCAAGAGACTGTCTTTATCATTATATATTCTTGCCTCCTTTGTCAAATATTAATTGACTATACTGGCAAGGGTTTGTTTCTGGGCTCTCTCTTCTGTTCCATTGATCTATATTTCTGTTTTTATGCCAGTGCCTTGCTGTTTTGATTACTATAGAATTGTAGTATAGATTGACATCAGGTAGCATGATACCTACAAATGTGTTTTATTTCTCAAGATTGAGTGGCTATTTGCAATCTCTTGTGGTCCATATACATTTTTGGGCTATTTGTTTTAGTTCTGTAAAATACACCATTGGCATTTTGATATGAATTGCCTTGAATCTATAGATTGCTTTGAGTAGTATGAACATTTTAATGAGCATGGTATATGCTTCCATTTATTTGTATCTTCTTCTTTCTTTAGTATCTTACAATTTTCTGAGTATATGTTTTTTAACTCCTTGTGAAGGCATCCAGTTCAGGACATTTGTTTGTTGGGACTTTGGTTGTTTTTTAGTACTACTTCAATTTCGTTAGTTGTAATCAATCTGATCGGTCTGTTTCTTCTTGATTCACTTTTGAAAGATTGTATGTCTCTAGGAATTTATCCATTTCTTCAGATTGTCTTATTTGTAGGCATGTAACTGTTCATAATATTTTCTTAATTTTTTTTTTTGTATTTCTGTGGTATCAGTTGTTACTTCTCCTTTTTCATTTCTGATTTTATTTATTTGGGTCTTTTCTCCTTTTTAATTTATGTGTCTGGTTAATAGGTTATCTTTTTAAAGAATCAGCTCTTGGTTTCATTGATCTTGTTGGCTTTTTTAAGACTCCATTTCATTTATTTCTACTCTGAACTTTATTATTTCCTTCCTTCTGCTCACTTTGGGCTTGATCTGTTATTCTTTTTCTAGGTACTTTAGGTGTAAGGTTAGATTATTTATTTGAGATTTTTCTTGTTTCCTAAGGTAGGCCTTTAGTGCTATGAATTTCCCTATTCAGACTGATTTCACTGTGTCCCATAGATTTTGGGTTGCTGTGTTCTCATTTTCATTTGTCTCAAAGTATCTTTTGATTTCTTCCTTGATCTAATTGTTAGTCCATTCATTGTTTAGTAACATGACATTTAGCCTCATTGTTAATCCATTCATTGTTTAGTAATGCTATTTATCCTTCATGTGTTTGTGTATTTTTCAATTTTTTTTCTCTTATAATTGATTTCCAGTTTTATACCATTGTTGTCAGAGAAGATGCTTGATATAATTTCAGTCCTCTTAAATTTATTCAGACTTGTTTGGTGTTCTAATATGTGTTCTATCCTAGCACATGTTCCATGCCCACTTGAAAAAAGGTATACCCTGTTACTTTAGGGTGACATGCCCTGAAATATCAATGAAATCCATTTGTTCTAGTGTGCCATTTTCTTTTTTGGGCTTCCAGTCAAGATGGTGGCATAGGTAAAAGCTGCTATTTCCTGTTGATTTTTTTTGCCTGGTAGATTTATCCATTGATGCCAATGGTGTGTTAAAATCCCCTACCATGACTGTGTTACTGTCAATCTCTCTCTTTATGTCCCTCAAGATTTGCTTTATATATTCAGGTGCTCCTATGTTAAATGCATAAATGTTTACAAGGTTTATATCCCCTTGTTGGATTAACCCTGTATCATGTAATGTTCCTCTTTGTCTATTATTATAACCTTTGTTTTAAAGTCTATTTGTCTAATATAAGTATTGCACCACCAGCTTCTTTCATTTCCATTTGTATGAAATATCTTTTTCCGTTACATTACTTTCAGTCTGTGTGTATCTTTCATTTGAGGTGGGTCTCTTGTAGACAGCATATATATGGATCTTGTTTTCTTATATACTCAGCTACTCTATGTCTTTTTTAAAAATATATATTTTTATTGATTTCAGAGAGGAAGGGAGAGGGAGAGAAAGATAGAAATATCAATGATGAGAGAGAATCATTGATTGGCTGCCTCCTGAATGCCCCCCACTAGGGATCAAGCCAGCAACCCGGGTATGTGCACTTGACCAGAATCAAACTCGGGATCCTTCAGTCCGAAGGCCGACCTTCTATCCACTGAGCCAAACCAGCTAGGCCGGTGCTCTATTGAATAAGCCAAACACTATGTCTTTTGATTAAAGCATTTAATCCATTTATATTTAAAGGGATTATTGATAGGTATGTATTTATTGCAATTTTATTTTATAACTATGTTCCCCTCCTCTTTCTTCTCCTCCTCCCTCACCTCCTCTCCTTTTTCATCTGGATGTCCCTTTAACATTCTTCTAATCCTGGTTTGGTGGTGATGAACTCCTTTAGTTTATTCTTGTCTGAGAAACTTTTTATTTCTCCTTAAATTTTAAATGATAGCCTTGCTGGGTAAAGTAGTCTTTGTTATAGTTTCTTTCTTCTCATGACTATGAATATTTGGTTGCAAACCATTCTGGCATGAACTGTTTCTGTTGAGAAATCAGCTGACATCTTATGGGAGCTCCCTTGTATGCAACTAATTGTCTTCCTCTTGCTGCTTTTAAGATTCTCTCTCTGTCTTTAACCTTTGCCATTTTAATTATGATCTGTCTTGATATGGGCCTCTTTGGGTTCATCTTGATTGGGACTCTGCTTCCTGGACTGGTGTGTCTTTTTACTTTATCAGGTTAATGAACTTTTCAATCATTATTTCTTCTCTCTTCTTACTCTGTTATCCCTATGATGCAGATATTATTACGTTTGATGTTCTCCCAGAAGTCCCTTAAACTACCTTCATTTTTAAAAAAGTTATTTATTTACTTATTTATTATTTATTTACTGTTGGATTGGGTGTTTTTTGCTACCTTATCTTCCAAATCATTAGTTTGATCCTCTGCTTCATGTAACTTGCTGTTGATTCTTTCTAGTGTATCCTTAATTTCAGATGTTATACTCTTCATTTCTGACTGGCTCTTTTATAAGTTTTCTATATTATTTTTTTATGCTTCTATTTTTTATAGTTCTATAATACATCATCTGTATGTTAAATTGTGTGTTTACCACCCTAAGTCAAGTCTCCTTTTAGCTCCATTTATATCCTCTTTACCCTCTTCTACTCCTTCCCTTCTCGTAATCACCATACTGTTATCTGTGTCTATGTATTCTGTAGATTTTATATTTCTTTCTTTTTTAAAAAATGTATTTTATTGATTTTTTTACAGAGAGGAAGAGAGAGGGATAGAGAGTTAGAAACATCGATGAGAGAGAAACATCGATCAGCTGCCTCTTGCACACCCGCTACTGGGGATGTGCCCGCAACCAAGGTACATGCTCTTGACCGGAATCGAACCTGGGACCCTTGAGTCCGCAGGCCGACGCTCTATCCACTGAGCCAAACCGGTTTCGGCTATATTTCTTTCTTACTCCTTTGTTACCTTGGTTATTCATTGTATTTGATGGATTATTTCTCTGTTTAGGCATTTGTGGGAATGAAATCATTTTCTTTTTTGGGCTTCCAGTCAAGATGGTGGCATAGGTAAATGTGGTATTCACATCCTCTCACAACCACATCAAACTATAGAACAACTATCATTCAGAATTGCCTGAAATCTAGCTGAACAGAAGTCCTATAGCTAAGGATATAAAGAAGACGCCACCTCAAGATTAGTCCCAGACCCACAGTGTGGTGATTAAGAATTGGGAGGGATATCTCAGCTGTGGAGGTAACCCTGAGGAGCAAGAGGTCCCAGCCCAACACCAGATCCCCATCCTTAGGCTCCAGTGCCAGGAATAGAAGTCCTCATTACTTCTGGTTGTAAAATCCAGTGGGGATTATGGCTGAGTGAGACAGAGAACTGCTGGAGTCCCAGGTGTTTCTCTTTAAGACTGCATATATATGGTTCTTGTTTTCTTCTTTAAGGGCCCGCATACGATACGGACTTACTCAGACTCACTTGTTCTGAGCTCCAGCGCTGGGGCAGCAGCTTGAAAGGAACCAGGGACACATAGGGAGGAACTAAATTGCCTGGCACCAGGGCAAGAGCTGGAGGGGCAGCTTTCTCCCAGACTGAAGTGCTGGCAGAGGCCATTGTTCCTTTTCTGAGCCCTCCCCCAACAGAGCCTTCAGGCAGGCACCATATCTGAGTCTCCATCAACCTGGCTATCAATGTTTGCCCTTCCCTAGTGATTCCCTGAGACTCTGCCCCACCCAACTTGTGGCCCACCCAAGCTGTTTCCAGTGGCTTTTCCATACAAATGGCCCATCTTGGCTCATCTTTCAGACTTTCTTTTTTTTTTTTTTATAATATATTTTATTGATTTTTTTACAGAGAGGAAGAGAGAGGGATAGAGAGTCAGAAACATCGATGAGAGAGAAACATCCATCAGCTGCCTCTTGCACACCCCCTACTGGGGATGTGCCTGAAACCAAGGCACATGCCCTTGACCGGAATCGAACCTGGGACCCTTGAGTCCGCAGGCCAACGCTCTATCCACTGAGCCAATCCGGTTTCGGCATTTCAGACTTTCTTAAAATCTCTGAAACAAGCAGCACCTGGCCTTGGTGTACCCCATACCTCTTTCTGAGTGTCCCCAGGCTGGCACTAGTGGCAGCTGGCCTTCGTTTGCAGCTTGGCCTCTCTTGGGCACCTCCCAGCTGAGCACAAATAGCAATCATTTGAAGATCACTTTGTGGCTCATGCTGGGTGGCCTTGGTCAGAGCACAGGTGGCAGTTGACTTTGGACTGCACCTCCCAGGAGGCCCCAGAACCGGTGCACCCCGTGGACAGCTTCAGACCACATCAAAGCACCACCCAACAACCTCTACAAGCAACATACTCAAGCTGGGGCCTCTGCACAGCTGATCCTCCACATATTCATAGCCAGTTCTTGCAGTCAATCAGCCTGGGGGTAAATTCCTCCCATTGATATGCCAAGAGCAACCAAGGCTCAACTACAATAGCATGTATACAGCCCACATGGGGAGGGGGTGGGTGACTGGCATGCCCAGCTTAGGTGAATGGGAAGGCTATGCCACTGAACTCTACAAGGTACCTATGTTAATGTAAGAAACATTCAAAGCTGTGAAGAATTTTTTGTGTGAGTTTATTTGAGCCAGATTGTCAATAATTGCTGAGAAGCAAAATCTCAACGGATTGAGATAATGATCCAGAGAATGGCAGTTTTGCACCCAGTGTTATACATTACAATCAAAAGAGGAGATGTAAGTGGGTTACATGAAATCCATTAGTGATAGATTAGGGAGGTGGGAGAACGCAAAGTGGGGAAACCTCTGGGACTAGATAAAAAGTAAAATGATAGACACACTTCTTTTACTTAGGTGGGTTCAGGATAGTCAACAGTTAACTCAATGACAACGAAGGATTTGTGGTCTCTGCAGAGCAGTGCCTGTGCTTTGAGAGGCCTGGAAAAAGAAAAATTACCTTGACATTCCAATGATATGTTATTGTAGATGCAAAAAGACAATAGGCTCAGTTAAGGTAAAGATTGACCTTTGTCAGGGAAGATACTGGTCTAGGACATGACCACCCGCCATAAACTGCTTTATAAATTAAAAAGTTTTCATTTCAGCCCGAGCCAGTTTGGCTCAGTGGATAGAGTGTTGGCTTGCAGACCAAATGGCCCCAGATTTGATTCTGGTCAAGGGCACATCCTTGGTTACAGGCTCTTCCCCGGCCCAGGCCCTGGTGCAGGAGACAACCAATTGATGTGTTTCTCTCACATCGATATTTCTCTCTGTCTTTCCCTCTCTCTTCCACTCTTTCTAAAAACCAATGGAAAAATATCCTCAGGTGAGGATTAAAAAAAATAAAAATAATATTGAAAAGTTTTCATTTCAGACCATCCTTTGTGGTTGCTTTAGGTCTCTGAATTTGCAAGGCCTTCCCTGAGCTAGTCAGGTTAGCATGTGGCCCCTTTTCGTCCACAGCTACTATATAAGGCCATTCTACCAAGCCCAGAAGACATAGTAGCTCTATTTAATACACAGAAAGAAACACAAGGAGATTGACAAAATGAGGAGACAAAGAAATGTGTCCCAAATGAAAGAATAGAACAAAACTCCAGAAAATAACTAAACAAAATGGAGATAAGCAATCTATCAGATGCAGAGTTCAAAACACTAGGTATAAGGATACTCAATGAAACTTAGGAGAAAAGTAGATAAACTTAGTGAGGACTTCAATAAAAATAGAACTAAAAAAAGAACATAAGAAAGAACCAGTCAGAAATGAAGAACACATTAACTGATATGAAAAATACTTTACAGGGAATCAACAGTAGTGTAGATGAAGTAGAGGATCAAATCAGAGACTTGGAAGATAAGGAAGCAGAAAACACCCAATCAGAAGAGGGGGGAAAAAAATGAGGCCCTGCCCGGTTTGGTTCAGTGGATAGAGCGTCGGCCTGCGGACTCAAGGGTCCCAGGTTCTATTCTGGTCAAGGGGCATGTACCTTGGTTGTGGGCACATCCCCAGTAGGGGGTGTGCAAGAGGCAGCTGATCGATGTTTCTCTCTCTTCGATGTTTCTAACTCTCTATCCCTCTCTCTTCCTCTCTGTAAAAAATCAATAAGATATATTTTTTAAAAATGAGGATAATGTAAGGAATCTCTGGGACAACTTCAAGCATACCAACATTCACATCATGGGGTTCCAGAAGGAGAAGGGAGAGAGCAAGAAATTGAAATCCTATGTAAAACAATAATGATGGAGAACTTCCCGAACCTGGTGAAGGGAATAGACATACAAGTCCAGGAAGCACAGAAAATTTCAATCAAGATGAACCCAAAGAGGCCCACACCAAGAGACATCATAATTAAAATGGTAAAGGTTAAAGACAAAGAGAGAATCTTAAAAGCAGCAAGGGAGCTCGCATAGACTGTCAGCTGATTTCGCAACAGAAACATTACATGCCAGAAGGGTTTGGCACAAAATATTCAAAGTGATGAAAAGCAAGGAGCAACAACCAAGATTACTCTACACAGCAAAGCTATCATTTAGAATTGAAGGTCAGATAAAGAGCTTCCCAGACAAGAGAAATCTGAAAGAGTTCATCATCACCAAATCAGTATTATATGAAATGTTAAAGAATCTCCTCTAAGAAGAAGAAAAAAATGATTAAAAAAAAAATAAGAACAATAGCCCTGGCCAGGTGGCTCAGTTGATTGGAACATCATCCTGTACACTAAAAGGTTGCAGGTTTGATTCTTGGTCAGGGCACATACCTAGGTTGTGGGTTCAATCCCCAGTTGGGATGCATATGGGAGGCAACCGATCAATGTTTCTCTCTTACATTGATGTTTCTCTCTCTCTCTCTCTCTCTCTCTCTCTCTCTCTCTCTCATCAATAAAAACATATCCTCAGATAAGGATTAAAAAATATATGAATAATAAAATGTCAATAAAAACATATCTATCAACAATTGAATCTAGAAAACAAAATAAATGAGCATGCAGGACAGAAACAGACTCTTGGATACAGAGAACATTTTGATGGTTGCCAGATGGGAGGAGGGTTGGGGTTTTTGTGAAAAAGGTAAAGCAATTAAAAAGCACAAATTGGTATTGGTAGTTACAGAATAGTCATGGGGTTGTATAGTACAGCATAGGGAATATAGTCAAACTATTGGAATAACTATGTACAGTGTCATATGGGTATAAGATTTATCAGGATGATTACTTAGTAAATTATATAATGTCTAATCACTGGACTGTATACCTGTAACTAATATTGTATGTCAACTGTAATTGAAAAAAAAAACACCATTTTTTTAAAGTAGCTTGGATTCATGAAGATACCATAGCTTCCATGGCCTATCAACTTCCAGACTTCTTTTATGTAAGAAAATAAATAAATAACTCTCAAAAAGAAACTTATTTTATTGAAGTATTTCACTCCCAATATTTAGGAGGTTAATAAGTAGAAGTCTATCTTTTCTTTTCCAGTAGGTGGTGCTGAAGCACAAGTTTTATTTTCTCTTACCTGCACTACTAGGGCTTCTGTGGGGTGGTGTTGCCTCCACCATGGAAAACGTTCATATTTTCCAAGGAGGTGGGTATCTCCTTCACAACCCTGTCACCCCTATAGTGGGATGTGGCCATATATGGATCTCCTGGCCTGTGTGTTCCTGGCACTGCCCTCCTGTAGTCCGAAGCCACTGGCAGAGCTACTCTGTCTGAAGTGGCCCAGCTGTTTCCACCAGACTCCCTTGTGATGGGGAGAGGAGGGGTCGGCAGGGGGAAGCAGTTCGTGTGTCTGCAGCTCTGATTTTTCTAGTGGGTTTAGCCACATAGCACAGACCACTTATACTAGAAAGTCATCTGTGTCTTTTCACAACCTGCCGAGTGAGAATTTTACTGCCAGGCAGGCCATAGGAGGATGGTGGGTTCCATTGTCCAGTGATGGCAGGTTGTGGAATACTGCCACCCTTTGCACTACTTCTCTGCCCCTGCCCCTGGATCCAGCCTCAATGTGTGCTGGCCACCCAGGCCTAATTGCTCTCTGCCTCTTCTGTTTTCCCAGTGAGGTTTGTACCCCAACCCTTCATTGCTATTACATCCGCAGGGGCTGCAGCCAGTGCTTAATTGTCTGCAGCTGTCTCTGTCCTTCCTTTGCCCTGTCTTCCCTGCTCACTCCTGTCCTTCCGTTGTCCTGTCTCTCCTGTTCACTCCCATATGCCTGCCCTCAGATGTCTCAATGCATGGAACTCTCAGACATGTTTGTGTATTCAGCAGGGAGCCCTTTGTTGAATTATAGCTCTCCAACTTGAAACTTCAAGGGGAGAGATCTGGAGGTCCTCTCATGCCACCATGCTGCTGATGTCACTCCCCAGAAAGCCTTTTGACCCACCATAGCCTCCCACTGTTCAGAGCCTCCCATGGACAACAAACCAAGCACACATGTGCCAGTGTCTCCACCACAAAACTGGATGCTTAAAAAACCACCATTTATTCATGATTCCAAAATCTGGGCTGAGCTCAGTTGGGCAGTTCCATTATCTTGCTTTGGTCACTCATGTGGCTGCAGTCAGGTGGAGGCCTAATTGTGTTGGACAACTTCCCTTACATGTATGATAGCTTAGCTGAGGTGGCTGGAACCCCTGGTGGCTCCAAAAGGGAGTGTTCCACAAGAACAAGCTCCTGCTTGCATCATGCATGCTGACATCCTATTGGTCAAAGTCAGTCACATGACCAGCCCCAGAATTAGTAGGGAGGGAGGCCACTACACAAGGGCATGAATATTGGGAGATGAGATCAGGGGCTGCCAGTGTAAGTTTCCTACATCAGCTCCCCTGTACCAGCATCCAAGTGCTCTTCTGAGTACTCACATAGTGACAATTAACCCATGGACTCCTAAGAATATGTTGTATTTCATTGATTCTAAGAAGAACTTAATTGGAATTCATCTTACTATCAATCATGTGGCAGTTTAACTTCTTCATTATTTTTCCCTTTGTGTTACATGAAATAATGGTATTTCCTATCACCAATGGCACCTTAGATTCTGTTGACATATAACATGTATAGCCCGACATGTATGAACACACACATACCACTGACATAGTATGTCTCAAAGAAATCTTGCCTTATTAAAAACAGAATTATCATGTAATTTTCAATGGGAAAACAAGGGTGGCTTAGAGGCACAAGAACATAAAATTATTTTTCCTGATGGAATTACAATAATAACAGTATTTTAAAATTAATTAATCTATGAATTGCCATTAAAATTTAAACACAGTTAGGAATCAGGCTCTGAGCATATTGAGCAAGATGGCCTTTCATTTCCTATCCCACCCAGTTAGAGCTCCTTACTTGCTGTTTGCCTGTTGCTTACCCTTAGCTGTCAAACCATAAAGGCAGCTTTCCCCCTACTTGTGGTGCTAGTTACAGATTTCTGCTAGAGTTGCTAAGGATAACAGCAGTTATAACCAGTGTCAGAATGATATTGCAAATTGGGTTCTCTAATGAAGGGGTGGTATTGTATCCAACTTGCATCATGTAGGCATCTTCCTTCCAATACCTACCAGGTTTATATTTAACTAGAGGCCCAGTGCATGAAATTCTTGCACAGTAGGGTCCCTAGCAGCTGCCGGCTGGTGGTACCTCCCTTCCCTCTGCCACCTGCCGATGCCACTGCAGCCACCTGCTGCCACCAGTGGCCCCGCCCCCTGGTCGAACTCCTGGTCAAGGGGACAATTTGAATATTAGGCTTTTATTATATAGGATATACAGGACTTGCATTTACATGTGTATATTATGAAGAGCCACTGTGAGCTCATAGGACCTTTGGGATAATTAGAAATAGGTACTCCCTCCCTAAGCCATCTGTCAAGAGTGTTATGCTGACATTAGAACATGGCACATTACTGTCACCTACTGGTAAGTTGTGGTTAAAATACAACTATAATGTCCAGAAGGTGAATAGTATCAATTGGAATTTTGCAATGCACAACCTGAATACCATGTGGAACTGCCACAAATTATTAGACAGTTGATTAGCAAAATGACCAAGAATATGGTGTTGGAGCCAGGTTGCCAGGGTTGAATTCCTAGCTCCGATCTTTCTTGGATGGTGACCTTAGAAAAGTGATAAAACTTCTCCTCGCTTCTATTTCCTTATCTATAAATGAGGATTGTTATAATACCTACTTCATAGGTACAAGTAATAATGAAGTGTGCCAATACATATAAATTCCTTAGAGCAATGCCTGGCACGAGTGCCATATGAATGTTTGTTGCCATAACATTTTAAAATTTATTCAACAAATACTTGTGAAGTAGCAGGCACTGTTCTAATGTCTCCAAATATATTAACCCTTTTAAAAATTATTTTCTTATTTATATGTTTGTTTTTCAACATCATTTTTTAAAATCCTCACCTGAGGGTATTTTTCCATTGCTTTTAGAGAGAGTGGAAGAGAGAGGGAAAGACAGAGAGAAATATCAATGTGAGAGAAACATCACTTGGTTGCCTCCTGCACTCGCCCTGGAGCCTGCAACCGAGGTACATGCCCTTGACCGGAATCGAACCCGGGACCCTTCATTCTGCAGGCTGACACTCTATCCACTGAGCCAAACTGGCTGGGGCTATATTAGCCCTTTTAATCCTCATAGCAACCCTCTTGTGACAGGTAACACATATGTAGAGGTATAACTACAACATGTCACAAAATAGGCACTTGCAGACACCACAAAACCCTCTCTGGGATGTGTGACTAAAATTCCCACACCCAGGAGGATTCCTATTATCTCCCCAAGGAGACATGAAGACTTGGAAATGAGAAGAATGGTTTAAGATTCCTCATCAGGCTCTTCGGTTGGAGGCTGTGTGTGTGTGATTGTGTATGAGTAGGACGCAGGGGATACTTGTCAGAGCCCCGTCTCCAGAGTTCACCCTGGGACCCAGCAGATAGAGGTCTAGAAGTACCAGCCCATTCAGCACCCAGGAAAGCTCCAGGGTGGGCACAAGAGCTTCGCCCAGATTTAAAGATCCCTGGGTGGGGATTCACAACAGTGTCCAGAGCTATGATTACTCACTGATGCCCCCACAGAGATGCAGGATGGCCTGGTAGGGAAGAGAACTTTATTGGGATGTTAGTGGGCAACACGTGGGAGGGTGAATTCCAGGGACCAAGCTGGTGGTCACCTTAAAGAACAATAAATTAATTTACAAAATAAATTAAGGTGAGGAGGTCCCAAGCAGAGAGGCAGCTGGGAATACCTGGGGATTTCTTAGGGATGGCATTAGTAATTGGAAAGGGGAAATAAGAATTTCCAGCCCCCTCACGAGAGTATGAAATTAACTTTTTCAAAACCCTTTCTCCAGTCTGGGAGTTGGGGTTCTGGGGTTCCAGGAAGAGGAAAGGTCTGGGTTCAGCCAAAGGGACGAAGGGGGCTGGTTCAGGGTCGTTCCTCCAGAAAGCGGTAAGTGGGGTTCTCATAGCCATGATGCTGCAGTTCCCGCAGCTGCTGCTCCTCCAGGGTCAGCATGGGGTCCACCTGCAGCAGGGCAGGAGAGGAGAGTGGGGCATTGGGACCTGCCCTGATCTGACAGCTCCTCCATGCCCAAGCTCTGGAACTCCTCCCCATACCACGTCTGTATGTCTCTCACCTCCACCACGCCATGGCTGATAGCCCCGTAGGGCTTCTTCCTGCGCAGGAGCAGCATGGAGAGGACGATCAGGGAGCCCCCACCTGCTCCCATGATCAGCAAACCGGACACGGCCTCTCGAGACACTCCTGTCCCGGCTGGTGCCTGGAGGGAAGGAGATGGGGCAGGGCTCATCTTTGAGGCTCACCAGAGGCCAGTGTGGCTTTGGAAGTCACAGCCTAGCCACTGGCCTCTGACCTTTCCCCCTAGGTACCCAAAATATTCCCCTTCTTACCAGCTCATCTCTCTGAATCTCCGATGAGTGGGAAGGAAAACCCCTTGGAACAGACACATT